>NC_136730.1:27672068-28074568 GCF_936440315.1 Barbus barbus | reverse complement strand
TTTTAATCCAAAAACAAACACATGAAGACTCGTATTCAGTAAGGACACATTAAATACAGTAAAGATGTACATTAGTACAAAAGATTTCTATTTCAAACAAATGCTATTATTTTGAACTTTGTTCCTCAAAGATTCCTACAAAAAAAAAAATGATTAATGTCCAAAAGGAACTTAAGCACCATAACTCCTATCAGCATTGATATAAATAAGTGGTTTCCTGAGCGTCGCATATTAGAATGATTTCCGAAGGATCATGTCACACTAAAGATTAAGTAATGACTGCTGAAAATTCAGCTTTGTGTCATAGGAATAAACCACACTTTAAAATTATTTCACAACATTACAGTTTTTACAGTATTTGTGATCAAATAAATGCAGCCTTGGTGAGCATTAGAGTTTTTTGAACAGTAGCATTTTACAATATTGTAAATATTTAGTAACGTGGTGGTTCTGACTGAGTTTGCTGAGCTTTGATGCTCATGCAGACGACAGAAGTTTAAGTCTGACTCACAACATTGGAAAATCTCATTTCCCCTTCCCTTCTCCCATTATTTTCAGTCTTCTCTTTCATTTCATCTATAATAAAATTGGCAAAAAGGCCAGTAATAAAAATAAAACATGGATATGGACATGGACTTAGCACCACCTTTCTTTGAAAGCAATTTTATAGTGAAAATCTCTTTTAGCCCTCGCAGGGCAGTCCAGATCACCTTTAAGCTTCCGTTCAAACAGTCAAAATTAAATGTTATTATACAAAGGTCACACATTAATTCCAGTTTCATAGTATTTCTATTCATGACATTGAATAGTTTGGCGGATATCTGTGTCCTCGTAATCAGATACGGACTTCTCATTAAAAGCGAAAAGGCTAGTGGCTGCCACGACATGCCACGGCTTTACTTTAAGACTACATCATGCTTTCCACCAAAGGACATTTCTTCCACAACGCTGTCACCACTGGCCTGCTCGCCGGGGATTTAAGACACTGATGTCAGCTTTGTGACGGCTGGTTTAAGTGTACAGCTGAGTTTTACAAGACAGGCCCTGTTGTCTGCCCTTAATTAAGGCTGAGAAAATGGGCCTGATTCACAAAAGCATTCCACACAAGCAAAAGCTGTTTTGCTGAGCAAAAGGAATATGAAATTATGTGAATGGTTTAGGCATCTGACAAGGCCCAATCACTGTTCTTTTAATGGCAATTTAATGATAATTGGATGTAAAAAGTACTGAAGGATTGGAGAAGTCAAATGCACTGAAAGAGCACTATATAATCCCAAAATGAAACTGGAACTACTGACACAAACTGACTCGTGCTGGCAACATAGGCTCACTAGGCTCAAGTCTCACAAATTCCACAAATACAACAGCTGCACTAAACCATCACTCCATTGGGTTACTCTTCATGCGTTCACCTCAAGTTAGTACATTAAGAACAAAAGGCAAGCGGAGATCAGCCTGAACAGGGGAGCCGTGGGTAGGGGGTTAATTAATACAAAGCATTTTTAAAAGAGAGCCCAACACATCCGCACTCAGAAGCAGCGGGGCTCCGTGATAAGCGGCTCATCAAACACACAAGTGGAGCTGTTTCTCAGCTGTTCTGCACCCAGATTAATAGCACCTCAGGTCAGGAGGCCCCCTGCGGTTCCTCAGCACCCCACCGTTCTCTCCAGCCAGATCATTCACTAACGCTCTGCCACGGTGGATAATTGGGGCACGTCGCTGCGCTCTGCTCACCTGTCTGCTTGCAGGTGCAAAGGTGTCAGCGCCTCTGAGTAACGTGCAAGCTACTCCGACGGTGAAGTCTTACACGGATCCACTTTCACGCTGTAGCGTGCAGCTGAAAGCAGCGGGAGAAGCTTTCGGAAGGTAAAGGTGAATAGAAACCCTACAGCAGGATTAAATGGAGATTGGAGGGAGGCGTGTCATACTCTTTTTGTCAGATGCAATGCGGCAACTGGTAACAACCTGTAACCTGTGCCCCCCGCAGCACTCTGTTTCTTTGTGGTCTTCAGGGGTCCCACACCTTTTGACCATCACTTTTCTAGTGAGTCTATATTACTGTATTCAATGGCAGTAAGGTTCAGTTGTTAATGTATAACTTAGTTTTTAAATTGAACAACCTTTTACAGCATATATTAATATGTTCATTTATAAATCAATTATCATTCACTTTTAATTCATAATTTAAATAATTAACAATGATGTGTTTCATAATAATAAATAAATAATTTAGTTACAAACTGAAATTAAACAAACTGTCAACTATTCAAAGGTTTTTGCGGTTTTTTTGTTTGTTTTTAGAAAGAAATTAATACTTTTATTCAATATTACTGATCAAATGTGACAATAACAACATTTACAATATTACAAAATGCCTCTATTTTAGATAAATGTTCCTCTTTTGAAACTTTTCAAACAATCCTGAAGAAGTTTCTGAAGAACTATTAAGCAGCATTTTCAACTGTATCAATAATTAGAAATGTCGATCTAGAGCACCAAACGGTCACATCAGAATTAATTTTGAAGGATCATGTGACACTAAAGACTAGAGTAATAGCTAATATTCAGCTTTAACATCATTCAGTAATAACATAGAAAGCCGTTATTAATAGTTCACAATATTGCTGGTTAAACTGTACATTTAAACAAAAACATGCAGCTTTGGTGAGTATAAAAAACTTCTTTCACAAACATTTGTTTTTGTTTGTTTGTTCTACAATCTTACCAACCCCAAACATTAAAACAATAGTGCAAATAGAAATCAACATTAGATGAATAAATGCTGTAAAAGTATTGTTCATGGTTACTTCATGAAAACTACTGTATCAACTATATTGTTGTTATCAAAGTGTTAATATTTCATTTATTTCTATTATTTTTCCAAGCATGGAAATCACAATCTTAAAAATTCACTGGTATTTCAAATGTTTTCCACGGCGGCAGGAACCTTGGGACTCGAAAAGTCACATCCTGTCTGATTTATTGCACTGCACTTGATAAAAGCCCAGTTAAGTGTGTCAAAATTCATAGTGGAGAGGGGGTGAGAAGGAGAGGAACAGTGGGAATACAAATGGAAGGAAGGCTGGGATTAATTGTCCGAGAAGCGAAATGGCTGTGGTGCGGTTGCTGTGCTTTGAGGGCTGGGGGGTCTCACTTGTTGTTGGGGCTGAGGTCAGGAGCGGGTCGATTCTAATGGTGTCACCCAGCACGCTCACAATTCCACACTCATTACACCATTCACAATTACTGCTACCTATTTCCCCGAGAGGGCTGGGCCAACCATTATCACGGCGACTCAAATGAAGTGGATAATTGTGTCTCTCTGCGGCACATCAGGAAATGGGGGAGAGAAAGAGAGAGAGATGGAGACAGAGAGGCAGAGGAGGAGGAAAGACAGATGGATCAGGAGGTGTATAAGACAGATATCAACAGACAACAAGCCAGTTCAAACAGAAGGAAGCCTTGTCACATTTACGAGCACAAAAACCGCATCGTTTCAGATCAAGCCATCTAAAGTTGGAATAACTTCACCAATTCATGAGGGAGAGACGCTCCGATTCAAGCTCGCTAATAACACAACCCTCGCAAGCGACTGATGTGTACGGGATCTGAAAACACTCTGTGCCACTAATGTTTAAGGAGCCAGAAAAGGGAATTCATTCATGGGAAATGACCAAAAATAGAGGCGTCACTTGAATGCTATATTTATAAGAAATGGAGGCCAACTCTCAGACCGCAATCCTACACAGACTTGTCAAACTGCGTGCCATTACTATCCCTTGTCTTTGCGCACTTGTCATGTAAGACTTGTACTCAAATGAAATATTTATTCTGCATAATAACTTTCAAAGGGGAATAAAGTATGGAATTAATTATTAATCATATGTATATTCAAAGCTTTTCTTTTTTGGGAGCGTTAGATATTCCCAGACAGTCTCAATCTTACAAGAGGCCCCGATGAAGTCTAAGACTCGGAAAAATATACGCTGAAAGACGTCGGTGTCAGAAAAACCGTAAGCATTTGCCCCTTGATTTAACTAGTTCACAGGTGTCAGAAGCGGGATGTTTAGCAACACAAATTACACGCCTCATTTGGTGGATACTAACTGTGCTCTAGTTCTGTGGAACAAAGTGCATTTGCCGTGGAAGGAGAGTCAAGGTCAGGTCATCAGCAGACGTCATAAACTCCCATTAACGGGAGTGAGGAAATAAAGAAGGCCACTGATGAGAGGAAATGCGATCTGAAGCGATAGATATCTCATTTACTGCATTCTGCCCCATTTTGACACAATTTGCTTCAAGCCAGTTAATATGCAAGTTATCCATCTGAGAGGGCGTGAGACAGACCATTTCAGTGTCAATTTACAGCAAAAAAAGAGAATGTGAGTACCCTCCATTCTTCAGAGCTCTTTAGTCTAATTCAATTGTACCTTTCAATACCTTATGATATGCAGGAAGTGCTTGGCTCGCCATATTACATTATGGGAAGATAAAATAGTAAAACGGATTTTTTTTTTTAAAGACGGCAAGTATGCACTGGGATAAAAGCAGATAAAAAGTCAAGCTTACTTTTGCCTTGTCTGGGGGTTGAAAAGTGGCTATAAGTGCTTTAGATAGCGCTTAGCGGTAAATGCAAGGCATCCATCATCTAACTGCCTCAAATAGTAATGGGAGAAGTTATTCCTTATTGACTTTATTCAACTCTGCCTGACAGACTATTCATAACCAGCTCTGGACATCACAGGAGCTCAAAAGGACGTTGCCCCATATTCGCACCTTACAAAGAAAGCAATGTCAACTAAAGAGGTGCGCCCTAATTTGTAGTATATATACAGTGTAAGTAGTGTGTTCACACTTCAAATTTCCCAAAAAAAGAAGAAGCACTGAGTGAGGAATGTTTGCGCTAGATGACAAAACAACCTTCTAAAATTCATACACTAGAGAGATCCTTTTACATCTTATTCATACATCTTTGTAATTGTTTGGGAAATGTACTGAATGAAGATTTTTTTCAAAGTAAATCCCACACTTTTTTTTTTTCCAGTGTCCATAGTGCATAGTTATGGAAGCCCGTTTCCACAATGAAATTAAAATAAATGTGAAAATTTGACAATTCTTTTTTTTTTCTCTCCTCACAATTCTGACTATTTTTCCTCACAAATCTCACAATTGCAAAACGTAAACTTAGAATTGCAAGATATTGTTAACTCACAAATAGTCATACTTGTGTGATAGTGTCACAATTTCCTTTTATTTTTTTATTTTGTGGCAGAAAAAAAACAGAATTGTGAGATATAAACTCACTTGTCTGACTTTTACATCTAAATTCTGTCACAATTGTTAGATTTAAACGAACAAAAATAAGTATTGACCATAATTTGGGATACAACTAAAATGGTCAGGGAATCATGTTTTTAGTGACTTGTTTCCACTAGTCCACGGGTGTAAGAAGAAACTGCACATTTAGCAGAGTGTGTTAATACAGGTGAGTGGTTCCATGTGACAAAATCACAACTAACCAGTGAAGTGTGTAAAAAGGTTCGGTGCTCAAAGAGAATTTGAGCTTCAACGCATGCTTGCACATGGCCAATGCAATAAAGCAACAGAGAAGATGTGTAGCTCCTGTCTTGAGCATCCTGGATAACAGCAGCATTAAATCAGGGCATTTTAAAGCACTGGGTTTATTCCATGATCTACTAAAATGAAACATTTTATGTATTTGTGTGCTGTGGTCCAAAAAGTCCCACAGACCGGCAAGTAGCACATGCATTCATACCAAAGGATACGAATGGAAATTTGGAGCCGACTTTAAATAATCCTTACCTAAAATGTCAGCAGGCATATTTCATAGCATTAATATTTACATCACATCAGAAGAAGGACTAAAATCTGAAGATGTGCGGTTGGACAAATTTAAAATGCATAGATAAATAACAACAGCTGGTAGGAAATCAGGTGGCCTACACTTGACATGCATGAAGACTTGTCAAGCATGAAGAAACAGAAATATTTAAAATAAGCTATGTGCTTTTTAACATGATAACCAATATCATTTTTACAGCAATGGAAACTTATTTTCATTTTATTACATTTTGCCAAGGGCGGTTTGTGTTGAAACTTTAATATGCATCTGGTTAACACCTCAGTGTCATGTGTCTGTACTCTTGTAGCATGTTGCCAGAGTACTGTACATATTTGTTATATTAATTATCATGGTTATTTGTATTAAATATTAATTTACTCTCCTGCAACAGTTTAGGATTAGCACGATTTGTTTTTATTTTTTTGATTAATACTTTTATTCACCAAAGATACTTTAACTTGATCAAAAGTGACAGTAAAAGCATTTATAAAGATTTCAATTTTATATATATGAATGGAATTCATAAAATTTTAAGAATGGAACTATCTATATATATATATATATATATATATATATATATATATATATATATATATATATATATACACACATACACTGTATAAGTGAGACTTATTATAGCATCTTCATATCATTGCTCTTTTATTGATTTTGATTGCTTAAATTTGTCCTCATTTGTAAGTCACTTTGAATAAATGCGTCTGCTAAATTACTAAATGTAAATACTGTTCATTTGAGTTTGAAGAATCCTGAAAAAAGTATCAAGGTTTTCACAAAAATATTAATCAGCACAGCTGTTTTCAGCATCAATAATAAGAAGAAATGCTTTTGAGTATATAAAAAAGCATATTAGAATCATGTGAGAGTGAAGTAATGGAGTAATGGCTGCTGAAAATTCAGCTTTACCATCACAGGAATAAATTGCATTTTTAAATATATTAAAATAGAAAACAATTATTTTAAATTGTAAAAATATTTCACAATATTAATATTTTTACTGTATTTTTCAACAAATATATGCAGCCTTGGTGAGCATATGAGACTTCTTTCAATAACATACAAATCCCAACGTTCTGAACAGTATATGTGGACTTTAATTGCATTACTTGAATGTATACCCACAATCAGCTCAAGACTATCAGCTTTCTAACATCGGTTTAGCACAATAACGAGAGGCTGAACTCTCCATCTTGTGATACCGGTTATTGGAGATGATGAGCCTCTCATGTCGATGAAAATAGCAACTGCTGCCGCAGCCCAATTATGAGCAGAATCTTCCCCGTTTTGTTACCTTGTGAACAGTAGGTCAGATGGGATCGACCGGGCAGCAGCGTTGAAAATAGACAGCTCGGCCCCTATTTGAGGATCAATAGCAGTTGCTAATGTCTGATCTGTTTCTGTCCATATTCAAATACGACGTGCTGGGATTGTAGCGCACGTCGTCTCCTCAAAGTCATGTACGATTAGGCACGCCTGAAAGACACAATGAGAAAGAAACAGTGAGTGAGACAGAAAAGGAAAATACGTTAATTAACGAGGGCCTATCCACGGTTCTGTGTCTCTGATTCAATATTAAAGGCCTTAACTGCATACATTTAAATGAGATCTGTACATATACTGCAATAAAAAGGTAACAGAGAGGGTACTTCCAAAAATGAAAAAAAAAAATTGAATGAGATGAAATGAAACACTGACTAAGAACACATTTTCTAGCTCAGTACATCATGATATAGCTCCAGGCGCTACCTTTTGTCTAAATCTCCACACTGACTTAAACTGCGCATTGTAACACGACACCTCTGATTTCATGCAATATGGAGGATTACTGAATTGAATTGAACGCTCAGCGTTTTTGTTCACATTTCTAAATTAGGATTTTCTGTCTCCATAATGACAGAGAAGTCTCTCTTTTTGCCGAATCAATGCCAGCTATTTATATGAACGGTAATCCTTCACCCGGCTCTGATCTGCCAGCACTGTGATGGTTTAAAGTAATGACTAAAAAACAAAAAAGACACCGAATGAATGGAAATTGGCTTCATTCCATGTAAAATAAGATTTCACTCGGCATCGGGAGACCCGTACAATGCCGAACTACAAGGAGTCTGAAATAAATAATCAATGCGGGCCTATACGTGTGCACGATTGGGGGGAAGGGGGTGGTTAGATGCCCAGCTTTTGTGAAAGTAAAGTGGAAATGGCTTGTAAGGAGATGTTATGGTTATGCTAGCGATTCAAATATCCTCCTTGCTTCTTGACAGAGCGAGTCAGCCTGACAAGTAGGCTATCAGCCAAGAGATCATTAAGCTAAAGGGTTGAAGTGCCATCACCAATGTGTGGGGGATGCCATGGCAACAAGGGTTCACCCTGCTTGAGAGACAAGATAAAAAACAATGAGAGGCAGGGTGCGGGGCCGTGTAACGATCGGCACTGATCGATGGCGCACTCTTTCTCTCTCGCACTTTGCCTCTGTTCTTCCCTCTTTACAGATGGAGGGAAAAAAGAAAGGGCAGCATCATTTAGGCTTTGTGGCTAGCAGAGCTTAGGGGGTCCTTAAACACACAAGAGGGGGGAAAACAGTAAGGACAGGAACACACTGTGAAAACGGCTGTCTGTGATGATATCAATCGGTGAAAAGTTCCTGAGAGAATCCTTCACACCTTTGTGGCATTAGTTCATCCAAAAATGAAAATGATTTCAACATTTACAGTGAGTGATTGCAAACCTGACTTTTTTTTACTCTATGAACACAAAAGAAGATATTTTGCAGTATGTTTCAAAGACTTTGTTTTCTTTTGTCTTTACAATGAAAGTCAACAGAGTGAACCAGTCTGTTTCCGGAATTAAAAATCCCATTCATTTTCTCCACAGAGGGATTGATTTTGAACAATAACTTATAAACCTTTAAAAACAGACCTGCTGTGAGCTACAAGGTTGTTAATCGATGGCACATGCTTTTTTTTAAAGACATCAGTATTTTATTTTTGAACTAGTGTTAAACAGCAACTTCCTGATGAAAAACAACATTACCCATAATTTTTCAAAAAAACTATCCACCAATCAGACAATACATCACGCAAATCGTGCCAAAATAACTATTTTTATCACCCGCCCATAAAACAATGCAAATTGTCCAGTTAGTTTCCCTATGATCTCCAAACTACTTAATATGTGTATAATATGCATATTGTGCAATAAACAAAGTACACACACATATAAAAGGTTTTATGTTTATATATATATATATATATATATATATATATATATATATATATAGAGAGAGAGAGAGAGAGAGAGGAGAGAGAGAGAGAGGGAGAGAGAGAGAGAAGGAGAGAGAGAGAGAGAGAGAGAGAGAGAGGAGAGAGGAGGAGAGAGAGAGAGAGAGGAGAGAGAGAGAGAGAGGAGAGAGAGAGAGAAGAGAGAGAGAGAGGAGAGAGAGAGAGAGGAGAGAGAGAGAGAGGAGAGAGAGAGAGAGAGAGAGAGACTTGCTGGAGATATATGTGACCCTGGACCATAAAACCAGTCATAAGGGTCAATTTTTTGTATACATAAGCTTTCCATTGATGATCCGTTTGTTAGGATAGGACAATATTTGGCCGAGATAAAACTATTCTGGAAAATCTGGAATCTGAGGGTTCAAGTTCAAGTTTATTTGTATAGTGCTTTTTACGATACAAATGGTTGCAAAGCAGCTCTACAGAAAATTAAGTTTCCACAATATATTTATATATTTCAGAACCTTAATATATTTAATTTATGGCAAAATTTGGTAATTCTGTATGTTGTCTGAGCATTGGCATCCTCTGAGGTCCTCTGAGGGGTTGGCATTATCTTTTCTCAGGTGTTCGGTCATCTCAGATCATTTAAGGGTTGGATCCAGACTGAAGCTTCTGTCATTCCTAGTTACCACGGGATGTTAATCCCGTGACAGAAACAGAGAAACAAATAGAGACCTAATTAGCGTAGCTGCTGTTCCATCTAAGCAAAAATTATTTTTTTCAACCCAAGCTAAAGAATAATAATAATGTACTTGATCAGATATATAATAATCTGTATTTGATATTTTGATCATCATAATAATGTATTTGATCAGATATAACTGCAGTACAAGATTATAAAATGCATTATGTGAATGCTTGGCTAAAGAGATGTGTCTTTAATCTAGATTTAAACAGAGAGAGTGTGTCTGAACCCCAAACGTTATCAGGAAGGTACTACCAAAAGTCCAGAGTTTTGCGACCTTAGGAAGCGGGTTGGATTGTAGCGTGGTAGAAGACTAGTTAGGTACGCAGGTGCTAAACCATTTAGGGCCTTATAGGCAAGTAATAATAATTTGTAAATGATACGGAACTTAATAGGTAGCCAGTGCAGAGACTGTAAAATTGGGGGTAATATGATCATATTTTCTTGACCTGGTAAGAACTCTTGCCGCTGCATTTTGGACTATCTGTAGCTTGTTTATTGAAGATGCAGGACAACCACCTAACAGTGCATTACAATAGTCCAGTCTAGAGGTCATGAATGCATGAACTAGCTTTTCTGCATCAGAAACAGGTAGCATGTTTCGAAGCTTGGCAATGTTTCTAAGATGGAAGAATGCTGTTTTTGTAACATGGGAAATATGATTTTCAAGGGACAAGTTGCTGTCTAATATAACGCCCAGATGTTTTACTTTAGAGGACGTAACAGTGCATCTGTCTAGTTGTAAATTGTAATCCAAGAGATTCTGTGTACTGTTTTTTGGTCCAATAAGTAATATCTCTGTCTTATCTGAATTTAATAGGAGGATATTATTGGTCATCCAATCTTTTACATTTTTTACACAATCTATTAGCTTAGATAGTTGAGAAGTTTCATCTGGTCTTGTTGAGATATATAGTTGAGTATCATCAGCATAACAATGAAAACTAATCCCGTATTTTCTAATAATATTACAAAGGGGCAACATGTATATTGAAAATAGCAGAGGACCTAGGACAGATCCTTGTGGTACTCCATACTTTACTGGTGATAATTGTGATGACTCTCCATTTAAATGAACAAAGTGGTAGCAATCGGACAGG
This sequence comes from Barbus barbus, assembly GCF_936440315.1. Classification (NCBI taxonomy): domain Eukaryota; kingdom Metazoa; phylum Chordata; class Actinopteri; order Cypriniformes; family Cyprinidae; genus Barbus; species Barbus barbus. The sequence goes on along the minus strand of NC_136730.1, from coordinate 28,063,624 downwards.
TAGGATCTAAACCATCTTAAAGCCTGCCCTTGAATACCAGTATAGTTTTGTAATCGATCTATGGGTGTATCATGGTCTATAGTGTCAAACGCAGCACTAAGATCAAGTAATACTAGCAATGAGATGCAGCCTTGATCTGAAGCAAGAAGCAAGTCATTTGTAATTTTAACAAGTGCAGTTTCTGTGCTATGGTGAGGCCTGAAACCTGACTGAAATTCTTCATCGAGATCATTTAGGGAGAAGAAAAACAGTTGCAAATTCTTCCAAATATCTCCACAAAAGAAAAAAGTCAAACAGGTTTGGAACAGAATGAGGGAGAGAAAACAATGAACTGTGCCTTTAAGCTCTCCAAAATAAAGAAGACATCTGGCAGGGCTTTCATATCAGGACAACCGAGCGTCTCCCACCGTTCTACCACATAAGCACAACGAACGCCGTCAGACACAATCAGGCTCTCTGTGGCTGGTAGAAGCTCCTCGAGACGAGTGATAAACACCTGCTAACCGAACACCCTCCTAAACGTCTCTCTGGGCGCACTCGCTTACTAGCAGCATGTCCTGATCAATCCAGTGAAAGAAATCTGTCAGGAAATCTTTAGCATTAGGTCTGCCTCCTGAATGGGGATCAGGCCCTTTCAGCGGGGCAGGGTGCGGATGGGTCTTAGGAATCTTCCTTTCCGCATCTCTGGGTGTCAATAGGGATTATGAGCATAGCTTTTATCTTTTTGAGCACACAGACTATTTACTCATTTAAATGGATGAATAAGTGTTTTCCCCCCTTCTTCGATAAATAAAAAAATAAAGCGAATTTGAATGCATTCAAATCCTGCTCCAAATTCAAATGCGGCTCCCTTATGCATCCTTTGAGATCTAATCTGTCTTTTTAATCCACGCAATTCACTGAGGGCAATTTTTTAACATACTTCCTTAAGACCTGAACGGATAAACACAGTCTAGCTATTGTCAGCCCAAAGCACCTTTCTGTGCAACTTAAGACCAACAATTCGCTCGACGATTGACTGCTTGCCAGCAGATGCAAAGCAGGTGAGTTTAAGAAGCGTTTTCAGCGAAACGCCTGAGCCTAAAGAGCAGCAGAAACATAAAGAACTTTATTTACTGCTATTTCAATGGCTACAAAAATAGGCCTTTATATCGCCATGCCATCAACATAAAAAGAGCCAATAAAACCTGTGAAGAAGCGCCACAACGACGAACAAATAAAAGCAAATTTTGACATTTCGCATTCAGCACATCTCTTTATAGGTCAGAGGCAACCCTGGCCGACCCTGCATTGTTTCTAAATGCCATTTTGTAAAAGAGGATCTCAGGAATTAATTAATGCATGGGTAGCTGCCACTGTCAAGAGGCACGCATTAAAATCAATGATTAATAAATTCAAAACACACAACAAACTCAGAGGGGAGATGAAACTAGTATTGTGTTCCCCAGGAAGCGGCCCCAGTGCGGGTCCTCCCACAAGCGAGGCGGCCACTCAGATGCCTAATGGAAAGTCGCCGATGCCAGCTGTGTGCCTGTGAATAAAATCACTTTAATTAAAGGCATTACAATGAACAGAGAATACACGGGGCAGAGTCGACAGGAAACGGCCCTCATACTTGACACACACACACACGCACAGCCAAAGCAGCATAATACCTAAAAGGAACAGACGTCCCCTAAGATCTAAACACAAATAAATCGAAAAGCCCGCAGCTTCTTTCTGAAGCTATCAAGCACAACAATTACAGTAAAACACACATAATTACATTACACAGATCTTTCCCAATGTTCTTTATTATCAGGTAATCTGGGCATAAGGGTGGCAGCCTCCGCGTTCTTAGGAAATTTAATTGGCGTTCAGACATCAGATCATTTATTTTCAGACTTCCACAAACCACGCAAATCTTTTTACTCTAAATGCTTAAGTGTAAAAAGAAATCAACATAAGGATGCTGAACACCGAACCGCAAATTGTTCATTCTGCGGCAAAAAGATTTCCAATTGTCTGTATACTTTTGAAATATCATGCAGTCATGACAGCAAAATTACTGTCCACCCCCATAGAACAGACGAAGGGTTCCTCTTAATCTGATATACAACAAAGATGAGCCCTGATTATATTCACCCTCCTCTTCTTGTTTTAAATAGACTGGGAGCAGTGCCCAGAGACAGCTGGGGTGAGCTCAGCCCAGCTGATGCCGGATCAGTGGAGCAGTTTGTCTACTCAACCATAAGGGGGCGGCAAACACAAACTCACTCAGACATATGCAATTCATTCACCAGCAAATAGCATGCAAATGAAGAAATCTGACACATGCATAACCCTCTTCTGTATCAAATATAGAACGACTGCACATGTTTAAAACCAGGCTTAGCGGTGGTTCTCTGGCTCATAAACTTCATGGGAATGTGTCATTGTTTAGAGAAAAACAGTTGAGACTGAGAACAAATGTTTCTGTGTAATCTCTTGTGGAAACGCATCAGAAACATGTCAAGTTGACAAACTTAAGAATATGGTTTGATGCTTAAAAACATAATAGGTATTGGTAACTTACAATCCTTTCCAGATTGCGTTTTACTGCAAACACCCCCACATTGGTTTCCACTGCAGTCTGTGGGTGTATTTTCTGTACTGAACAGGAGAGGGAGTATGAGAGCGAGGAGGCAGACAAGATCAAATAAGCATAAAATGAGACAGACTTTGGGCTTGTCCCAAAACACACACTTGCATGTGTGTATGTGACAGAAAGTGCGCAAAACTGAAGAATGCCAAGGTCCCTTAATGCACACTAAATCCACACCATCTCTAACACTGCAGGTTGTGATGCTATGAAAAGTGTAACACATTTTACTGGTGCAGAGATGTGTGTATATTGTAATTTTGTGATGCATAGGGACTACTGAATAGAAATGTAGGAGTATATTTCATGGTGCAAAGTATTAAATGTACAAAATGCATAAATACAGCTCTGTAAAACTTTATTTGCGTTTACATTTTACAAAACTATGTTGTAAGTGTGTCCCATTGGTAATCAAAAGTCCGAAACTTACGCTATTGTGGTCAAAATATGTCATGCAAAGTAGACATGGTCAAGTGCAAAGGCCGCAGTTGTGGTTATTGTTTTTCACAGCTCACAACTTTCTAAATTTATGGTGTTTTTGTCTACAGAATTTTATTTATATTTTAATAAAGACATTTTGTAAGCTGAACAATTATTATGTGTTAAACAACAGTACGATATCCCACACTGTACATCTATTGATTGAGCTGATCGTTCACTGTACTTCTATCCCTCACAGCCGCCTTTTCATTTCTGTCAAAAATTAAATATGGAGCAACCCTGAATAAGGTCTATATGCTAATATATGTCAAACACTAGTCTGAACAGTCTGTACAGGAGCTTTATATATGCTGCCAAGACAGAAGTGAGTATGACTTCAAAGCCTGGTTTCTGCCTAACAGCCTTTCACAGTACAAGAAAATATTTCACAGGAATATTACACATTCAGACATTTCCTCATGATCAGAGTTGTGCAGCATTTGAACTGAAGGGCGCAGAATTTCAACTCGAATTCGAATCAAGTAGAATTCCAGTGACATTTAGTTTAAAGAATTTCTCATATTCCCTGTTATCATAAACCAAACAAACAATATGTGGGTTAATTATTTCTACATGTCTATATACAATATTATATGTCATTTCAAGCATTTGTATTGCTATAGGACTTTAATAAAACGTGGGCTAATTTAATTTTACATACCAGGGTGAAATAATTCCTCGTCATTCCAATCCAAATTCAGCTTCCTGTGAAACCTCGCGAAAACATTTACTCATGAATTGAAGGGGAGCCACTTATTAAATTCTGAAATGTGCTTAAATCCTGCTTATAATCACAAACAAAGCAGGTACGTTAAGTTGCTGTATTGCAGTTTTTCTTCCGCCTAAAGTTTGTCTAAATGTTTGTAATATGTTTGTCTATGGTTACGTTACACAAAATCTGAAGGGAAAATATCAAAAATATTGAATACTTTTGAAGCGGACTGACCCATAGGTGTGCCACCTTACTAAAACACAATAAATATCATTTGACAACAATGGCTGGTGGAAACTAACCTGATACATTTTAAAAACCCGCAAAAATCTCGTCAAACTGCACATTTTCTTGCGCTTCTGCGCATGACACGCTGAGCTGGGCTTCAAAACCGCGCCCATTCTTGACTTTTGTTGATGACGTCGAGGTGGGCGCCACTCGGCGAGTCACGTGTGTAAACAGTTGCCGCCACGTGGTTTGGCGGGAAAACTTCCGTGACAGTTGAGTTTGACAGCTCACGTGACACAGTTCTTGACATAAGAGTGGTGAAAAACTGAAACTGATATTTTACTTCTAAACAATGTAGTATCAATATATTTATTGCATGAATGGCTGTAAATATTAGTGTTTAATTTCTTTAGCAACACAGGGTCCAAACCAAAAACCCGCATGGAGACAATGAAGTATGCTAAAGTGTGTGTGTGTGTGTGTGTATACATTTATATTTTTATATATATATATTAGTCAACATTTGAAGTGGATCAAAACCTTTCATTAAAGTTGTCCTAAAACCTAAAACCAAAATGTGTTCTTTCTCAAAACAACTTTTTTGATCCACTTCAAATGTTGGCCTATCTATATCTCTCTCTCTCTCTCTCTCTCTCTCTCTCTCTCTATATATATATATATATATGTGTGTGTGTGTGTGTGTGTGTGTGTGTGTATAGTGCGATAAATATATGTATAGCTATGATATTATTTTGATATAAAATGTATATTAATAAAAAAAACATACATATATATATATATATATATATATATATATATATATATATATTAATAAATAGTTTTTGGGTGATAAGGATTATTAGACTGTACTGCAAACTATAAAATAAAGAGACCCACTTAATCATGTTTTTGCTTTTATTATAACAATATTGTATTAAAAGAAAACACAATCACTTCTACTCCATTAGTTGAACTGTTCTTAGTGAAAATGAGACAATGAAGATTGAATTTTCTCATTTGAACTAAAGAAAAGTTGTGTGAATATAGCTTTTTAGCCCCCGCTACCTCTATGAACCGTAGGGGGCTTTTGATGAAGATGGCTCACTAACAACCTGAGAAAAGTACGTTTATTTAGCCTAAAACTGAGTCATCTAAATTAATTATCTAAAACAATTTACTCCCCACCCCGTGTCGTACAGGAGACAGAACAACACAACACAAACTGATTAATGCATGTAGGCTGATTATACATTTCAACCCTGACAGCACCTGAACTACTCAATTAACAATTACAAACAATTAAGCAATTCACTCAAGGACCGGAAAGCTGACTCTATTGCTGGTCTGAAAAGAAACTTGTTCTTGTGTCTTCTCCACTACTAAGTGAAGTGACTTTCAGACATTGTAGATATTTTAAACAAACTAAGAGTTACCTACCAACCAAAGATGTAACTAACATCATTTGACATCAACATCACCTTGTTCAGAAATATTATGTATTATATACTTGATGTGCAATACTGTATATATTGTATTCACAAGACTAGTAACTGTATGTGTTTATATCATTCACTTACTAAATCAATCACATCCCACTGCTGCTACACTTCACTTATTTAACTGTTTTACTCTGTGTACCTTGTCATCTGTATACTACAAACAATGTTTGTTTGTTTGTTTTAATCCATTGTAGCCATCGCCATGTGATGTGCTAAAATAACTGTAAAGTTATATATTATATCTTATAATATTTTTTACCCCCACCCCCCACCCACAACACCACCACCAATTTGCTTGTGTTATAAATTAATATAAACATAAGTGTTCTGTGTCTTTGTGGTAGCATGGAGTCAAATATTGGAGACAATAAAATAGATTTCTTTTATTTTGTAATCTATTTATAAAAGGCATGACTGGCAACTGGGACTACAAAGCTCACTGAATGCTATTTATTTATTTTAGTATTTCAGTTTAAGAATGACTGTAAATATTAGTGCTTATTGTCATTGTGGTAACATGGAGACTAAATTTCCAATGGAAAAAAAAAATCCCATTGAATTTCCAAAAATCAGTAATGACTGGCAACTGGGATTAAAAAACTTAATGCCTTTAAAGTGCTTAATGTTTTTTTCTTGTAAAAGTATTGATATTTTTACAATATATGTATATATATATATTTTCATATTTCAATCTGCCATATGCATGACTGTAAATATTAGTGTTTATTATCTTTGTGGTAACACGGTTCAAATTTCCATATAGTAATTTTTATTTTGTGATCTATTTTAACCATCTATTTAAATCAACTGGGACTTCAAAACAGCTCTGAAAAAGACAGATTTCAACACAAATGAAACACACACCAGCATTTTCTTGAGGACACAATTTCTTCGAAATATTCTTCTTCCTAAACAAATAAAAACGTAAAACAATGCAATAAGCATTGAAATCAGTTATCATGTGTTTTAACCAGAGCTTTGAGAACTCTTTATTGGATCGTGTCACATTAGTCATGGCATTATGAATATTAGTGGCAGACAGGGGACACAGAGCTCTGACTAGGTGTGACTTTTGGTGGTGGTGGCTGGGAGATCATCCAATGGGCACCTGCTGCTGCTGCCACCAGCGTCTGTGCGGAGAGAACAAAAGGAGCCATTGAGCACATAACAGCTGTTGCGCTGTTGCCTGCCTGAGAGCCCCCCGGCCCCCAGGGTCTGTCTGCTGGGGGAAGACCCCTCCTCCTCTTCAACGTTGACCTCCATACAGCTCTTTTAAGAGACTGCATCGTAGCCATCCTGCTGCCACATTGTTAAATACAGACCAGTGACATGGGACTCCATTCACTGTCAATCTGAGGAAGGTGAAGAGCTTAACATGAGGGACACAAAGCTGCTAGGAGTTGATCATTTAGGTTGAGCAGCTTTCATGTACCTCATCTCCAAATCCCTTTTGTTATCAACTGCTTGATCTGCAATAAAACACAAGGTTTTTGTAATTACCTCGGTCTGCATTGCATGATACACAATGGTCATTGTTTGGGAACAGTATGTATTGAAACAATGTATGCATGTAATGTTTCATTGAAATAATGCAAAGCATATTCAGCAGTTTGCCATTTTCAATAACTGAAATAATAATGCCAAAACCACAATTGCCTTAAGCAGATTCCAGTCACCAGCACAGCACCCAAACACTGCCAGACCAAGGCAGCAGAGCGATTGTCAGTGTGCTATGTAATGAATTACCCTCATCTCAGCAGCAGCTGTTGAGGAGCTCAGACACCTCAAGTCCAGCCTTCTGATCGTGACAGACAAAGCATCACACTGACATCTAGTGGATCATGTCCTAGGTCTCTCCGTAACACTCATTCTCAGACTGCAAGCAGAGGGCACTGTGTATGTAGATGCACGAGCGAGACAGCCATTACAGGCCCTGTTCACCATTTTGTGACGTTTTTTAGATCTCATACATGATGCATCTGCTATTTTTGACTCATCTTGTAAAACAGCCTGCAAGTGCACTTTTTTTTTCTCCAATTTGCATGGATTGCTCTTTAATAATCAGATCAACTTAGATATAAGGCTGTTCATAATTCAATTATTCCAGTTCCATTAACAGCCAAATTAGGCTGCTTTACATGTACGTCACATTACACATGCTTGAGTTTTTCGCATTAAGTTTAATGCGGCGCACTTACAGGATGTTTTGTTGGGAAATTAAAAATAGTTGGCAACTAAATTATTTTGCAATGCCTTAATTTCTACATTTCCTCATCAGTCTTGTTTCACTAACAAATTAAGAACTGCTAAACAAAAACATTTTTTTTTCCAAGTAAAATGTTATTGTAAATACACCAAAAACTTTAATGAAATTAAATATATAGTCCACAAGACATTTTATGTTACAAAATTTTAAGTCAACAAATTAAGAAACAGATCAGCATGGTATACGTAAAAACTGTCCGAGACAGTGGCTTTATTTAGACATATATAGAGAAATGTAGCAGCATCTTGTTTAAAAAGAAACCTATAAAAAGTGAATGGTCAAATTTGGTTACAAACACTTGGGAGGCGACCAGAGGAAAATCTTAAATATAAAATCTGAGTCCAAGCTTCTGAAGCTGGTGATTTCTCTGGTCCTTTCTGGCATTGGAGACTCGAGTCCCCATGACAACCTGTCAGGATTTTGCTGGTCCAAATGGCAACCTGAGCCACAGAAACCCATGCCCATATTTGTGTGGGGATCTCTGTGGTCATCTTTCCATCTGCTCCAGTCCCACCCTCTTTTAGCAGCAATCAGAGCCAGTAGCAGCTCTGAGATTTTGGCAGGTAGTCTACATTTGTAAACTAAAAAAAATAAAATAAAAACACCAAACCTTTGGACCATTAAAAAAAAAATTAAAAATAAACTTTTATGTCTTTCAAATCTCACATGGGATAAAACTACACAAAAAAAAAAGCATAAGACTTTTTGGTCTCGAGTCTTATGCAGACGCATTTGAATCGATGCTTGGGCTTAAGCTGTAATGCCTTTGATTTGTTGATTTTCATTTAAATTCATCAGTCAGGGTCGTGTCCTATTCCATACATTAACAAAGTCAGGAGACTGTGCTCTCGGGCTTCTCACTGCTGGGTGGTGGTGTGAGCACTCCAAAGGGAACTGGAGACCTCTGACTGCTCTCAATGTCCACTAGCTGGTAGGAGTGCACCTTTCCCTGAAAAATAAGACAAGAAACGAGAAAACTTTAGGCCAGAGGAAGTAAAAGAAACAGATGTTGCAGCTGGGGAAAACAATTATGCAAAATTCTACAGTGAGAACAAGATAAAGGCTACGGTTTAAGCCCAACTTTTGTTTGTACATGAATACACGCACACACATATTACATACAAATAAACTGGGACTAAAACCCAATTTAAGACAAACTAAGCTAAATGAATTTTAAAAAAAGTAAACTTACAAGCCATTCCAAGTAAGACACATGGGTCTGGATATTGTGCATATCATCTGCTGCTATTCCTTTGAATGTCTTGAGGGTTGAGCTGCCTGCTTCACGGATTGACATGGCGAAAGGGACCATCCATCTCACACACTCCTCCAAGTCACACCACTTCAGCCCTGAAACCGAATAAATCAAAGGTCACTTCCAACCAAGTCAATTTATGTACATGCTGAAATGAACAGAGCCACAGAGAAGAAATTCACAAAAATAAATAAAAAAAATAAATAAAAATCATACCTGAAACTTTCATCACTAGCTCTAGAGAAGAAAAGTGGAAGAGTGCAGAAGCTGCGAGAAGGCCATAAGAGAACTCCAGACTTCTTACATCCAGTATACACAGATCCAAAAGCTATAAAAAAAAATTAAAAAAAGCCACAAAAAGTCAAAATAAAGAGACATCCACAACACAAAGGTTATAAACAAGTCTGATTTTGCTTTAACTGGATAGTTAAACAGGCTTACATGTGTGTAATTTTTTATTGTTGCAAACACGGCAACATTTCTGCTGTAGGTTCACAACTGTCAACCCTCAAGTTCTTTAAAGAAAAACTAACAAAACACCTTGGAATTTCAGTGTTCAGTTCACAAGTTTTAAAGATGCTCCTCATTCGAACTCTGGTAAAGTAACAGTAACTTGTGCTGAACAATGTCTAGAGTTGCATTCTTTTAAAAAGCAATTCGGAAGAGTTCTATTGTCAAAAGGGATTCCCAAAAATAAAAATTGTCATTATTTCCCCACCCTCATGCCAAACCTATACAACTTGATTCAAAATATTAACTTCCACAGAAAAAAAAAACAAGTAGCATGTTTGTGACAGCCATTGTATGGACACACAGTCATTTCTAAAAACAGCTTTCACGTTCCACAGAACTCATACACAAGTTTCTTTTTTTTTTTTTTTTTGGGGGGGGGGGGGGTTATTAGGCTTTTAAAGCACTTTTCCAGTGCAGCTCCACAGATGGACTTTGTAGGGTGCATTCACATACTGGGGGCAGCTTTAAGAAAGCTAAAATCAGTAGCCCGTGTAACCGTTTTAAGCCTTCACACTGCAGAAACAACATGTGCAGAATATAAATTTAATTGAACCAGAGCCTTTTGTGGTAAATATAGTCGCACACCATATTGTGATTTTAATGTGATTAATTGTGCACTCTTACTTCTGCAATCTGCACAAATGTAGCCTGTGGGTACTGGGCCATGAGAACTTCAGCAGTCTCCTTTAGATAGGCCATCTGCATGTAGATGTTGAGCCAAGCCACTGGGGTTAAAGGACTCAAACTCCAATTCAACTCCTGAAGAACAACAAATGGTGTAAAGAGTGGTCCAATACATCATACAAGCAGCAGGGCTGCAGGTTTAGGCACAGTACTGAGATTAAATGATATGAAGAAAACACCTTCATGATGATAATCTCCATGTTAAGAATATCATCCTCTGTGCAGGCCCCATCAGAAACGTAAGCAAACTGATGCACCTTAGGAGGGTAAATTTCCTTTGGAAAAAACGCAAGTCTAATTACATTTCAAGCTTACAACATTCAGACAAATGCAGCACTTCAACTTTGAAACAAGTTTTTAAAAATGTAAAATTACACTGCAAGGATATTACAATCCTTCTCAAAAAGTTCAGGCTGAAATATAAAGGCATCTACAAGTAAAACATACCTCCATTTTGGCAGCAATGAAGAGACAGGAGATGCCAACAAGCTGTAGTGTTGTTTTGAGAACATTGTCTTGTGTGGCCATAAAGCGATCAAAGTAATCCTGACCCAGGTAAAACGTCTCACGGTGTAACTTGTACACCTCACATACCTGGAAAAAACAACAACAAAAAAACCCCAGCAAAGTTCATTGAGTGTCAAAAGCCACCATACAACATCTCAATTTTAAGAAAAGAAACAAAACCATTAATTTCCAGAAAATTTAACCTTGCATGCATATGTTAGGATATGCGTTCAGTGCATGCGTTTTAGGGCTGTAACGGTACAAAACAAAATACAGCATATTCTTTGTACTGCAGTTTGTGTTGTGATGAGGGAATAGAAGTTTTACTTTCACTTTTGAATGCAAAATGCATTTGTCAGAACTATTGTGCTGTTTGCTGTGAAATTTAACAGAACCTTGTATGTTATGACAGGCCTTAAATGCAGTACGCATCTGAAATGAGGGCAAGCCATGTTAAATACATCTGACAGGAGTCAACAATTCGCTGTATGAATACATGTACCATTAAACCCCTATTATAACATACATTTCAGCATAGTACACATGTACTTGTGTGCTTCTAATAGTGCAATTTTATTCATAAATATAAATGGAAGAGACAGAAAAACACTAGAACTACTACAAAAACAACAGACTTTGTGTGAGGGTTAATGCTGCCTTCACATGCTATCGGAAACTTCCTACTTCTGGAGTTGTAATTACGAGTTTATCATGTTCAAGTGCTTTGTCAGAACGAACAGAAATCATGGTGGACAGCCTATTCATTCTCACCTGTTTCTTGAGGAAATTGTATTAAAGCTAAAAAGGTATACATTGGAAGATTTAATCAATATCCAACAGATTTTTGAAAAAAAAAAAAAAAAAAAAAAAAAGTGTCCCATGGTAGCCATATAAACATTCACAGTGCTATCTAGATTGTAGATATTCAGCTGGCTGATTCCTAAATTTCAGCCAAATAAATGCTATTTTCACTGTTCAATACATACAATATGCATTAAATGGTTATTTATATACATGGCAGGGGAAAGCAATGTAGGTGTTGTGAGAAAGACAAAACTTTACAGTACTGCTGTGCTTCTCTCATACGCCATTTTTAAAGTTTATTGCTCGCCCAACTCAGAAACTTAGGGATCAAAATGACCTACGAGTTTCCCAGTAGAAAATATGACTAGCTCATGTCCAATTTCTAACTAGGAAACTCGTATTCACAATAATTCCGATAGCATGTGAAGGCAGCAAAAGACACACAAAGATATTTTTAATCAGTTTCTGGACAGCACAAACATGCAGACAAGAACATGTCATCCTTGTGCATCCATGTGTTGATTAGACATGCCATCAAACGGAGGGTAATTTGGGCTGTACTTGTTACTTTTTAATTTAAGAAAAGGGTGTTCCCCAAGTTCTGAGGTTTTATAAACAACCTGAGGTTTAGACAAGAATGAAGGAACTTGTAGTGTCCCCACCCCTCTTAATGAGATTAGACTAAAACGTGTGAATGGTTAAACAATGATTACAAACCTCCATTAGCCAATCCAGCAGAATCGCTCTCATTTTAGGTTGGAGATTTGGATGTCTCTCCATAACATGTGTATCTCGCAGGTAGAGTTTGTCTTTTCTAAGCAGGTTGTTCCAGACGTCATCTTTGCTTGCCCAGCTGTGTGAAATTACAGATATTGAAAGTTACTGCGTGCAATGTTCCAAAACACAACTGATTCACCTATTGATATGATAGACCAAAATCAACATATTGTCTGAATGCATAAATAAAACTCCAAGTGGGCTGGGCTGAAGATTAATACTGATATGACGACAATTCTCTAGAATGTTAACTTTTGCATTTAACACCATGCATACCACAGGTCAGTCATTAAGACCGTATGAAAGATTCTTGTCAGACAAGATATTCTACAGGCAAATTTTTAGACATGTCAATCTAACATAGCTTAAAGTCTGAAAAGTCATAAATATCTCACCAGAGGGCTGGCAGAGGAGTAGAGCGCGTAGGGGTGACGAAAATGTTTTCTGAGGAGTACTGTGTGAATCCCACACTGCCAACAGCAACCGGTTCCTCGACTTCATCAGGTGTGGGGATCCGCCTGCATGGGCTTGTGTAACCTGTGTCAGGATTCCAGCAGGCCTGTGCAGGAGGACAAGAGGAGAGAAGAACGAACCAAAAACACAGGTAAGCGCTCTAACGGATATAAACAAATACAACAGCCCACCCTCTGCAACTAGGACAGCATTCAAAGGCATTTTGAAAAGGACCTTCCATGACAAAAACAACTTGCTATGTAAATTCAAGCCATGACATTAACCCTAACCACTCAACGATAAAAAGGTGGCTGTTGATGATAAATGTGTTATGCAGGGCTGTGAGCAGCATAGATATTTGATTAACTTGATGGTGTTCTGTTTGTTGACAATGTTTTAAAATATACATTTTTAGACTGTTCTTCCACAGCTGTCTGTCAAAAATATACATCAAAACAGGCAGATATTATTTACAGGCACCAAACATGAACTCCAGTGCGACACTTCAGTTTTTAACAGTGAAAGATTGTGAGGTAAGATGCAAGTAGCTAAACATGTATTACTTGACAAGAGTGGTGTGCTTTTATTCATGTATTCCCTTAAAACCATTTCAAGTTTAATTGAATTCCTTTAAATAAAAAAATAAAAAGACCATTACAACTCAGGTTCACTCCATCCAAAAAAGACATTGTCCAAAACATTGTTATGGCCTTGATATTAGGTTCAAACTCCGTGTATACATTTACCACAGATAATATTGAATAATTTCAGTACATTTTCGCATGTCTCATCATATATTACTTTGCAATCTACAGAAGAAATAAAAATAAGTGAAATTACTTTAAGGTCACTGATATGCTATGCCTGGTGAGGCCTATGCACACACACACACACACACACACCAGCCATCATGACTCATTTATACCTGGGAAGCACATGGTTTCTTTCTTGTCATCTCTGTGATCTCTTCATCTGGATCTTGTAAATGCTGAAAATTCAAAAACAAAATGGTCAGAGACTTAATCTTTAAGAGTTTTTAGTGTGCAAGTATTAGTTGAAGAACGGTGTCCTTACAATAGCCACGTCTGCTTTTCTCTTCCTGAGACGCACTGAAATAGTTGTAGGAGCTTCATTTGTAGTGTTAACCTGCTCTGTTCTTAGCCTGCATCGAAAAGTGATATTGTTAGATTTCCACATTGTCCTGAAACTCCGTGTAAGTCACAAACTGGGCTAACTCGCTGCTACAACTTTTCCATGCACACTGATGGTCAAAACCGCCTTAAAAAGACACAAAATCGAAACTTACACTTTCTTGCTTGGCATCATATCCCCGCGTGTGACCTTCTTGGGTGTCGAGAGCCTAAAATATAAAAATGTTACTTTATAAAAATGTCCGATTTGTGGCGTTTAATCCCAACCCCCCTCATGTAAATCTTCACAAAGCGCTTTGGGCGCGGGGAAGTAGAGCTGGGCACAATGTTCAAGAGGCCAAAACTACACGAAAAATACAACCAATCACTTCAAAATCCCAGATATATGCACTTCACAGTCTATATTTTCAAAGCAACCCCGGTGCATGGTCATATTTCTATCGTTTGTATTAAAACTACACGTTTGCTTAACTCTACCCATGGGAGGCAGAAAATGGCCGAGCCAATCATTATTCCTCATTTCATTGAACCCGCTCTCTGAGCAGCTTAAAGTAAGAAACTAAAATCTATGCAATCCGATATTCCCAAATTTGCTTCCCCAAACCCTTTTAATGCATCTTACAAGTTTGGTGTTACTTTTCCCGATCTTCAACAATAGCCCCACGGTTGTGCAACGCCCGTACCTTATTGTGATGCTCTCTGAAAATGCCTTCTCTCCACGGATGTCCTCGAATGCAAAAGTTAGGATGGTGTCACACAAGGCATTATTTAGTAAAACGGCTCCAATAATCTGTAAGCAGGCAGCATATGGCTAAACTGTGATGTGTTCCGTAGTCCGCTCGCTCTGAGCTGGCGCCAGTAATTTTGCGCCTTGTCTTATAACCCGCCAGCAGTCGTTAAAAGGGGCCGTCAACGCGGGTCATTTAAAATCCCCGCTCTGCTACAACAGCAGCGAAACACTTCGATCGGTGCAGCTGGGGGACTGACACCAGCAGGAGCCAGCACGAGAAATCCTGACGTTATACTTCAAATATTTAATGCCAATAAAACAAAGTTTAGAAACGTGAACATTTTGCCGGCAAAATGAGGCGTGTGTTTGAAGACGTCACTTGGGGGGCGGTACCGAGGTAGCGGAAGTGCGTCGAGCACATGGCTAGCAAGCTCAAGAAGTAAACAATCCGAGTGTTTGGTCTAAATAGTTGGATTTTATCACGCTGTTGTGTTGGTAACATATACAATGCAATGTTTTGGCTGTGCTGGGCTGGCTGTTTGAGATATCAAGTGTTGTCACGGTGATATAGCGCATTTTTGTGGTCCCGTTGCTGCTGTTGGGTTCCGCAGGCAAACCAGTTTCACTATTGACTGGCGCCCCCTTACAAATAGACTATATACTACAATATACAGCAGCGATTTAAATATCATATCAAATGCTCATGTGGAGGACTTAATACATGTAGCTTGGGTGTTGTCATTAGATCCGCACTTTCTATCACTAATATAACCTTTGAGCAGTCACATGACCATCAAAACACACAGATCTGGGGTTTGTTCACTGAAGAAATTAAGTTTTTCAATCTTTTCGGAGGCTTAAAATCAAATGTCATAGGCATGATTCATGTCGGAGCCTTGCCAGGTAATTAACGCATTTATGCCACCAGTACAAACTTAACAGAGAAGAAACACAGAGCTCTTAATGTATTTGTTTGGCAGGAACCCCCTTGAACCGCGCAACTATCTCTGAGGTCACAGAGCAGGCATGTCGACAGGCGGACATTTACCACCACGCAGGACTTGTATGTGTTCAATATAGGAGAAATGTATACATCATCATAGAATTATAATCATATCGCGCTTTCTCATATTCTAAAGTTTATTATAATGATCGAATCTTTTCCATGAATAACCGGTGTCGGGCATCGGTTTAAACGATTCATGAACCGGCGAGAGTCTGACTCATTGAACAGAGAATCATCTTCCACATGTCAGAGTCGTAATGAGCCAAGAACACAGGAGAATTTGAGTGAACCCAAGATTGGAATGATGGGATAAAAAGTTACTTAAAATACATGACAGTTATTAGTTATTAATTATAACGTTTTAATAATCATTCTTTTGAGAATATGTCCAAACTACTATAACGGCACAGAGGAACGATATCGTTGGAATGGAATCACTTTCCTTACTATTTTCTTTCAACTGATGAAGGATAAAATGTCGACAGCGATACGCTTTAAAGAACTTAAGCAATAACTCGCGCCTATAATAAACGATTATCTTTCATTGGTGTAAACAGTGTATGTATCGTTCTTGGTGTAAACATGAAGTAGGACTGAACATGGAATTGCTATAAACAACTTTATTAATGTAATATAGAAAATGGCATATGGCTTTGGTGGAAAGTTTAGTAAGAATTTTTCAACCGGTTCTTTGAAACGAGCTGTTCAAAAGAACCGATTGGTGGAAACGAGTCAGAAAAGTCTTTGGACTACTCTACGGGTGCCTGCAAGGCCCATACCTTGCGTTCTTTAGGAGATATTTTTACATGTTATTTCAAATGTGACTGAACGAAATTACACCAAAACAGTCTTAGACTTCAGAATTGTACCTTCGTCAGTTGTGTTTCTGGCCAGTGTGTGTTCAAAGAGTGACTGCTAATTTCAGACAATTCTGTCTATGACAGGATGGGCTGATCATTGAAAATATGCACGATATTCCATACACCCTTGAGGTGGGTCCAGAAGTGTGTGCATCCATGACAGCTGTGTGTGCAGCAGTCAGGGGCCTGTATCCTTCTTGGCCGCTTGGTGTTCAGATTCTCTCAGCTGCAAACCAATCAGCATTGGCTGCTGCCCTGGCCTCAGGTGTTCACATGACTGTACAAGCCATCACGAATGCCATTCAAACCGAAGTATTCTCTGACAAGATATTTAATGAATATTACCTTCTTCACAGGGCTGGATTTCATCCGTGCAGAGGGGTTTGTGTTCTCACATGTTGCAGATGAAGGCCTGTTAAATGCTTGTGCTGGTGAGCTGATGCGCTACTGCAGACACATTGGAGCAGAGCATATTCAGATCTTTACAGACATCAAGAAGAAGCACAGGTATGATCAGATACGAGTATGTTGCGTGCAACTGGGTGGCCACAGAGCTCTAAAGAGGCACAACACAGTGTGGTGGTTTCTGTGTTATTGTGTCACATGATCACATGAGTTATATTTGAAAACGGTCATTACAGTGCTCATGCCCTAACTTCAGATGTCAGCATAGCTGAGACGGCCCGAGCAGCTGAGTTCTTCCTCTCTGATGGAGTCATCGTCACAGGAACTGCCACTGGAGCACATGCTGATCCAGAGGAACTGAGGGGTGAGTCTGGCAGCCTAATGGCTTGATACACCTTAATGTGACTGTAAAAGTAGTGTGTGTATTTTTATGTTATATACCACATCTTCATTATATCATTAAGTAAATTGTGATGCTACCCACATCCAGTATGTCCTCTTATTCTATGCACAGCATTTAAAAGTTGGCAAGTTTTTAAAATGTTTTCCAAAGACGCCTATTATACTCACTTAGGTTGCATTTATTTGATCAAAAATACAGTAAAACAGTAATATTATACATTTTAAAATATATTTGTTATATTTTAATATACATTTAAAAAAAAAAATTTGATGGCAAAGGTTAATTTTCAGCAGTCATTACTGCAGTCTTCAGTGTCACATGAGCTTTCAGAAATGCTTCTAATATACAGATTTGGTGCTCAAGCAACATTTCTTCTTCTCAATGTTGACTTTTGGATTTGATGTATTAGGCCATACTGTGGCCATCCTAGTATGTTGTGCATGTTTCAATTAGGCAACTTTGATCTGCCACAGTACAAACCAACTTATCTCATATGTCATCTTGACATTTGTCTGCAGCTTCCTAACATCTCACAAAATAAAATCTAACTAGCACTATTGCTAATTAGAAATTTACTGATGCAAACATCATTTGCCAATGTATCTTATGGTGATCAGTTTATCATACAGAAAAACATATTTGATATATGGTCAACAACATGTGTACAGTGCCACACAAACAATTTTCCAGGGCTTTCATGTGACCAGCATGATGCCTGAGTTAACAGGACTTTAGACTTTTGCTTTTTCATGTCCCTTTACACTCCAACACTGCCTTTAACATTTTTTAAAAATACAACATTTATACTTTTGCAAAAAAATATTAGTAAGGACATTTACATTGATAAAAGTCATAAATACAATTCTTTTGAACTTTCTATTCATCAGAGATGCTGAAAAAATATCCTGGTTTCCACAAAAATATTAAGCAGCACAACTGTTTCCAACATTGATTATAAGATGTTTTTTTTTTTTTTTTTATCTTGAGCAGCAAAATAGCATAATTTCTAGAGGATCATGTGACACAGATGACTGGCGTAATAGCTGCTGAAAATTCAGCTTTTCCATCACGGGAATTAATAACTAAATATATTAAAATAGAAAACACTTTGGGAATAATTTCACAATATTACTGTTTTTACTGTATTATTTATCAAACAAATGCAGCCCTGATGAGCAAAGCAGTACAGCTTTAACATTAATGCACTTTTGTGATACACTCTCAGTGTTCAGTCCCATTCAGAGGTTAATATGCTAATTTAGTGGTTAATCCACATCTAATATCTAATGGAGCCCATCAGCCAGGTGTGTAAGTCCTTAAAACAGTGGTGTCCTTGGGCAGAAAGGATGCTACACAGCCCCAGCCTGCTTCCTGCCCTCCCTCAAAACCAGTGGCCTTGTATGGGCTAACATAGACACCAGCGCTGCCAGCTATTTTAAATCCCACTTCCAGATGGCTGGTGATCATGGAAGGCTGTAAACATAGGAATGAAAACCAGGCCCAGCCTAGTCTGCCACTGCCCTGCTGCCTACTTTGGAATTGTGCCTATTGCCTTAGTTCTGATCCATTGGACTGGGGAAGCTGTCAGATGGAGGATGAGCCACAGTCTGCCAGAATCCTCATTACAATTAAGGAACAACATGTTTTTGTATTTTTATGCATGCATGTAGCAGAAAAATGTTCTCACACGTTTTGCTGACCCATTTTCTGATTTGTGTAACAGAGGTTACCCAGTCTGTCCGGATCCCTGTTCTCATCGGCTCTGGTGTAACCCATGATAATGTGGAGCACTACCTTCAAGCAAGTGCCATGATCATTGGCTCCCATTTCAAGAAAGGAGGTTACTGGGCAAATGGTGTGGATGCGGAGAGAGTCAAAAGGTTCATGGGGAAGATGCATGAACTTCGGGAGTAACTGTTGTAATTGTACAAAAAATAAACAATGCGAAGATAAAATATTTATTTTTCACTTTTTAAAAGGTTTTATCAAATACATTCTTGACGATAAAAAATAAAGCAACACCAAAAAGGCATTTAAATACATAAAGTCAAATAACAGTTATGAACAATATAAATCACCGGCAGTAAATCGCAGCATATCGCTGTCATGCAAGTATCACCTTAATATTTGATGTAAAAATGCATTGCCTTATACAGTACAGTCTTTCATTTATTTTAGGCTTTAACACTGAATGTTTTTTTTTTCTTTTAGTTAATATTCATGCACCAGTCACAGCTAAACTAATATGGAAGCACACACACATCATTACACGGTTTGAAAATGTTTAAATCCTAGACTATTAATGCAACTCGCTTGTAATTTTTTAACACATGCTTTTCAGTTATTTCAGTGTCAGACTATCAGTGAGACTTTAATAACACACTGCATTTATCAAAACGTTTTTCTTAATCCACACTAGTCTCAGGGGAATGGTTTCATGGCACGATTTGCAAACATACCCCTTTAAAACGACTATTCATTTATCACAAGGCTTGCTGTTCAGTGGTTTCAGACGCAATTGATTTTTCTCAATAGTTGTACAGGCGCTGAGTGGGCTGTTTGAAATAGCCATAGTGGCGCTCTGAAGGTGAATTGCGTGTTCTTGCGAGGTTCTGCCTGTTGAGGGCACCACGGGTCAGCTTTCTGTGCTCATTATAGACTCTGGCACGCTGCACTGAGAGCAGAATGGTGCTGCAGGGCAAAGGGCTGCCCCATGCAGCTAACCGCCAAGAAACGTGACGTCTGATTGGCACAGGCCTAAAGGGGTAGATTGACAAATCACAAGCCAACTTAACCACAGTTACAACATGGATATATAGGTTACATATCAATGGATTTGTTTTCTTCATATTATTTTGGTATGACTTTTGTGCTTATGCCTAAAGTCATAAATGTGGCCCATATGGAATGTGATTCTCAAATTCAATCCACAGACCTAGCTTGTGTGTGTGTGTGTGTGTGTGTGTTCATAAAATATTGTTTAATAGATAATTTCGCACACATCTTATTTAAATTCCATGGAGGCCAGTAAGATTTAAGGTTTAATTTTGTTATAAGAAATCAATTTTATTCAGTAAGGATACATTAAATCAAAAGTGACAATGAAGATTAATATTTCAAATAAGTGCTGTTCTTTTAAACTTTATAGACCTTTTTCTGAACGCGGAAGTCTTGCCTGGCTAAAACGGTGATTTACATTTTCGGTTTCTAGTCACTTTTACATATTTTCCGAGCCGATAATATAATGTGAAAACTATGAAAATGTTGTTAAGAATTATGTGGCGCCATTGTTTCATCACTTTACAGTATCGCAATGACCGTCTTTTTGCAATAAAGGACCTGTCATAGTTTAATGAGTGGGAAGATGACACGAAATGAGAGTTTAGCTGCATCGGGGCGAAGTTCAGGGGATTTTGTCCACAGAATGATAAAATCAAACATTATTTTAACATATTTTATTATTTCACACTCAGTATTTTAACTTAAGTGCTGCAAGCCATGCATACAGCGCCGGACATGACAGATTTTCTGGTACGCAAAACAAGTACTTTTAAGTCCTTAGCTTATTGCTGTTACTGTGACAGCCAACAACAGCATAGCATAATCCTCCACACATTTTTATATTAAGTTATATCGAAAAAGTTTAAATTCAGTCAATCTTTTTTTACCCCGTCTTAACTGATTTTTATGGAGACCGGAAGACGAGAGCACCCAAACGGAAGTTAGAATCCATCATGGCGCCGCTCATCGGTTGGACCACAAAACCAGTCATAAGTGTCAGTTTTTCAAAATTGAGATTTATACATCACCTGAAAGCTGAGAAAATAGGACAATATTTGCCCAAAGATACAACTATTTGAAAATCTGGAATCTGAGGGTGCAACAAATTCAGAATATCGAGAAAATCGCCTTTAAAGGAACACTCCACTTTTTTTGGAAATAGGCTCATTTTATAACTCCCATAGAGTTAAACAGTTGAGTTTTACCGTTTTTGAATCCATTCAGCCGATCTCCGGGTCTGGCGGTAGCACTTTTATCTTAGCTTAGCATAGATCATTGAATCGGATTAGACCATTAGCATTTGGTCATCAAAAATGACCAAAGAGTTTCGATAATTTTGCAGCAGGCACAATGATATTACACAGCTCCTGAAAGTAGTCCCCAGCTATATCATAGGCTACTGAGCTGGGGACTACTTTCAGGCGCTGTGTAATAGTATTGTCAAAAATATCGATATTTCGATAAATATCGATACTGAAATATCTGAACGGTACCAATATTAATTTCCCGAAGTATCGATACACCGATACTAGCCGAGCTGTCACTTTCACTTCTCTCCAAAGGCGCGTGGACAAGCACCACACGTGACCGCACTCGTCTCCTTCGCTCTGGTTAAAGGATTAGTTCACTTTTAAAAAAACTTTTGCTCATAATTTACTCACCCCCATGTCATCCAAGATGTCCATGTCTTTCTTTCTTCAGTCGAAAAGAAATTAAGGTTTTTGATGAAAACATTTCTCCATATAATGAACTTCATTGGGACCCAAACGGTTCAAGGTCCAAATGACAGTTTCAGTGCAGCTTCAAAGGGCTTTAAACGATACCAGACGATGAATAAGGGTCTTATCTAGCAAAACGATCAGTCATTTAAAAAATAAATAAAAAAGTTTAAGTTTTATAAGCACAAATGCTCGCCTTGCTCTGTTCTGTGATGCGCGTTCGTGACGTCACGTAATACGCAATGACGTTGAAAAGGTCACGGTTGACTTAGGCGGAAGTACCGAGTCAGTGTTTACAAATGTGCGGAAGGAGGACCATATACACATATTCAAATGTCTTTGTGTCAGTTTATCGTTTAAAATGGCCATTTCGTGTGCGTATCCTGGGTGTTTTAATATTAAAAAGCCTACTGACTCGGTACTTCCTCCTAAGTCAACCGTGACCTTTTCCACGTCATTGCGTATTACGTGACGTCACGAACGCGCATCACAGAACAGAGCAAGGCGAGCATTTGTGCTTATAAAACTTAAACTTTTTTATTTATTTTTGAAATGACCGATAGTTTCGCTAGATTAGACCCTTATTCATCGTCTGGTATCGTTTAAAGCCCTTTGAAGCTGCACTGAAACTGTCATTTTGACCTTGAACCGTTTGGGCCCCATTGAAGTTCATTATATGGACAAATGTTTTCATCAAAAACCTTAATTTCTTTTCGACTGAAGAAAGAAAGACATGGACATCTTGGATGACATGGGGGTGAGTAAATTATCAGCAAAAGTTTTTTTTAAAAGTGAACTAATCCTTTAAATAGCAAAAGCGAAGTGAATAGAAAGATGACTGCTCTGGTTGTTAAAGAACACAGCAGGAGCACTATCTGTAGGGATCTATGATCTCCGCGATGCAGAGAACGCGCACGGAATCCAGTCATAAAAACGGAATTTACAGTTTAATGCGGAATGTCACGGAATTTGTCAAAGTTTGGATGAATTAATCAAAAGTAGGTCATTACACTTAAATCAAATCACCATATGGACTAGTATCTGTAAATATTAAGCTGCAAAAGTCGATTTAAATATGAATCCTGCATGTTCTGCGCGTCTCTGTGTGAATGTGCTGCACGTGCGGTTTTGTTTATGTGGCGCTCGCGGTGATTTCAGCGTCTGCCGTCTCAATGAGGACATAAATACATCAACAATATCTCCAGAACTGATCTGAAAGGCACTTTACCAGCATTTTACCATTTAATTCGAGTAAAACTAGCGTCATATCATACACACACAGAACTTTAGAAGTATTTACGGCAACCCGTCAAAATAAAGGTTCGGTTTAACTTTTGGTTTAAATTTGGTAACAATAAAACATAAGGTGAGAAAAAAATAAAACATTTCATACGGCCCTAAACATGTCATTTTTGTTACACTTTTAATAAATTAAATGTTAAATTGATAATTTTCATGATTTTAATGAATTAGACATGCTTTTAGATTAATAGCATTTAATTTGACCATTAAAAAAAACGGAATCCAGAAACATTTAAATGGAAAAAATTGAATGTAGAAAAAAATTTAACAGAATTTGGGGAAAAATAAAACGGATTTCATAGGGCCCTATATCTGGAAATATTTTGGTTATGAAGCAAATGAGAATATCAACAAATAGAACTTTGGATTTTAATTAGTACATGTATTAGTAAACGTTAGTTTCAATTAACATTTAACTAAGATTAATAAATAAATCAACAAATGCAGTACCTCGAGACATTTTTTGTTCATGTAAAATATACCGCATGTTCTGGACTTGTTACATTTATCTTTAAATTAAAAAAATTACCCCCTTAATATTGTGGCAGTTTTTTTCTCCATGGTATCGAAAATGGTATCGAATTTCGATATTTTTCAAGGTATCGTATCGAAGTTAGAAATTCCAGTATCGTGACAACACTACTTTGAATGAAATGTACAGGTAGATGGAACACCTGCTAGGCATTACTGCCGGTCGCACCTCCTCCGGTGCCCACGAGTCAGCTGCAGGTTCATCAGCCAGGAACCACCATTCATCAACGTTTCACTCCTTTAATCCTGGAACGTCTCCTGGTGGCGGAGCAGTGACAGGGACGTCTCCCTGTCACCCCCTGCAGCTGTTATTGAGGTTAGTTGTTTTTTCCCCAGCTCTTGTCTTTCCTCCTCAACCAGAGCCAAAAGCTCCCCTTCTCGGCCTCCTCCGCTAGCTCTTTAATTGCCTTCTTTAGAATCCCTCCAGTCACTCCTACTTCCTTCAGAAGGCGTGTGGTTGACAGCCCCACATAGCCTCGGCATCCAACCTCCACTGGGTAGATGGTGGTCTTCCAGCCAGCCTCCCGGCACTCAGTAACCAGTTCTGAGTACTTGGCCTTCTTGCGTTCGTAGGCGGCCTCCACCCCCCCCCCTCCGCTGGTATTGTGAGCTCAATGAGCAACACGGATTTTGCCTTGATGGACCACACCACTATGTCTGGGCAGAGAGATGTAGCAATGATCTCAACCGGGAAACGGAGCTGCCTGTCTAGGTCAACTCTCATTTTCCACTCCTGGTCAGGGGAAAACGGCCTATATCATTGCGCCTGCTGCACCCATGGTACGGCAGCAAAGTTCCTTGATTATTACGCCGGAACGAGTGTATAGTTCCTAGCCATATCAGCCTAGAAAATCGCAACATTTCATTTTCCGTCGGTTTTAGTACACAATGTAACTGCAGAAGAGTCAATCTTTAAATAGGAAAATTATCTACACTCTTTGGTCATTTTTGAGCGAGATGCTAATGGTCTAATCCGATTCAATGATCTATGCTATGCTAAACTAAAAGTGCTACCATCAGACCCAGAGATCGGCTGAATGGATTCAAAAACGGTAAAACTCAACTGTTTAACTCTTGGGGAGTTATAAAATGAGCCTATTTCCAAAAAAAAGTGGAGTGTTCCTTTAAAGTTGTCCAAATAAAGTCCTTAGCAATGCATATTACTAATGAAAAATTAAGTTGATATATTTACAGTAGGGAGTTTACAAAATATCTTCATGGAACATGATCTTTACTTAATGGCCTAATGATTTTTGGCATAAAAGAAAAATCTATAATTTTTGACCCATACAAAGTATTTTTGGCTATTGCTACAAACATACCCCAACGACGTAAGACTGGTGTTGTGGTCCAAGGTCACATATTATTATTATTATTAATAATAACAATTAAATAACAGTTTACACAAAGCACACCTGCCTATATTACGCAAACCTGTTTTCAAAATGAATAATTAAAAAAGTCTCCAAATCAGAATATTAGAATGAGACAATGAAGACTTAAGTAATACTGCTGAATTACACAAATATCTTTTGTCAGGAATAAGTGACATTTTATGTTCAAATGTAATAGTTATTTTTAACTAATATTTCACAAATATGTAGTTTTTATTGTATTTTTAATCAGTTGCAGCCTTTTTGAGCATGAGACTTCAAAAACATTATAAAAAATGTTACTGAGCACCAAACATTTGAACAATAAAGCATATAAACATGTCATTTTAAATGATTTAAATAATGAATATTAGCACTAGAAATTATACTTGAACATTTTTAATTGTTGTTAAATGTACCTAGCCATGTCCTCTGTTTCTTCATCTGAGCCAAGGTCTTCCTGATCACGCCTCATTTGGTATACAGACATGCTGGGGTGTTCGATCAACAGGTTCTCAAGAACGTTTGTGTCAGCGGAACCAAGTGACTGATTCTCTGCACAGGAAGCATAAACGACTTCAATTCAATAGCGTTACTTCAGTAAGCTGTACAATATGAGGGATACTGGAGCTAGTTGTCAAACAGGTGTTTTTCTCACAAGGACGATGACTACCTTTAAGTTTTAGAGTGTAAAGATAAACACGTGTATGCAATTAAACCACCACATTAGGATACATTCGGACAAAATAAAGAAGGTTGTTTGTAACTGCTCAACAAAAGGTTAGTTTTGTCATGTATTTTTAAATGTTACACTTTTTTTATCATTTATTACAATATGTCACAATTGTATGTAGCATTTACTTTTGAAAATTTTAACTTTTTTATCCCATGTTGAAAATGGTCTTTCATATGTCTAGTGAACTGGCAGGTTTTACTTGTATATCCAACACACACAGGTGCTAGAAATAAAAGTATTGACACTTTAAGCTGATACGATGTGATTACTAATTGACATCAATAAACCTAAGAATTATTCTTTATGGTAAAAAAAAAAAAATCAGTCACCTTTTATCAGTAATTGGAAAGTATAACCAAAATAACTCACCGTGTATCTTTATAATAACCCACTCTCCATCATCAAACTCAAGGAGGTTCGCACAGTTTTCAGTTTCTTCTACGACATCGCTGTCTTTCTCTTCTCTTCCTACCAGCTGTGCAAGGAATCTACTGATCATTTTCTGTTATGGCTTTGTCAGATCGCTATCTGTTAAAAATATACATCACAAAAAGAGTTATGTTGCCCTCTAGTGGAATCGACCCCCAATGCAATATTTCTTCTGCAGTAAAATATTGAAATGAGCATATTTTGCATGCAAGTATCTTTCCTTCTGTTGCTAAAGTTGTTGATGGAAAGTAACGTGAAAAGCGTTTCAGGTGTCACATCAGACACCATAGACAGCTTTATGTAGTATTAAATGTAAGGTCATGTTCTGCTGGCCTGGTACAACTAATGCACTTGGCACGAATCAGCTGATTGAACTGAGACATGGTGTTCCCTTCCACAGATGGCTTATTTTTAACATTGTCTGGTATTCCTTTCTAAATTTAGCTTGATTTTAGACTAAATTCATGTATGAATCAGATAATCAACGCTCCTGTAAAGGATAAGATATGTGCAGGCATGTCATCCTGCTCTGCTAAAGGCAAACACTAGGAGTTATTTTGCAAACTTGACTCTATGAGCCCACCTTACATACACAAAACTGCCATTTTTTTCAGGTTTGAATAGAATCCAACTTACAAACATAACTTATTTTTACACACCAGATGACTTAAACCATCATGACATTTCACAAAATCCTAATTGTTTATAGCACTTTGTAAGACCCTTTTGAATATATTTAGTTTATTTGAAATATTGGTGATGAAAACATCGGTTTGACTTTTTTTTCTTTCTCATTCCAAACAAAGGGCATGCTGGTTCATCTACTGTATTTTATTTTATTTTTTTGTATTTTTTACACGAGTTTACAATGTTTCTTGGTCGTTTTTTAATCATCAGTCAAGAGCTATACACTGTTATGTTTATTATTAATAGCCTAAAATGATCCACAATGAAGTGGGACAGGAAGGACTGATCAGCTAAAGCGTCGAGACTTGTTTACAAGCGCTGACTGTACATTTCTTCATATCTACAGAAATAACTCTACCATAAACATAAGAATAGTTAAATAGGTGGATAATCGAAGAAGCCAACGACATTAATAAATAACAAACTGCTTTTGTCTATCTATTGTCCTTCAGAAAGTTTCAAATGGAGCGTTTTAATAAACTAATAAAGTGTTTAAACACATTTGAGTGTTTAATTACAAAACAATCATCTTAATTAAACTGTAACGTACAGGTCAGTGTAGTTTTATCGACAAAACAAAACACATTCACAGGTTACTTTAAACTGCGAAGAAATTTGACATTTCAGAAAGATGCAGAACATTTAAGGTTTGCTCACCTTATTAGCTGTTAGAAAAGTAGTTTTTGCAGCTTGAAAACTTCTGTGTTATCTTTATTGTGTCGCAGTCGCTCCTGTCGGTGTACAGTCTGGACTTGTTTATGTACCCGAGGCTCCTCCCCCTTGAGCTTGACTGTACTCGACTGACGTCGATAAGCTCCACCCACGAGGCTTGGCGTCACAGTGGTATTCGCACATGCGGATGTCCTTGTTTACATACATACTGGATGTCTCACAGGTGTTCACAGATATCTTAAACAACACTGAAGAAAAACATTGATTTATTCACAGCCGCAGAGCTCACTTGTCAAACTGAATGGTCATGGTGCTGCACAATATAACTAAACAAGCTAAACCTTTCAATTAAACCTAATATAAAATTCGGAATTTAAGAGTATGACATTTTGTTTCAAAGTGTGTAATTATTTTTATTTTGCACTATATAGCATATGGACAAAAAAAACAACACTTTTTTTGGCTCACCTTTGCTTTGCTCCAAGACCTGTTCCCCCATCTGAGTCTGGTTCCTCCAGGTTTTTTTGTTTTGTTTTTTTCCCCTCCTTCATTCTGTCACTGATGGAGTTTTGGTTCCTTGCCACTGTCGCCTCTGACTTGCTTAGTTGGGAACACTTTCACCCTGTCTGGTTTCACAGACAAGGCTTAAGCCTAGTCCTAGACTAAAATGTAAGTCTGAGCTGTTTCAACTGAAAGAAGCTTGCACTGACTGATCTTAAAACATGTCAGTGCCTTTGTTTTGTCTTAAGATGCACACCAGTAATGCTTTTTTTTTCTAAGGCATGTTAATAAAAATGACTTAAATGTCCTAATTGAACTATGGCCTAATCCTGGTTTAGGCTAAACCCTGTCTATGAAACCGGGAGCCTGTACTATGAAGCCGGATTAGCTGGCTAGCCAGGTAAATTTCAGTTTGCACCAATCCTGGATTTTAAGTACCATGAAAGTGTCTAGGCTTTTAGCTGCATTCATTGCCATAGTAACTTACACTCCACAACTAACCTGCGCTGGGGCAGGTTATGTTCTGAGTTGGAGATCTCAAACTACAATTGGACCAATTAGATGTGAGCAAAGTAATATGTAATACAACTAAAAAATAAATAAGCAAAGTAATACAACTAAAAAATAAATAAATGAATTCTCTGGCCAAAACCAAAAATTGAGTTATTTTATATGATTTATATTATTATTAATCCATTACACACAATCAATTTTAGTTTAACAGTTATTATAACTCATTTATTTTAAATGAATGTTAATATATACAGATTGTATATAAAATGTAGAATCAATAGATAACACTTTAAAAATGACTATATGACCTTACGTGTTTGAGTCTTTATCGCTGTATATTTCCAACTAAACTAACTTAAGTTTCACTTGTGACTGCAAGATAATTTCTTTTATTTGTCTTCTTTCATGAACAAGTACTTTTTTCATTGTAAATGCATCTAAATTAATCATATTCTTCAATCTCTTAACCTTTAGCAAAACTTTTAACCAAGGCTCGTGATTGGCTGTTTGCCAGTGATGTCACAAATTCATGTGCACGTGCTCCACAAACTCAGGATCAAGCCTGAGTTGACAAAGAAAGTTGATGATCAGCATCATGGTACCAACAAAGCTGGATTGGAGTGGTTTGGTTATGTCAACTCGAAACTAATCCTGTAACTCTGAATTTGTTCATCTACCATCAAGGTATAGGCCCCGGGCCTTTCATTTCCAGCGGTATCGTCGACTTGATTGCACAGATTTAAACTGACCTGAGCTGGACGATGACATCACTGAACTCAATGATGAACTGCCTTTAACTGAAAATTGAGTGTTTACTTTTTTTTTTTTTTTTTTTTTGCACTGACACACTATTTTCCTATTTGATACTGTAAAGCTGCTTTGACACAATCTGTATAGTTAAAAGCGCTATATAAATAAAGGTGATGAGGCCTCCAACTCTAAACTTGACTTCCACACTTCGGGGGGTTAATAACAACAAGTAGTCCAGTCATTCCACTTTACGATTAACAGTTTATTTTTCCTCTTGTTTGCAGTTACAACATTACGATCACAGCTGTTGAAAACTGATTTGCTTCCCCTGATTCCATTTCCTGTCAATGCTTAAATGTGTGTCACCACAGGGGGGCGCCGACATAACAAATTCATCAACCAATTAAACTGGAATATTTATGAAATACACAATTAAATAATACAAACAAATATCATTAGCATGATTTAACATAAATAACTTAAAGTTCATCCAGGGCCAACAATAAGACAACACAAAATAAAAACAAAATATTAAAGTTGCCATAAAAGGTGACTTGACTCCTGGAGCCTAAATCTTTTTCTTTCTTTCTTTCTTTCTTTCTTTCTTTCTTTCTTTCTTTCTTTCTTTCTTTCTTTCTTTTTGTCACTTTGAAGGGTGGTGTTGTGACACACACTGCACAAACTTAATGTGGCCCTCCAGAGGCCAAAACAGCGTGGGACAATCTTCTGAATAACATAAGCCAATGCCAATTCTTTATTTTATTTTACCTGTTTATCTATGTAGAAAAAAAAAACACTTTATGAGAAACATCTGCTAATAATTACATTTTAAAATGAATTCATCTCATTTGGATGACTATCCTGGAACTGACAGGATCTTGGATGCATACACTAATCTACCTAATATGAATTATGAGTGTGAGATGCGTTGTCTGTCGTGTTCATATTAATGGTCATGGTGGTAACACAAATTAAAACGAGAGGGCTGGGGGCCCGCAAGGCAAACAGCTCTACATCAGATGAACGGACTGTGGAAGTGTGCAAATGTACTTGAGCAATCCCACACTGATTTCACCCAGAGTGACTTGAACAGGCGACTTCTAGCTCCTCTTTGAAGAAGAAAAGGTAAGCTTTTTAAAAACAAATTTCAATTTATAATCATATCAATATGTGACAAAATTATCTGAAAGTGAATTGAAATATATTTTGGTTTAAAATTATAGCCTGTATTTTAATTATTTTGTTTTTTTTTAAGATAAAATTGTTTAATCAATAACGCTGAATTTCTAACAAATAATTAAAAAAATTAGTTTTTAAATTAGTATTTATTTTTCTATTGTTTGTTAGCAGAATAGTGCAATCTAAATGAAGGCTGTATTACTGTGAGCAATTAAATTAGCATATCATGGAATGATTTTATATAGTTGATAGTGTTCTCAGATGTTGCATGTGAATGGGCAACTCGTTGATTAAAGTACTTCATTTATGTTTGCTATCAGCGTGCCTTTCTGTTCTTCTCATTTGTGTGTAAAAGGGCAAATGATCCATTAGTGTTTATTTCCAGGTTTCTCTTGACATCACAATGAGCAGTCGAGTGGATGATGTTATGCAGCTTTGCTGTGAGGTCTCGGCCAGCAGGAAGATGAAAGCAGCTGTGAAGAGCTCTGGAAAGGGAGCTGCAGCGGCTGGTGGAGGTGCTTTTGTAGGGGGGATGGTTGGAGGCCCAGCCGGAATAGCTGTTGGTAAGACTATGCCTCTGTTTTCCATGCAATCTACAAACTTTCATCTACTTTCATCACAGGGTGGTGTTATAATATAATTTTTAATGGCCTAGTGCAGTGTTACTCAACCGTTTTTGCCTTCAGTATAAAGCTACTCCATCAACACCAAACTAGATAAAATATATATTATTATACAGTC
Source organism: Barbus barbus (assembly GCF_936440315.1). Classification (NCBI taxonomy): domain Eukaryota; kingdom Metazoa; phylum Chordata; class Actinopteri; order Cypriniformes; family Cyprinidae; genus Barbus; species Barbus barbus. Next base: position 28,032,358 of record NC_136730.1, on the reverse strand, counting down.
CATGGCCAAAAATATTGGCACCCTTGGTAAATATGATCAAAGATGGTTGTGAAAATTAATCTACATTGTTAATGCTTTTGATCTTTTATTTAAAAAAAAAATGAAAAAAAATCTAACCTTTCATTGGATAATAAGAATTTAAAATAGGGGGAAATATCATTATGAAATAAATGTTTTTCTCTAATACACATTGGCCACAATTAACAGCACTCTTTTATTCAATACTTTTTAAAACCTCCATTTGCCAGTTTAACAGGTCAACATTTTCTCCTATAATGCCTGATGAGGTTAGAGAACACCTGACAAGAGATCAGAGATCATTCCTTCATCCAGAATCTCTCCAGATCCTTCAGATTCACAGCTCTATGTTGGTGCTTCTTCTCTTCAGTTCACCTCACTCATTTTCTACAGGGTTAAGGTCAGAGGACTGGAATGGCCAGCAGAAGCTTGGTTTTGTGCTCAGCTACCCATTTTTGTGCTGTTTTTGAGGTTTGTGTTTGGATTATTGTCCGGTTGGAAGATCCAAACATGGCCCATCATAAGATTTCTAACAGAATCAGTCACTTATTGATTTTTTTATCTGTTGGTCTTTGATAGAATCCATGATGCCATGTGTCTAAACAAGATGTCCAGGACCTCCAGCAGAAATATAAGCCCACAACATCAAACATATAGCAGTATATTTCATTGTACACATGGGGTACTTTTTATCTCTGTGTTCACCGAACCCATCTTGAGTGTTTGCTGCTAAAAAGCTCATTTTTTAGTTTCATCTGACCATAGAAGCCAGTGCCATTTGAAGTTTCAGTCGTGTCTGATAACTGAATATGCTTGAGTTTGTTTTTGGATGAGCTAGGAGAATTTTTCTTGAAACCCTCCCAAACAACACGTGGTGATGTAGGTGCTGTTTAACATTTTTTTTAAGGTTTTCTGACCCCGAGACTCAACAATTTTCTGCAATTCTCCAGCTGTGGTCCTTGGAGAGTCTTTAGCCACTCAAACTCTCCTTCTCATCGTGCATTAGGACGATATAGACACACGTCCTCTTCCAGGCAGTTTCATAACATTTTATGTTGATTGAAAATTCTGTCAATTATTCAATTATTGCCCTGATGGTGGAAATGGAAATTTTCACTGCTCTAGCTCTTTTCTTAAAGCCACTTCACTAATTTGTGAAGCTCAATTATCTTTTGCTGCACATCAGAAATATATTCTTTGGTCTTTCTCATTGTGATAGATCAGTGCTTCCCAAACCTGTCCTGGATGACCCCCAGCCCTGCGTATTTTGTATGTCTCCCTTATCTAACATACCTGATTCAACTCATTAGCTCATTAGTAGGGACTGCGAGACATGAATTGGGTGTGTTTGATAAGGGAGGCATACAAAATGTGCAGAGCAGGGGGGCCTCCAGGACAGGTTTGGGAAGCACTGTGATAGGAGGGAAAACAAAGCCCAAATTCCCTTAATCATCTATTTATATTTCTGTGAAACAGGAAGCCATGGCTGGATAGTTTCATGTTCATAATCACCCTGCAGTGCTCAAAATGGTGAATATGAATGGGAATATACTTCAGAAATATTTTACTCATAAGAATTTCTAGGGGTACCAATAATTGTGTCCAATGTCTATTTGAGAAAAACATTTATTTCATAATGAGATTTCCCCACATTTTAAATTCTTATTATCCAGTGAAAGGTTAGATTTTTGTGATTTAAAAAAAAAAAAGATCAAAAGGATTAACAATGCAGATTAATTTTCACAGCCTTCTTTGATCATATTTACCAAGGGTGCCGATATTTTTGGGCATGACTGTAAGTGATAAATTAAAATAAAAATATACATATTACAAATATATTATAAACATACACTTAAAAAAACACTTCATTGATTTTACTTATTCTAATTATTTATAGCCCTAATATATTTTTTTACTTCGAAGTTAGAAGTTTTAGTTTTATATATGTTTATCAAAGCACAACACATTTATTTGAGCCTATGGTTATTTGAAATTGTAACAAAGCTATAGCTATTTACTCTTACGAACAAAGCTAATCATATTCTGAATCATATTCTGTGCATCTCTTAATACATTGTTTTACTCTATGTGGTACTTTGGGAGGTCTCTTGGGAACTTGGATGATCAGTGGCCAATTCAAACCTCTTCCTGAGATCATCAAGGAGCTGCCGCCAAAATATAAGGAGAAACTGTATTCTGATGTCATGGGTGCACTGGGCACACTGGACTGGACAGACGTGACTGGCCTCATTGTTGTGGTTATGGGCAGTGCCACTCTGCAAGAGCAAGTGCTTGCTGCTATCCTCACTTATGCCACAAAAGAGCTGAAGGCTGAAGTGCAGTATGGAAACTGACCACTAGAGGGCTAATGTCACCACCAGCCAGTGTTTCTCAATCCTGCATCCTGTTGCTTTTGTACTCGCTTCTGTTTCTCTGCAGCTCCTGTCCAAACTCCTTTTTAACAATAACATTGTAGCCTCATGAAAACGATTAGTTATTTCTGTGCACAATGCATGTTATTCTAATTAAACGGGTTAATTTGTGGAATGTTCTGTGGTCGTTTTCAGTTAAAACTGTATTGCTTCTTTAAAATATATTAAACAATGAAACGAGTAGCATTTTAAAAATTAAATGACATGTTGCATAATTTTAAGTGTTTTTTTTTTTTTTTAATCCCAAGCAAGACTATATTTTTGTAGCTACTTTTCATGCTAGGTGAATGTCATTCTGGAGAATAGTTTACCAAACATATCTAAGTCTTCGCCGACTAAATGCAGTCAAGGAAGTTATAAAGTAACACGCAGAGAACATCACTGAGCACAGCACGGAAGTGTTCAATAGCCTACATCACACTTATGAAAATGAGACCGAAAGTAACTTTAAGCTGCAAAACCCCTGCTCTGGTTCAAAGACAAACAGGTAGGAACTGGAACATGTCAAATATATTTACTTTATAATAGGATTTACAGCGCGTCATTATTTTCTCAAACAATTAACCGTAGCAATACCTCGGAATGATCGAAGAAATGTTTGTTTCATTGGCTGTTTTTTTCTCCCTCTCTCTCCCGTTTTCTTTATATGTGTGGTGTGACAATATGGTTTATCGTTGTTTATCACCAGGTTTTGTAACACTTCAAAATGGCAAATCGAAAAGATGATATAATGAAACTTTGCTGTGAAATCTCAGCAAATAAGAAGATAAAAGCAGCATTTAAAAACTCAGCGAAAGGCGCTGCTGTTGCTGGAGGAACTGCTTTTGTTGGAGGGCTGATCGGTGGTCCAGCCGGGATAGCTGTTGGTATGTATTACGTTTTATGCCTGTTTTCCTTCTGCATCTTTTCCTCCTAGTTTCATACATATTTTCATTTTTTCCCCAAGCTGTTGCTATAGTATTATTTTATATTAATTTATCTAAAAATGAGATTATTGTGGGTTTATCAAATATAGGGGTTAGTACATGGTATCAGACAAAGCTGTGGAGACACTGGTATTGCTATATTTTGTGACTCTTTATGTCAGTGAAAGATGCATATGTTGTCTATTGTCTTTTTTTAATTCTGGACCTTGAGTCTGTAATAAAAGTTTGATTGATTGATTGATTATATACTCAAGGTGCTGCTGTGGGAGGTGCGCTGGGAGGATGGATGACCAGCGGCCAATTCAAGCCCCTTCCTCAGATCCTCATGGAAATGACTCCTACACAGCAGGAGCAACTGTACTCTGAGGTCATGACCATATTGGGTACACTGAAGTGGACTAGCGTCCCTCAGCTAATAGCTCAAGTTAATGGGAATGCCACTCTACATGAGCAGGTTCTGGGTGCCATACTCAATTATACTAAAAACCAACTCAGTGCTGATGTGCGGTATGAAGACTGACCGCTGGAGAATAAATGTCTCTGGTTTAGTTTAGGTTTTATCTCTTTAATGCATAATTTTTTTTAGTTTTTTTTTTTACTGGGGGATACTTTTTACTGGGGTTTAGCCATTAAACTTTTTAGCCTATAACTTTTTAACTACTCGCTTTTTTTTTAGAAATAAGTATGCTTATGGATGTTAGGGCATTACAAGTTCTAAACATATTAATGTCAGAAGACCAAAACACTGGCTTATTTGTTACAGAGCTAGTTTCAATGCTTAAGGACAAGCTAGAAGAACAAGTTGCGACTAGTTTGCATTCTTCATCTCATATGTGAGTTTAAAACACTATAGAATGTATAAGATGTCACTATACGGAAGTAGAATATTACAGGCCTACATGTTTAGGCTACACAGTTTACAAATCAGAAAAATAGGCATGATCATGATCAGACATGATCAAAAGCACATCCTCTGTTCATTTAATTTGTCAATACAAAATGTGTAATGTAGGTGTTACTGCATATTGAGATGAATGCATAAAGAAAAACATAAAAGTGACTGTGCAAATGTGTCTTTTTAGCCCAAGTCAAAAATGTGTCAAACAAGTGCAAAATACAGAAGCATAGAAAAAAGTTATTGTTCCACTAAAAAGACACTAAAAAACTAAACCTAAACCACAGAAAAAAATTAACAAACAAAAAAGCCTGTGGCCATATATTTACATACACATACACACACACATCAATGCATGTAAAATACGGCCACTGAAAAAGATAAAATATCCAGCAAGTAGCAATTATGTGGGTGAAAACACCTTGTTGATGTCAGAGGAGAATGGCCAAACTGGTTCGAGCTGAAAGAAAGACAACAATAACTCAAGCTGAAAACAATAACTCTAATAACCACTCATTACAACTGAGGTATAGGGGAGAGCGGGGACAAAAGTAACACGGAATGAAAGTAACAAACTGATTTTCTCAGTTTACAAATCAGACAAATAGGCATGATCATACCTCTCTTCATTCAAGTTGTCAATGTAAAATGTGTAATGTAGGTGTTGCTGCATATTGAAATGAATGCATAAAGAAAAAATGAAAAGCGACTGTGCAAATGTGTTTTTTTATCCCAAGTCAAAAATGTGTCAAACAAGTGCAAAATTCAGAAGCATAGAAAAAAGTTATTGTTCCACTAAAAAATGAACTAATCCTAAACCTACCAATTATGTGGGTGATAACGCCTTGTTGATACCAGAGATCAGAGCAAACTGGTTCGAGCTGAAAGAAAGGCAACAATAACTCGAGCTGAAAACAATAACTCTAATAACCACTTGTTACAACTGAGGTTTACAGAAAAGTATCTCTAAATGCAAAACACATTGAAGCTTGAATTAGATGAGCTACAGCAGCAGAAGACCACACCGGATGCCACTCCTGTCAGGTACGAACAAGAAACTCAGGCTACAGTTTGCAGGATAACATGCCATGTCACAAAGCTCAATTCACCTCAAACTGGTTTCTCAAACATGACACTGAGTTCATTGTACTCCAATGGTGTGGTGGATTGAGAGATTTGCATAATGGATGTGCAGCAAAGTGATGCTATCATTTCGATATGAGCCAAAATCTCTGAGGAATGTCTCCAGCACCTTGATGATGTAGCATCTGCTTATGATCCTTGATGGTCATTGGGACTTCATGTCTTAAGAGACCCTTTTAGCCTTTTGAAATTTGCATATAATTCACAGCCTAGCCCCACATTCTACATTTATATGGGTGCTAAATTACCAGTGACTGTCCCCCCATTGTCAAAAAGATGCTAGACAGAATTTGTCTGTTCTCTCTCTCAGAATCTGTTCTCTCCATCGGACTTCAAACACATTCCAGAGAACTAAATGACCCTCGATACCAGACACCAACGGCCCCCCTTACAAAATATAACTGTAGTGTAACTGCAGTAAACTTAAGTACAACTGCAGTAAAGCTACAGCATATAAAAGGATAACTGCAATAAAACTGTGATTTGCAATTTAATGAAGTTTAAACACAGTACTACTACAGTACAATATTGTTCAACAGCAGTAAAATCTGCATTAAAAAGAAGCACAACTGGAGTAAAATGAATTAAAACTGCAAAATGGCAACATAATAAAGTAGACAAACAGTACAACTGCAGTTCAGTAATGAAGTTAAATTCATGTTTACTACACTGTGCTGCAGTTATGCTGTATTGTGCAACATGTAGCCAATTCTGTAGTTATATAGTACTGCTGTAAGTACTAGCTAAAGCAGTGGACCACTACTATGCAACATTAAATGATGCTGTTTAGGTGTGTGGTACTCAAAAGCTCTCGTGAACCATAATAAATTCCTTGTGTTGAGTGCACTTGTCCTTTATTATTGTACGGGGTGGGGGGATAATTGCAAGATATTCTGCATGTAAGGGTGCATCTATAATGACAGTCCATTGAGATCACCTAAGATGATATTGATTTTAATTTAGCAAATGTAAATATTAAATTCAGTTCAATTAATTGTTTTGCTTATTTATATGCTTTCACAATAGGTCTTACAAAAATATACATTTCATTTGTCACATTAAAAGATTTAAAGAGTTAGATTAAAACATCAAGGTAAACTGCAGTTTTACAAAAAATCTAGTAGGCATCTGTATGGCGTTCTTACAAATCATATAGGATAAACATACAATCAAGTTTTGTTTGATTTGTACTAACTGTTTCCAAAACATTCATTTTCTCCCCCAACACATTACATTGTGTCACTACAACAAATAATCAGAATGAATCTCGTTCATATGTATTTGGTAAGGGTAAAACGACAAACCCATCTGGTCTTTTTTCAATTTCTAAACATTTGTTTGTTTACATTTACATTTAGTCATTTTGCAGACGGTTTTATCCAAAGCGACTTACAATTGGGGAATACAAGAAGCGATTCATCTTGAAGAGGCAATCAGACAGAGGAAGTGCTCGTAACACCAAGTCTCAGTCATTGTTCAGATAAGTAAATGCTAGCAAGGGAAGGAGAGAAAGATAGAGGGAAAGATTAAGGTGGTCTGTATGCAAGCATCAGTGTCTTGAACTTGATGCGAGCTGCCACTGGTAGCCAGTGCAATGAGATGAAGAGAGGTGTAACATGGGCTCTTTTGGGCTCATTGAAGACCAGTCGTGCCGCTGCATTCTGAATCATTTGTAGAGGTCTGATTGTGTTTGATAGCAGTCCAGCCAGAAGAGCATTGCAGTAGTCCAGCCTGGAAACAACAAGGGCCTGGGTTTGTTACTTCAGCTGGAAGCACTGCCTTGTAGCCTGCACAGAATGTGACCTTCAGTATGTGAGAATCCATGCAAACATAGTCTGTTCGCTTTCTGAGAAAAGCTTGGATTTTATTTGTTAATCTTACTAGTAAAACTGTTCACTAGCGGCTGGTGTTTGAACAACAACGATGTGTTCAATTTTTGCAATCGCTTGACCGATAGTTACCAAGGAGTTGCATCTGGAGTATTTGGAGTCATACTTATCTGTGGTGTAAAGTGTTCCATCACAAACAAACCTCTGAATGTATGTGGCTTGGTTTTGTTCTGTATGAATTTGAGAATTCTGTAGTAAGATCTGATGAGACAGTGGAAGCTCTTTCACATGACCATGACCAAAAAAACTGCAGCTGTTAACCTGTGACATATTTTTGCATAAGGAATAACCCCCGAAGGGCTGTTGAAACGTAGTCATGCGCCATGGAGTCTTCTGCGATGTAAACTTTCAATAATATTTTTAACTCCTTCAGTCTTGCTAGATTCTGAGTTATCTGCAAAGGAACATGTTGTGTTCCATTGAAAAGTTTCAACAATCTACCATTATGTCCTTCAAAGACAAATGTTGGTGTCAAGAACAAAGGGCCATGTCTCCTGACACTCTCGGCTAAGTGAGTGAGGAGAGGAATGTTATAAGAGACTTCCTGTTTTCCATACAGAGACTCAGTTAACAATACAAACTCACAAAGAGCAAGATGAGCATTGTCAATATTCACATGTAAAATGTGAGAACTAGTTAACAGATAAATGGCAAAGACCAGTAGCATCCAGTGGTGGAAATACTTGGTGGGAATTAAACCCATCATTTCAAAAGGAGAAATTAGAAGAAAAGTTCTCCACTCACTTCCTTTCCATTTTAGCCGTTCACTGACTGTGGAAACTTCACACTGGACTTCAAGCAACATGGATTCTGTGCCTCTCCACTCTTCCTCCAGACTCTGGGACCTTGATTTCCAAATGAAATGCAAAATTTACTTTCATCTGAAAAGAGGACTTTTGACCACTGAGCAACAGCCCAGTTCTTTTTCTCCACAGCCCAGATAAGACGCTTCTGACGTTGTCTCTGTTTCAGAAGTGGCTTGGTAGCCCTTTTCCTGAAGACGTCTGAGCGTGGTGACTCTTGATGCACTGACTCCAGCTTCAGTCCACTCCTTGTGAAGCTCTCCCAAGTGTTTGAATCGGCTTTGCTTAACAGTATTCTCAAGCTTGCGGTCATCCCTGTTGCTTGTGCACCTTTTCCTACCCAAATTCTTCCTTTCAGTCAACTTTGCATTTAATATGCCAAATAACAGCCACTCCTTTCAGTAATGACCCTCTCTGACTTACCCTCTTTGTGGAGGGCGTCAATGTTTGTCTTCTGGATCATTTCCAAGTCAGCAGTCTTCCCCATTATCGTGGATTCAAAGAACAAGGGATGGTCATTTATTGAAACTCAAATGTAAATATTCTAATATTTTGAGATACTGATTTTTAACTTTCATGAGCTGTAAGCTCTAATCATCAAAATTAAAACAAAAAACTTTCGAAATGTTTTACTTTACATGTAATGAATGTAAAATATATGAAAGTTTCACTTTTTGAAATACGTTACAAGAAAAATGAACCTTTTCACGATATTCAAATTTTTTGAGCTGTACCTGTACTGCAGTTTCTCAACACAGTTAGTCTACATTGCATTTAGGTGATGCTCCGAAATAAATTAAAAGCATTATGAAAAGTATAACACAAGTTAAAGGGCCAGCACAAAGCAGCGGCGCAGACTGCGGAAGTGTGATGTCACTCGCAGACCAATTTCTCAAACTGAAAGTAACTTCAAGAAAACAAAGAGGTAGGCTAAAGTCTGACAGTTAGGCTATAAGATGTAATGTTGTTTACGAAACAAAACTAAATATTGCCAAAAACAGACGAAGGCTATTAAATTTACATATTTTATGTAGCCTAACTTGTTTAGATATAACTTGTCCAGCTTTTACTTTACTTCTTTAGTTTGTTGTAGTTAAAGACTGTTTCTTTGATAGAAACCATTGTTTATGTTCGAGTCTACGAATCTGTGCAGTGTTAAATCTTCTTACATTTGAGAATAGTCAGCACTTTGATTGATGTTTCTCCTCCTCAGGCAGTGTTTGAACACACAACAATGAGCCGCCAAATAGATGATGTTATGGCGCTCTGCGGTAAGATATCAGAGAACAGGCAGATTAAAGCGGCTGTACAGAACTCAGCCAAAGGAGCTGCTGCTGCTGGTGGAGGGGCTTTGTTAGGGGGGCTACTCGGAGGTCCACCCGGTATATTTATTGGTACGTACGCTTGCGTGTTTGTTTTCTTGTCGCTTAAAAACTTTGACACACTTTACTTCTTAACCACAGAGTGGCGCTATAATATCATCTTCTATAAACAATTGTATGGCTTGTTCTCTGAAGCCATGCATGCTAACTTTTTTTTTTTTTTTTGTAGTGACGTCTAAGCAAACACTCTTAAAAGGTTCATTATTGGGTTCCATTGTTTAAATAACTATGTAGAAAATGTTGTTATAGACATATTATTGTTTAGACAACTTAATATGATCAACTTTACATTTCAAGTGAGAAAAACTTTATTTTATTGATTAATAACTGTGGATGGTATATTAAGTAATCCTAGTGCATCTTTAGCCGTTTGTTTCTTGTCCTACTTGATCTCCTATTGTCATATGCAGGTAGTGTTTTGGGAGGTGCCATGGGATGGTGGATGACTAGTGACAAATTCCTTCCTCTTCATCAGATCATAATGGAGATGCCTCCTAAACAGAAGAGAATACTGTACTCTGAGGTCATGGCAGTACTGGGCAATCTGGATTGGGTTGACCTGGCTCAACTAATTTTTTTAGTGATGGGTAATTCCTCTCTACAAATGCGAGTACTTTCTACTTTAATCTCTTTTGCCACAAAAGAGCTCGGAGCCAAAGTGGAGTATGGACGAAAATAGCATGTTAATTTCACCTGCTTAGGCTAAGCCAGGCGTGTCAAACTCAGTTCCTGGAGGGCCGCAGCCCTGCAGAGTTTAGTTCCAACCCTGCACCAACACACAAACCATGCAGTTTTCAATTGAGCCTGAAGGACTTGATTAGCTGGATCAGGTGTGTTTGGAGCTAAACTCTGCAGGGCTCAAGTTTGGCACCCCTGGTCTAAGCCAAGTTTTACTATCTGAAGAGCTTTTTTAGGTTTAGGTTTTTTTTTTCTGAAAGATGTTTTTACTTTTAATTTTCTTTATTATAAACATGCTTGTAGCTGTGATCAACTCCTTTTCCAACATTTCTATTTCAATCCAGTTTACCAGAGCCACAGAGTTTCATTGTAAACCCCACCATGTTTAAAATATTTAAATGTTTAAAATACTCAAAATAAATCTTAATAATTAAGCAATAATCTTTTATAAAACATGTAAAGTCAAGACCACCACCTGAGCCATTTCAGTACAGTTCCGTCATCATTACTCACACCACATGTGTTGTGTGACTTTCCACTATATGGACCAATGGATTCTGCGAAAAAAAAATATTTTATGTTCTACAAACAAAAGAATAGGGACTTTAAGAAACAGCCACTGATGGAATGGCAACGGCATTCCGACGTCATATTACGCATGCCCGATTTGAACTTACAACGTGACAGTTTAGGTTGGTAAATGTTACGTTTTATGGTGTATATATATATATATATATATATATATATATATATCATTGTAATTGCATCAGTATGTGATTCTACCATTAGTCTTTAATTTAATCTGTGTTGATATGTTTTAAAATGGAACTGCTATTAACGATTTTTCCATTTTTACAATGATATGTCTGCTGTTAGTAACGACATCTCAGGTAGCACTGAGACTAGAGGTGATGTGAATCAAACAATGTAAGTATTGCATAAACATCCTCCTCATAATACTTCAATAAATGACCGAAAACCGTGTTGTTTATGGTTGCTTAGTGCTTTTTACATTCTCGGCTACAGCAGTGTAACAGCTTACTTCCGGTCATCGTAGCCATTCCATTCGCAGCTGTTGCTTAAAGTCCCTAATGTCATACAGGTTTGGAATGACATGAGGGTGAGTAAATGATGACGCAATTTTTTTCATTTTTTTGGTGAATGATCCATTTAAGCAAAGTTCATGTTCAGATTTAGAAGTAAAATAGTGTTGTTTTTTCATATTCATTTAAATTTTATTTTCTAAATCTAAAACATAGGATAGGACAGGACAGGACAGGACCGGACAGGATAGGATAGGATAGGATAGGATAGGATAGGACAGGACAGGACAGGACAGGACCGGGCAGGACAGGATAGGAAAGGATAGGATAGGATAGGATAGGATAGGATAGGATAGGATAGGACAGGATAGGACAGGACAGGACAGGACAGGATAGGACAGGACAGGACAGGACAGGACAGGACAGGATAGGATATAGTTGGGACGTTGTGACCTGAATCAGAATCATCATTGCATTTTCATTGTTCTTTAAGGCTAGAATACACTACACAAGTTTTAAAGTCTGAAAAGATTTTAAAATATGAGGCATCATACACTTACTGACTTTGTTAATAGCCGAACATACTACAAGACTTCAAGTTGTTCTGATCACAACAAACTCATGCATAAACGTGTGCTTTGTTGGTAGGAGACACGTGACAAATTAAAACAATATGCATTCTAAAATTGGCTCAAAATATCAAACGTGTTTGATATCCTCTAATTGGATAGAATCAGAAACTGAAGGCAAAAAATCTGAGTCAGACTGGCTCAGACTTTTGGCAACTAGCATCAACTTGTCCAAACTGTCGAAAATCAGGACAAAAGTGTAGTGTTTTCCAGCCTTCATGCAATAATCCATTCATGATAATATTTGCATTGGTGGAGAATTAAGCTATGTGTCTGCCTATGCGGGATCTACCAAAAATAACACTATAACAGTGACTTAAATGACTTTATTTTGACTCGATAATAACTATTTGACTATTTTCACATAAATGCTGAAAGCTATTGTGTTATTTGGGGGCTACACACTGTGCAAGATAAGCTGTAACACTAACTGTAACATGATTAACATATTGTTATTTCATAACTGCAGAATAACCCATTAAAACAAGTACCACATGTTAATTTATGTATGTTTACCTGGCACCTTATATGCACTACTTTTTAAAACTTTAGAATTGGTAAGGTTTTTAGTTTTTTCCCCCTTCAAAAATGTCTGTTATGTGCATCAGTGCTGCATTTATTTGATTAAAAACACAGTAATATTGTGAACTATTATTACAATTGACAATAACTTAATATATTTTAAAATGTAATTTATTTAGGTGTATGTAATTTATTTAAGCAGCCATTACTCCAGTCTTCTGTGTCTCATGATCCTTAGATTACATATGGTTAACGCAGACTATTTTAAATCCAATTTATTTTTTTATATTAAGAGGCGTGTGAACTGGATAGTCCCCATGAAATTGTATCCCATCATAATTTGATCTTGATAATGTTGTAGTATACTGGCCATATTGCTTCTTGAGTGTGGAAGAGATAGAGCTTGTTTTCATGTTTAGAAAACACTAATAGAAAGCTAAGTTGATAATATAAAGTCTGATGATGATTTCATTTTATTATGATTTAGTTTCTTTTTTTCTCATCACATTTCTTTGAAAATGAGAAGCGACTGGCCATTAAACCACAGTGCCTCACTCTTTCTGTACTGTGCACTTTGGTTTGTGGTATAGTGCAGTTCATGTGGTTTGCTGGAAATCCGAAAATTTGTTCTTAGAATTGCATCTCTGAGGTCAGCTACACTCGCACATAAAAAAAACACTACAAATATAAGTACAAGTACAAACACCAATTTATCAAATGTGTGCGTTTGTTTGTAAGTCAATGGTCACCAACATTCCTCAAAATATTTTCTGTTGTGTTCTGCAGAAGAAAAAAAAAGTCATACAGATTTGTAACAACATGAGGGTGAGTAAATAATGGCAGAATGTTTATATTTGGTTGAACTATGCCTTTAAAGGCAACAAAACCCTGTAACATTTCAAATTTAAGTCTTTTCAATGTAAAAAGGTTTTGCAATTTCCATATAGTTCATTATATATCTTGTACATTTATAGTCACAGTTGTGAATTTAATGTTAGGCCTGTCCTACTGCCTGTAATGCAAAGAAAATAAGCTTGTAGTAAGATGCTTATTTTCACTACCACTCCATTAAGCATGAGAGAAATATTCTTTGAACTTTAGAATGAACTTTGCTTCACTCCGATTCCCAGAATCAAGCTCTCAGACTGTAATCCATTGGAGTTTCTATATCACACTGCAGTGGACTCACAATCTGTCAATATTTTTTTTTAGAATTTTGATCAGTTTGCTGACAGTTTTCTTTGGTAATGGGTCTCTGATCATGTGGGTTGCGTTTTAACACAATTTGTGGGTTTCCTGAACTATTTTCATCTGTCCAATAATAGGAACAAGTGAAGTATGTGAAAGTTGATCTCTGCTGAACTGGTTTTGTTAGTTACTGATACATTTTTCTATACACAGTGTGCCAAAATTCCGTCATGGAAAATATGTTGGGTAATTTGGGTAAGAGAAGTTTTGAGAGTTGTTTACTCTCTTCCTGCTACCATATGCATTGTGTACAGTTCTCATGAGAGGGAAAAACTGCTTCAGCCATTATAACTCACTTAGGAGTCTGTCACTCTTCAGCTCTCTTGCCTTAGTAAAATTATGCTGAACTGATGCTTTCTCTGATTACTTTCAGAGTAATTGCTTGAGACCAAGAGATTGTTTAAAATAAATCAATGTTATTTTTGTTTTGTAAGGTAAGGTACACAGTTAATTTGACTTGTTCAACCAGTGTGCGGTTATTACACTCCAAAACAAGATTCACAAGGTTCTATTGAGGTCCTTTACTAGTTCTATTTAGAACCGTATTCTTCTGAAGAACAGTTTTATTAGTCCAGGTGATATGTGAAAAAAAAGTTCACTTTTTCATAAAAGCATGCAATTTGGTACACTTGTATCGTTTGCGGCCCTAAACATTTTCAGAAATGGAGCCATTGCAAAAACACCCAGTGGTTGCCATGGGGACCATTTTACTTTCCGCCATAACAAAATTATGTATTTTGTGTCATATCTCCTAAGCCAAACATGATAACACAGAAAAGGTGATGTCTACCCCTATGTTTTGATGATGAAGGATTACAATGATACCATATATAATAACATAAACTGTTCAAGTGAAGAGTTAATGGTCAAATCAGCAATGAGCATCACAGTATCACAGCATTTACAAAAGTCCATATTATGGCTATTCATTTTTTTCTTTCTTTGATAATTAACTAATATTTTATTCAATAATACATTAAAATATTTTTTTCAAGAATACTATCATATATATATATATATATATATATATATATATATATATATATATAAATCATCTCAGGTAAGTGTATTTCCAAGTGTGTTTTCTCAGCAACAATCTAACATCACACGACGCAGACAGCAACGCAATCAGTTGAACAGTTAATGGTTAATTTAGTTACTTTATGAGAAGGATTACAATGAAATTTCAAACATATTTAATGTAAATTTTATTTACATCACTCTCAATCACAATCAATTTTCAATCACTCTCTGGGGGCCAGAGTTGTCTATTATGTTGTCCACAAGGGGAAAGCCAGAGTCCTGCATGCGGACGGGTACACGCAGGTGAACCGCTAATATTTGGTGTAACAATATTTATGTGTAGAGTGTGGTGCAGATGCGGGCCGGACGATGACAAGCACGGGCGGGTTGCAGGTCCAATAACCAAGACTATTTCGACTCGGTCCAGTACACGCTGAGCAATGTAGCCACTTATCGGGAGCTGTAGTGATTATATTAAAGGGGGTGCTCTTTGTTTCTTTTCTGTATTTAATCTATTCACAATTTGAATAAAAGTTTTAATAAATGAGTTTTTTCTACCTACTGTAGGAGATTTAATGCAGGTGTGGTTCGGGTTGCAGTTTTGATGTCAAATGGGTCGGTTATAGGATTAAATTAGTATTGCTGTCAAATAATGTGTTGCGTGTTCTGTTAAGTACTGCAGTGTTGGATGATCATTTCACCAGCCAGGAAAGGTGAACAAAAATGCCTCTCTGTGATGTTACCACAAGGCATCACTTACTTACAGATCTCAGGTTTCTGGAGGGGATGTAGATTCGTAAGAGTGAGGAGGAAGTAGGAGGGTGCTAAACCTGTAGCTATTCTGTATGCAAACATCAATGTCTTGAACTTGATGCGAGCCGCAACCAATAGCCAGCGCAGGGAGATAAAGAGAGGTGTGAAGTGGGCCCTTTTGGGCTCATGGAAGACCAGTCGTGCCACTGCATTCTGAAACATTTGTTTGTTTGCATATGATGGAAGTCCAGCTAGAAGAGCATTGTAATAGTCCAACCTAGAAATGACAAGGGTCTGACCAAGAAGTTGTTCAACATGCTCTGTTTGGAAGGGCCTGATCCTCCTGATGTTGTGCAATGCAAACATGCATGATCATGCAATCTTTATAATATGGTCCTTGAAGGTCAGTTGGTCACCAAAGAATAATTTTTGATGAACCTAGCGGGATGATGAAATCATGCTGTAGAGTCGGAGTGGCAGGGAAAATGAGAAGCTCAGTCTTTGTCAGGTTGAGCTGCAGGTGATGTTTTTTCATCCATGCCGAGATGTTTATCAGGCAGTCTGAGATCCATGCAGCTACTATTGGATTTTCTGGTTGAAATGAATGATAGAGCTGTGTGTCATCAATGGTAGAATTTAGTAGGAGAAACCATGTGCTTGTATAATGGGTCCCAGTGATGTAGTGTATATGGTGAAGAACTGATCCCTGAGGAAAACTTGTGGCCAGTTGATGTTCTTTGGATACCTCTCCTCCCCAGGAAACCCTGAAAGACCTACCTGTGAGATAAGATCAAACCAGTGGAGTGCAGATCCGGTGACGGTAGACAGGATAATCTGATGATTCACAGTGTCAAAAGTGGCAGATAGATCCAGCAGAATAAGAAGTGATGATTTGGAAGCAGCTTTCTCTAACGGCTGGGCTACAGTGACCGACAGCAAAGCAGCCTCATTGGAATGGCCGCTGCTGAAACCTGATTGGTTAAAGTTCAGGTGGTCATTCTGTGAAAGAAATAAAGTAACTGTGTCTATAATGGTGTGAATGGTCCATCCAATTAGAATAACAAAGGAACAGAATTCCTCAGGAACATCTTGCAGATTTCAGGATTGCCAGTGGGAAGGTCCTACAGTATTGTTTCTAGCCCTTTTGTCTTCAGGTACACAATTATATCCCACAGTCAGAACTTTGGGAGAAGCTAGGATTCATACAAGGGTTAAGATTGTTTGAAGGAAGACATGCTAACATCACTATTGAAGAACTGCTATACCATCTTCAATAAATTCTTCTCCCCAAAAAAAAATTAATCAAGCATTAAGTATTGAACACGTAAGTATTAAGTATTGAACACGTCACAATTTTTCCCAATAAATATATTTCTAAAGGTGTTAAAGTTATTGAAAATGTTTGTATGTTTATTGCTATCTTGGGTAATACTGTCTACTGTGATAACTTTGATAAATTAAACTCCAGGCCTGCTGTTTCAGTGGCGTAGATGGTAAGGCGCGTGCTTTGTGACACGATTGATCCGAGTTCAAGCCCACCTTTTGCCAAACATTTTTTTCTCCCTTTTCAAATCTCATATCGCATCAGAAAGGCATTTATTTTCAATAAAAATGAAGGAAATAATCAAAATGTTGAAAATAAAGTATCGGGTAGGGATAGGGTAGGTGTAGGGAGGGCTTTATTGTCCCAATAAGGTGGCATCCATTTAATAATTTGAATTAAAATTATAATTTACACTCAGTATGTTATTATTGCGTACTGTTTTATAATGTACTACAATACTGAGGTGCAGATAATTGCCAATTGCCACTATTTGCAATAAGTAGTATAAATAGCAGAAAATCTTGCTATTTTAACATAGTGTAAATAGAATCTATAGCTATTTGCACTTAGTATAAATAGCATATCGTTAAAAAATACTGCTATTTTCACTTAGTGTAAATAGAATCCATTGCTATTTGCACTTAGTGTAAATAGCATCTGTCACTAAAAAAATATGCTATTTACACTTAGTGCAAATAGCCGCTGCCCAAAAAAAAAGCTTTGTGAATTTAGTATTTTTTCATTTCATTACATTGTTTAGAGCAGTGGTTCCCAACCTTTTTTAACTCACGGCCCACACAGCCAAACACATATGTTTCCGCGGCCCACTGCAAAAGAATTTAAACGATCCCGCTTTTTGTGTCGGGTTAACTAAGTACTCGGAAGCAAGGCTGTTAATTGTCTTTATTGAATAAACTGGTAATGTATTGAATAAACAGAAAATATACATAACGGATCAGCAAGCCCCCACAGGCTCGGGTTGACATTTCGAAAACGGGAAAACCAAATCCAGGCAGAGGTCGGCAGCGGGTAGAACGTCAGAGGGAACAGGCAGAGCTGGGTTGAAACGAGCAGTCAAAACCGTCAGAGAAATGGAGCACTGGACAAAGCAAGACTAGAGTCAGACTCGAGTGACAAGCGCAAATCGAGAGCAGGCAAAAAAATTAAATAAAATAAAAAATAAAAAAAGACACATTATAGGGAAACGGAACTGCAATATGTCAAGTCAAGTCAAGTCACCTTTATTTATATAGCGCTTTTTACAATGCAAATTGTGTCAAAGCACTGCACAATATCACAAAAGGAAAATAATGTGTCAATAAGTTTAAATAGTGTCTTTGCAATAAGGTCGGCGATATCGCTGGAAATGAAGCGTCCCCAACTAAGCAAGCCAGAGGCGACAGCGGCAAGGAACCAAAACTCCATCGGTGATAGAATGGAGAAAAAAACCTTGGGAGAAACCAGGCTCAGTCGGGGGGCCAATTCTCCTCTGGCCAACAAACCAGTAGTTCAGTTCCAAACCGCAGCAAGTCAGATTGAATGGGCTCAGCTGGTTCCAGTGGTCTTTTCCGATGGCTGTCTAAGTGGTGGGGTCCTCAATGGGGATCTGTCTCTGGCGTTCATCCAGGTGTTTGGCCTCTGCCTACGATCAGGGACACATACGTCATCTCCCGGCGCTGATCCTCCATCTCAGGTGTTCGGTCATCTTAGATCATGTAGTGGTTGGATCCAGACTGAAGTTCTGTAATTCCTGGCTACCACGGGATGTTAATCCCGTGGCAGAAACGTAGAGACAAGCAGAGACATGATTAGTGTAGCTGCTGTTCCATCTAAGCAAAAATAAATTGTTCAACCCAAGCTAAAGAATAATAATAATGTACATTTGATCAGATATAACTGCAGTACAAGATTATAAAATGCATTATGTGTATGCTTGACTAAAGAGATATGTCTTTAATCTAGATTTAAACAGAGAGAGTGTGTCTGAACCCCGAATGTTATCAGGAAGGCTATTCCAGAGTTTGGGAGCCAAATGTGAAAAAGCTCTACCTCCTTTATTGGACTTTGCTATCCTAGGTACTACCAAAAGTCCAGAGTTTTGCGACCTTAGAGAGCGGGTTGGATTGTAGCGTGGTAGAAGACAAGTTAGGTACGCAGGTGCTAAATCATTTAGGGCCTTATAGGCAAGTAATAATATTTTGTAAATGATACGGAACTTAATAGGTAGCCAGTGCAGAGACTGTAAAATTGGAGTAATATGATCATATTTTCTTGATCTGGTAAGAACTCTAGCCGCTGCATTTTGGACTATCTGTAGCTTGTTTATTGAAGATGCAGGACAACCACCTAACAGTGCATTACAATAGTCCAGTCTAGAGGTCATGAATGCATGAACTAGCTTTTCTGCATCAGAAACAGGTAGCATGCTTCGAAGCTTGGCAATGTTTCTAAGATGGAAGAATGCTGTTTTTGTAACATGGGAAATATGATTTTCAAAGGACAAATTGCTGTCTAAAATAACACCCAGATTTTTGACTTTAGAGGACGTGACAGTGCATCCGTCTAGTTGCAAATTATAATCCACGAGATTCGGTGTACTGTTTTTTGGTCCAATAAGTAATATCTCTGTCTTGTCTGAATTTAGTAGGAGGAAATTATTGGTCATCCAATCTTTTACACTTTTTACACAATCTATTATCTTAGATAGTTGAGAAGTTTCATCTGGTCTTGTTGAGATATATAATTGAGTATCATCAGCATAACAATGAAAACTTATCCCGTGTTTTCTAATAATATTTCCAAGGGGCAACATGTAAATTGAAAATAGCAGAGGACCTAGGACAGATCCTTGTGGTACTCCATACTTTACTGGTGATAATTGAGATGACTCTCCATTTAAATGGACAAAGTGGTAGCGATCGGACAGGTAGGATCTAAACCATCTTAAAGCCTGTCCTTGAATACCAATATATTTTTGTAATCGATCTATGAGTATATTATGGTCTATAGTGTCAAACGCAGCACTAAGATCAAGTAATACTAGCAATGAGGTGCAGCCTTGATCTGAAGCAAGTAGTAAGTCATTCGTAATTTTAACAAGTGCAGTTTCTGTACTATGATTGGGCCTGAAACCTGATTGAAATTCTTCATAGAGATCATTTTTTTGCAAAAAGGAGCATAGTTGAGTAGACACAACTTTTTCTAAAATTTTTGACATAAACGGAAGATTTGAAATGGGTCTGTAATTTGCCAGTTCATTTGAATCTAGTTGTGGTTTCTTAATAAGAGGCTTAATAACCGCCACCTTGAATGGTTTTGGGACGTGACCTAAATATAACGATGAGTTAATAATATTGAGAAGCGGTTTTTCTGCTACGGGTAACAACTCTTTCAGTAGTTTAGTGGGTACAGGATCTAATAAACACGTTGTTGGTTTAGATGTACTGATAAGTTTATTTAGCTCTTCCTGTCCTATAGTTGTAAAGCACAGCATTTTTTCTTTGGGTGCGATGAATGAAGCTGAAATACTAGACGCAGTAGAATCTACATTTGATATTGTATTTCTGATGTTATCAATTTTATCAGTAAAGAAATTCATAAAGTCATGACTATTAAACTGTGGGGGAATATTTAGATCGGGCGGTGTCTGTTTATTTGTTAGTCTAGCCACTGTGCTAAATAAGAACCTTGGATTGTTTTGGTTATTATCTATGAGTTTGCGGATATGCTCTACCCTGGCAGCTTTTAGAGCCTGTCTATAGCTGGACATACTGTTTTTCCACGCAATTCTACAAACTTCTAATTTAGTTTTTCTCCATTTGCGCTCAAGAATACGAGTTTCTTTCTTGAGAGAATGGGTATAACTGTTGTACCATGGCGCAGTGCGTTTTTCTCTAACCTTTTTCAGTTTGAGGGGGGCAACAGCTTCCAATGTATTAGAGAAGATAGTGCCCATGTTGCTAGTCATTTCGTCTAGTTCATGCGTATTTATGGGTACACAGAGCAGTTGAGATAAATCAGGCAGGTTATTTGTGAATCTGTCTTTGGTGGCTGGAACAATAGTTCTGCCCAGACGATAACGCGGAGCCATATAACTAATATCAGTAATAGGCAGCATGCACGATACAAGGAAATGATCAGTAATATCGTCACATTGAGGTACGATATCTATATCAGTAAGATCAAGTCCATGCGATATAATTAAATCTAGCGTATGATTAAAACGATGAGTGGGCCCGGTGACGTTTTGCTTGACTCCAAAAGAGTTTATTAGGTCAGTAAACGCAAGTCCTAACGCATCATTTGTATTATCAACGTGAATGTTAAAATCTCCGACAATTAGTAGTTTATCAACATTAACTAGTAGATCTGAGAGGAAATCTGCAAATTCTTTTAGGAAATCTGTATATGGCCCTGGCGGTCTATACACAGTAGCCAGAGCAAGAGATAAGAGAGATTTATTTTGCATATCTAACAGTGACACATTAAGCAGAAGTAGTTCGAATGAGTTAAACCTCCTGTATCCTGTTTTCTGAGTAACATTGAGAATATCACTATATATTGTTGCAACACCGCCGCCACGACCAGTCTGACGGGGCTCATGTTTATAACAGTAGCTTGGTGGAGTAGACTCATTTAGACCAAAATATTCATTTGGTTTAAGCCAGGTTTCAGTTAGGCAGAGTACATCAAAATGATTATCTGTGATCATTTCATTTACAATAACTGCTTTGGGTGCGAGTGATCTAATGTTTAAGAGTCCAAGTTTTAAAAATTGTTTTTGTTCATTTATTTTGCGTTTTTCTGGTTTGATCACGGTCAGATTTTTTCTAGATCCTGCATTGAATTTATATTTTGATCTCGCTATTCGGGGAACAGACACAGTCTTTATAGATTGGACAACGCAATTACTTCTATTTTTTAAGTGGGTTGAACAAAAGTCATCATGGCAGTTATTTGAGAGTTGGCTTACTAGTCAGATGGAGCGTAGCATCCTGGAGATGTTGTCCGACAGGAGTTCCGCTCCGACTCTGCTGGGGTGCAGGCCATCAGCACGGAAAAGCCTAGGACGCTCCCAGAAAAGATTCCAATTATTAACAAAGAGCAGTTTCTGTTCTTTACACCATGACGATAACCATTCGTTTAAAGCATTCGTTTATATGTAAATAAATTTAAAACAACAACCATGAAACAAATTTAGCTAAATGGATAACATGCACAAAAAAAAAATCTCAACTTGTTTACAAGACAATTAGACATGAAACTATAAACAACAATCTTTGTCACTCACCTAATGCGAAGGTTGGTGTTGTTTAGCATTTACTAAGCGCTGTATGTCGGGCTGAAGGGAAGAAAGTTGCAAGCGGAGATCAGGCTCGACGTTAAGCTTATTCCGGTATTTTGTCTTGAGTGCCACCAATGCAGAAAATCCTGCTTCACATAAGTATGTTGTCGGAAATGGCATCAAAAACTTAAGAGCTTTGTCAGAAAGATCAGGATACTCGGAGAATGTATGAATCCAGAAATCCGTCAATGTTTTTTGAGAAAACGTCAATTTTAAAGCACTGTCACAAGACATGTCAATGAGGCTGTCGTGCTCTTTTGCACTTAAACTTGTGACGCCTCCCTCACACAAGTTTGCAAAAGGATTTTCCATCCAGGCACATGAAAGTTATCTGAATCAATACTGACATTTCAATATATACAATTGAGTGTTAAAAACCATAATCAGAGACATGGTTTGACAAATTCAGATTTAAGTAGCTTTATTGGCATAGCTTTATCCATGAACACATGGGAGTCTAGCCTAAAGGAACACGGCTTATAAACCAACATGTTTTAATTGAGTTGGTATTTCATTTATTTATTTTGACTGTATGTGTAAATTAAAAGTATATAGTCACTGCCTGTGTGGCCGGGCCAAGGCCACGGAGCCTCCTGTCCCGCCATGGCCTCCTGAGCCTACTGATCCGCCCTGGAGGCTTCCCTTGTCTCCTCCCTGTCCTGGCCCTGCTCCAGCCTACAGGGCGCCCGCCCGCCCCTCCCTCCCCGATATCACTGTTACGGTGCGAGACGCACCTTCCGGGAGGGGGGGGGGGGGGGGGGGGGGGGGCGATATCGGTCACGTGCCACGTGTTGGTTTCTGTTCAGTTCCTGTTTGTCCACATTTGGTTTTTCCTGTTCTAGTTTAGTTAATCATCGTTTATTCTAGTCACCTGTTTTGTATTAATCATCTTGTTTGCTCCTTTGTTTCCGTTCCTTTATAAGTCCTCAGTTCTCCCTTTATCTTTGTCTCTGTTTAATGTTCATTAAAGGATATACGTGTTGATGCTACTTCGTTCTACTGATCTTTTGATTTGTTTTCTACAACCACTATCCGTGACAATTATAAGCTATTAATAATTAATAATAATTAATATTAATAAGTTTTTCCACCATGTTTCATATCGACTTAAGAGTTTTCCACTTGTAAGTATGATTTAGTCGGTCATTTGTTATATTTCAACTCCTTTTGAAGTGCACAATATTCCCTTCTCTTGTTAAGAACTGAATTTTCAAAAAGAAAAAATGTTCAAGCAATTTGTAATACGTCATATATATATATATATATATATATATATATATATATATATATATATTAGTCCCAACACTTACAGTACCAGGATGATGAAGATGAAACAAGGGTGGACATTTCAGCAAGACAATGATCCCAAATACAGCCAAAAATACTCAATTGGTTTCATAAATAGAAAATAAAGCTGCAAGAATGGCCCAGCCAATCACCTGACTTGAATCCAATAGAAAATAAGAACTAAAGATCAGAGTTCATAGAAGAGGCCCACAGAACCTTCAAGATTTGAAGACTCTGTGGAACAATGGGCCAAAATCATACCTGAGCAATGCATGCACTAGTTTCTCCATAAAGGAGGCGTATTGAAGCTGTCATTACCAACAAAGGCTTTTGTACAAAGTATTAAATAAATTCGGAAATTAAGTTATGTGTAGTAAAATGGAATGGCTACTGAAATGTATTTGTCTTGTTTATGATGAAAATTTCATATCAACAGCACCTTCAGAAATATATTTATTGGGAAAAATGGTGACGTATTCAATACTTTATTGAAGTATTGAACACGTCACAAATTTTCCCAATAAATATATTTCTAAAGGTGTTAAAGTTATTGAAAACCTGGACTAAAATACTGATTATGCCCTAACAAAGGATGTAATGTTTGTATGTTTATTGCAATCTTGGGTAATACTGTCTACTTTGATAACTTTGATAAATTAAACTCCAGGCCTGCAGTTAGAAGTGAGAATACTTCTGTTGAAGATATTAAATTGAATAAAATCCACACTATTAGCATTTATGAATATTTTAATTATTTCTTTGGTTTATAAATAAACATGTACACTCACAAAATATGGTGTGTGTGTTTAATACAAAGTATTTTATGATAATGCTTATTTACTGTACTGATTGCAAAAAAGTCACATTGATCCCTTAATACTAAACTATAAACATTTGTTATACAATAAAGTTAGATATATAAATACAAATATTAAAATACAAGTTAGATATATAAATACAAATATTAAAATACAAGTTAGACATATAAATACAAATAACATACACATACAGATGTGCAAATCAGAAGTCATAGAAGTGACTCATATACTTTAGTGCAAAATACTGTTATTTATCTCTGTCTCTGTGCTTCTGTTCTTGGGAGAGGTTCAACATAGTTCATAATAGTACTTCATCACATCTGTCAAGTTCAGAGTCCACTGACAGGAGGATTCCTGTGCTCAGGCTTTATGTAGCAGTATGGGGAGTAATCCTCATCCTCCAGGCTCTTGAACCACTTGGTGGGCACCTGGTATCCCTGCTCACTGGACTCGTCATCACTGGACGTCTCATACTCAGGAAGCGATGACGTGTCCTCTACAGAGTTGTTCTTCCAGTGCTTTCCCTTAGCTCTCTGCTTTCCTTGTTCTTTTCCCTCTTGAACGCTGCTCACACAGGCCCGGCAAATTCTCACCGGTCTGGAGGAGATGTTCGGTATCAAGGTCCGGCTCTTTGAGCAAGCTCCACATACTATATAACCGCATCTCCGGCAGTGGTGCCTCCGATTGGCAACACTGAATTGCTTTGAGCAGCGCATACAGATGGCTGATGCCATGTCAGGGATCCAGGTGGCAGCGAAGTTCTCTGCAGCAATGTCAGCGGGGAGGCCCTTAGCTTGCACTAGGAGGGCCTTGTACTGCTCAATGTGTCCCATCCACCCGTTCTTTTCCTCAGGCGAGGCCGCCGACACGTAGAAAGACTTGCGTGGCGTGCGGATGAGCCATTGGTTGGGCATGGCCATTCCGTCTTCCAGATCTTCCTGCTGCACATCCTCCAAAGGAATGATATTCTGCTTACTGTTCCAGCGACCGGACACCATGATGCTACCGTAGACCAAAATGTCATTGAAGAGGAAGAATGCTTTGGGTTTGGGTCCACGCCTGCAGAGCTTCGACAAGCAGCCCTCTCCCACCAGAATACGCCCTGGTTTGAGAAGCATCTTTCCTGTCCGGCCGAAGGTGCTCTCCACTGCCTGCATTCGCTCAAGGTTCTGAATGTTAAAGGTCAGTTGTTCTGCCATTTTGGTACTGCCTGTAAAATGTAAAAACAATGGTCAAATTGATTTTAATGGACTTGTAACCATTGGATGAATTTATCAAACATGTAGGTTTAGTTATTCGTTCTTAGAAGTACTTTCAAAGGACTTTCACCCCTGATTACTCTAATTAACAAAATTATACAACACACACACACACAAAATAAATGTTTAAACATCTTAAATATTAATTCAACAATACCTGATTGGTGTGGAAAAAGCAGTGAATTATCGTTGGGTAAACAGACGCTGTATCTGTTTGCAGTTCTTTTGTCCTTCAAGTTCCAATAAAAAAATTGTTATAAAAATATTCCTCTGTGTTCAGCACTACAAATCTCGTCTTTCTCTAGGCAGGTTGTTCGAGACAGCCCTTTTATAGCGTCGTCAGCTTGTCTTTCCTGTTTGAAAAGGGGAAATTCCAGATCTGCTCTGCCGTCTCTACTATTTTCGAGGTGTAACCTTCCTTGTGCTTGACTGGCATAAACTAAAATACATATTCAAAACAGATACAAAATAAAATGTTTTGACCCGATGTCATGTCACTACAGTCCTTTATAGAGGTACACTGCAATAAAAAAAGTTGTTGTTTCAACTTAAAATAATTTGTTACCCCCGCTGCCTTAAAATGTTTAGTTTAGTCAACTAAAATATTCCAGTTGTCCCTTAAATTAACATTGAGTAACTTCAAATTTCAAGTTGACTAAACTAAAAAATGTAAGTCAGCAGGGTAACAAATTATTCAACAGCTTTTTGAAACAATTCTTTTTACAGTGTAATATATGCTGCCAAGACATTATTTAGACCTCTTGTTCGTCAAATTGAATGTAACACTTATAATAAGTGCTGTATTTTTTGCACACCTGTCTATTTCACAGATCAGGTTGATTAATTGATTTTAAAGCTGAAATGAAAATAGATAAATATTAGATGAAAAACTTTACAAAAGTTTAAAATATGTTGCCTTTATGTTAGTAAAATGAATAAAACGCACATTAAATATTAAAATAAAATGCACAACCAATACACTGAGACAAGAAAAGCAAAAATGTGACATAGTGGTCAACTACAAGCACGATTCTTTCCATTTAAAAATTCCTGTTCTCAGTACTGTCCAGATGTTTCCCATTACATTCTTTTATCGTAAAATAAAAGAGGTAAATAAGTGCAGTCATTTTTATGGGTCTTATTCAAATAATTATGAGATGAAGAAAAATGTGCTTATTCATACGCACTTCCCATTACAGAGAAAAATGTGTTTGCTGAAGTGAACAAATAAGTCTATATTTGTTGTCTATCTGATAAACAGTATTGGGTCAGATAGCAGAGAACTCCATTATCAGATTTACTAAGCAATAGTGTCAAAACAACAACAGATCTTCAACCCTTAAACCAGTCGGATGCTATAACCAGCCTAACAGAAATTTCTGCAAAGTGACTGTAAACAACAGGGTTGCTATATGTGCAAGGCCTTATGTTTAATGCACAGCACAACCTGAAACTTTACGTGCAAAATTAGTTTGTTTTATGAAAAAAAGAAGTGATTTAGAGGAAGTGGACATCCTTATAATGCAACACACTTGACACAGTGATTTCAGAGGAGACATTTAATGTAAGAACCTCTTTTCTCATAAAAGACATTGCACACCAGAATGATGAATGGACTTCATGGGAATTTGCAAGAATGATGACACCCATAGTTGTCTTATTTCAGTACATAACAAGCAGTCATAATCTCCTTTAACTCAAACACTCTCTGTACACAAAATCTGTACTATGCGCTCTCAGAAAAAAAAAGCACTAAGCAATAAATATATAATCATTAAACAAACTCTGACGTATCTAATTTGAAAACCTGTTTTGTGTCTTGTATAGGAACGAGGGATTTCCCTGGCATTACTAGAAGAGGCGTATACGAGTCAACTAACAAGGAAAAAACCTTGACTAAATATCAGGCCCAGTTTCACTGTGGGGAAAAAAAAAAGTTCCTTGTTTTGTAAGCTGGCAAATATTACAACATATACTTCAGTGAAACAAAACCACATAACTTACTCAAGTAAAACCAATTTTACTTGAAATGCTTTTAACTGAAATCTGAAGTGGTGCCAGTTCAAGAACAATGAATTCTGAAAAAAAAACTGCTACTAACAGTACTTCACTTACAGTTGTATAAAAATAAACATTATATAACCTAGTTAAATACCTCCCACTATGAGGAAATAATCATACAATATAAACATTCTTAGAGTGGATCAACTATCATATCATCTAACATTAACAAAAGAGTTTAGAATTTATTTTTAAGGAAGAAGCACTTTTATTTGAAGCATTTGCAGTGCTGTCTAACCCTGACGATATAGTATGGCCATAAATAAATAGTTTGTGGGAACCTTGTATATAAATGAAGTGACGGGTACAAAAAGAAAAGAGGTCAAAATTAATTTTTACTCCCTTCTCCTGCGAAAAGGCTCCCCCTGGTGGACAATCAAAAACAACTAATTTTCCTAAATGGCCCATATAGTTTCATACCTGGTCAAAGCATAAGAAAAGAAAGAAAAAAAATAAAAATAAATAAAAAGTGTACTAACAATAAGAAGCAGCTAAAAAAAAAATCCATAATGATTAAATGTCTTCTCTTAATTCTCCATAATGAGTCCACAGTTAAAGTTGACATGATGTTTAAAACGTTTCATTACAAGTCAATAGTTCATTTTACTTTGCTGACCGCTCACTGGAGCGCAGTTCAAACTTGCTGCCATAGATGTGCGTTACGAAATCACCAGTCTCCACACTGAACACACTGAACACAAGAGAGTAGGGGAAATGTCAATATTCAAAGGGAATAAATGAAGAACATATGCTTTACAATGAATGAGCGGCACTGTCTGAGAGGTTAAAGTTAATCAGCGATCAAACAAAATAGAGGAACAGATCTTTCTACACAATATATTTTTGACAAGACTTTGTTCTCAGGTTCATTCGGCACAAGGGTTCTGAAAGGTGGCTTACGACCGAGGAAGAAGTTAGAAGTGTTTTCGTGACAGAGAGGACTCACTTTTGGTCTGGACTAGGGCTGTCATGATCAGATTTTTACTACACTATTATCAAGGTTAACAACAAATTCATGATAATGATATCATTGTGGTCTATAAATACATAATGCTCAAATTCGTCTTTAATATGTCAACAAGAGAGTTACTGGAATTAATGTGTACATTTTTGGGTGAACTGTCCTTTTAACAGGGTATCGGTCTTAATTTTTTTTAAATATCATGGTTGTCCCCTATACCAGTATATTGTGAAACCCCTAGTCTGGACAATGATAAAACAACACAGTTTTACATAATGTTTTTGACTTGATTACCATAGTACATATAGCCACAGTAAAACCTTTATAGTTAATTGCAAATTTCTCATATTTCATTTTTTTGGACTCCACCCTACTTTAGCTTAATGGACAAAAGTGGTATGGCATTTTTGAGTACTGACATTCAGTAGTGAAATGATGTAAAACCTGTAAAAAAGAATGTATATTTACACATATACCTTTTAGTTTGTCCTCTTTTGTAATGATTTTGAAGACATGCTTCAGTTCCTGTACCAGGATGCCAGTTAGACCAACATACGAGGGGCATTTTGATCTGACAACTACAAGGAAAAGAGATGTGAGAGAGAACATGAGGTTCCACTACATGCTAAAAATGTCACCATTAACTCAAATCAGAATATACCGCTGCTAAAGCAAAAATGTGTTCCTTTGTTCACCAACATTTTCAAATGTGCATGACGTTGTACCTGTTAAGACAGCACCGTGGAAATCAGCTTTCAAGAGCTTCTGCTGGATCATCTGTGGGTTGCTGCATTCAAAATAAACAGGCAGCACATTCATGGAGCGTTAGCAAGACTGGAAATTAAATTATACCCAAAAAGCCAGAAATTCTGAAGAGCACCTTTCGGAAATTATGACACACATCTTACCTTCCTGCTTTCAATCCATTACACAGATCCACAATGTACTGTTTCCATAGCTCATGCAGAGGCAAGAAAAGTTCATATCTACAATCATAACCAAAGATGCATGAGTGATTTTAGCGATAAGCAGTACTTTTAGTCACATAATACAATACCACAGGGTGAAGGAGAGTACACTTTTGATGTTCAGGTTTGAGCTGGAATATTTTCAGCTGTCTTCTTTCTTTGGCATCAGTCCCTTGGCCTTTCTTGTCTTTCCCTTCTTCTTGTTCTTCGGTCTTTTATACTCCAGGACCACTGCCTTGCCCACCAAACTTTCCTCAATGTCTTCATCCTTCATTTGGGAGAGGCTATTCCTTAGGAATGCTTTGGTGAATGCATCCGCTGCCGCGCCTTGGTGAGACTGTGATAGAGCAACATATTGACAAGTTTATAAAGTTTTTGTGCATCATATAATGTGAGTGCATCTGCATCAGTGAACTGTTCCATGATTTCAAATCTTTACAGATCCAAGGAGCCCCCATGCAGAACCCCAATATAAAAAGCTAAACTCAGTAACACTTTATGTATAAACAGATTTAACAGAATTACTAGTATACAGCATGAATGAGGAAAATAATGCTTATGATAATCAACGTGATTCACCTCAACTCCCAAAATGTTGCATTGCTCTGATGGGATTCGGGAGTGCAATACACCTGGGAAAGTGAAACAAGTTAAAATAGTATAAGAAACATTATGAGGTTGATTTTGTTGTCTTTTGGTAAAGAGTGGGTAAATGACCGTACAAAATCATCACCACACTTACTTTCCATAGTTCAAAAACACACAGGATCCAAAAAAAAAAAAAACCCCACACACTGCTGCTGTGAAATCACACGTGCTGCTGACAGGACAGACCAGCTGACCACAGATTCAGACCCGAGTAATCGAGCACGGCATCGCTCACCATAGATTTACAGTCTAAAATAAGAATAAATAATGCTGTGAAGATGATTTATGTCTAGCTATATGCTGAGTATGATGTACCATTATGAAGTCATCATAACATCCAGTTATGGCACAATTTTGATAAGAAAGTATGAGGTAAAAAATATTAAATTCCGATATGAATGATACAACGTTCATAATGAGGTCTATAACATACATTTATAAATTTCAATTCATGCTACTTTAAACGGGTTTAAAGTGTGTGCAGTGTCCCTTTAAGAGAGTGTCGGTTTGCTCCGCCCAGGCAGCGTTTGAAAATAGTTACAAGTAAAGGGAGGAGGCCGACAGTTAACGTTAGTTGAAAACTTGGTTAACTAAACACTTTTTTATTGATATCCATTTCTCGTTTACTTTAGCTAGATCGGCGTTTTACGCTTCAGTGATGTCTGAGGAGCTTGTGTGTTCAAAGCCGGAGGAGGCGAGAAACGCCGAGACAGAAAACAGCGTAGAAATCGTCCTCACACTGACCAGCGAAGACCCACCAAATAATCATGATCCTAATGTCAACCAACAGACAGAAAGAGAGGCAGAGACCGTCTGTACTGAGATCAGACCAAACCACAGTCGGGTTTCTAAAGGTTTGTCATGTTTACACGGTATATGAATGTAACTGTGTGACCTCTTCCATATATAAAGTTACTTTCTATGTCATGTAACGTTACTCCCATTAAATAAAAAAATATGTATCCAGTGTCAGGCTTTGAGACTGCTGTTTGTTTATTAATTTATTTAATATCAGTTGATCTAAAATACTTTTGTTTGGAAATTGGATGCAAGTCTGTAGGCCACTTTATTAAACTTCCATTGCTGATGTATATTGTTTTCAGAGTTATTTCAGACAGAAGAAGAAGATGGTGATGATGACAGCGGCACCCATTACTTGAATAGTGATGAGAGACCATGTACTCATCTACAGCGAGCAGAGAGGCCAGGAAAACTTCCGGACACCTTCCAGACAGACCATCTTCTGTACTATGAGAGATTCAAAGCATATCAAGATTACATGCTTGGTAACCATCCAAACACTTCTGACAGACACCCACAACAGTAAATGAGTTAATAAGTGTGTTTATAAACCTGAGTTGTTTGACAGGTGACTGTAAAGCATCTGAAGTCAAAGCCTTCACGGCTGAGTACCTGGAGAAGATAGTGGAGCCATGTGATTGGCAAGCCATATGGCACACTGATGTGTTTGATGTGCTGGTTGAAGTAAGTTCATTATAGCATGCTTTTTGGGTATTTACAGTTAAAACATGAAAAGTTAATGCTTATGATTGAAGCATCTGCACAAGGGAGTGTTTAGAAAGCTGAGGGTTGTTGTTGTAGGTTGTTGATGTCGATTGTAAGGAGCTGAAGGCAAAGGTGGAGCTGGTGCTGCCAATGGAGTGTGAGACCAGAGGCTGTGATCTTACTGAAGAGTCCATGAAGAGCCTGCTAGAGGCCACACTTCATAAAGTGCCTCTTCTCGAGCTCTCGGTTGTTTATGATGAATCCGGGGACTTTGATCAGACTGCTTTGGCCCTCGATCACCTCAGGTTCGTTAACCCTTTAAAGGCATTTTGTTTTCCTATTTTTGAGCAGCTGTGCTATTCAGTTTATGTTGGTAGTCCAACAACCATGAAATAACAATGAACAATAGTAGGATTTATAGTAGGATGTAAATCTGTAAATGATTTGAAATACATATATTTATATATACACATACACTACAGTCAAAAGGTCAGTTTGACAAAAAAATTAAGTTAGCCTAAATCATATTGTGAAATATATGCAATTTAAGTCTGCAGTGTCTTTTACAAATCATTCTAATATGCTTATTTGGAGCTCAGGAAGCATTTCTCATTGTCAAAGATAAAAGCACTTAATATTTTTTGTGAAAGCTGTGATATTTTTTTTCTCCCAGTGTTTTTTCTTCAAGGACATGTCATTCTTTTGAACTTGGTATTTAAAATATAAATAGTTTATAACATTCTAAATGTATTTACTGTGACTTTTGACATATTTAAAGAATCCTTACCGGATAAAAGTATCAAGTGTATGTTTTTATGTATATACCCACACAGGTTTTAACTACATAGGCTGTAAACTAATTAGTAAATTTACTTATTTCTTAATATATTTTTGTTCATATTTCATTCCTTAATACATGAACTAGTGTACATTTATACATTTTGAAATGTGGAATTAATATCTTGGTTTGAGTATAATGAAATTAAATTCGGTGTGTCATAATTTGAGTATCAAAAGAGTGATGCGAATGGACCGGTTTGTGATTCTGAAGAGGTTTCTCTATTATACTGAGCTGACCGGTTAAGCAGGTTTTCCTGTCACTCTCACCCCCCCCACACTGTCTTTCTCCCCCTCTCCGTCATTCACTCTTGCTCGTTTCTGTCTAATCCCCACAGGTTTTTCTATAAGCATATCTGGAGGAAGTGGGATGAGGAAGATGAGGACGATGACTTTGATTACTTTGTTCGGTGTGTGGAGCCTCGTCTTAGGCTGTAAGTGTCCTCTGTGTGTCCTGTCTCTCCCCCTGAAGCATGACCGCATAACACTGAATAAATCTGTTAACCCAGCAGCTCTGTGGCTACTGTAAAGAAGCTCTGACCACCGGGTGGCAGTGTGCACTCAGTAATGAACAGTTCATTATATGACAACACTGTAAATTGCTTCGACTAATGCAAATAAATGTACTTTGCAAATAATTTACAGAGTCATTATGAAATGTGCTATTTAATCTAAGTATAGGATATCTAATTTTAAAGTCACATTTGCAAAAACAACAGTGACTATATGTCAGACAAATAAATGAATCTAATGGAACCATTGTGACATTTATTCTTTTATTTTTTTAAGTTTGATTGCAGTTGTCTTTGGTGCCACTAATTATGCAGAAATTACACATTGTCACCTTTAATAAGTACAGGATTTTCTGTCTGCTAATGGCCATATTCATCTCTCCCTCGTATTTTCCACAGGTACTATGATATCTTGGAGGATCGCGTTCCAGCTGGTCTTGTAGCTGAGTATCACTCGACACTGGCACTCTGCTCTGAGAAGTTTCAGGAGTTTTCCAGCCTGAGAAGTGGCCTGGACAGCGACTCTGAGTCTGAGCAAGACAACGTATCCATGGTGGAAGGACTGCGTCTGTATGAGCAGCTGGAAGCACTTAAACGCAAGCTGCGTATTATTGAAAACCCGCTGCTCAGGTGATTATTACTGCTGCGTGTGTTGAGATTTGAGAAATGTTTGTACATATGTACCCACAACATGGCTTTGCTACTCAACCCCAAGTTAATCAGGAGAGCAACATATAAATGTGATTAATATTGCAACCAGGCGTTTTTTGAAGTATTGACTTATTTACGTTTTCCAAACCTCAGGATCAATACGCACTGCTCCATAATTAATCATCA
Source organism: Barbus barbus (assembly GCF_936440315.1). NCBI lineage: Eukaryota > Metazoa > Chordata > Actinopteri > Cypriniformes > Cyprinidae > Barbus > Barbus barbus. The sequence continues at coordinate 27,998,612 of NC_136730.1, read as the reverse complement.
GTCTTTCCTAGTTACCAGATACCAGATGGGATAGAAGACGTGTCAATGTGAACAGCTGTGTTTGAGAGAGTGTGCTGTTAGTTCTTTGGGTTGCTCACCCATTCCACCTGCGTGTCCTTTGCAGGTATGTTCTGGGCTACAAGGTGAACTCCGGTCAGCAGTCATGCAGGGCAAAGGGGCCACGTCCCGCTGGCGGCCGAGTGGTTCATTTGGTATCTGCCTCGGCCACAGTTCAACAGCTTCAAAGCTTGATAACTGACAAACTGATGCCCCACTATTCAAGTGAAGAGTTTGAAGTGCAGGTGTGTGGATGACCCCTTCTCTTTTTTATGACACAGATGCATGCTGGTCAGAAGACCTTGTACTCGCCTTTTCAGGATAATGGTCTTGTATTCTCTTGTACTGGCTTTGTAAATGGGGATTTTGGAAGGGGTTTATGACATCTTAACTGTGAAAGGGAAAACTATATTCACACACACGTGTGTGTGTGTGTATGTGTTTTAAATGGATTTAAGTGTGAAGTGGTCCCTGACCTGACCTGCATGTGCAAAAGAATAATAAAGACATCATACAGCATGCTGTCATACAGAACATAAAGGCCACTGAAAAAATCATTTTACTATACGGTTTTATTTATTTGTTATATTTATTAACGTTAGTTAAATACATCAGTTAACATGAACTAACAATTAGCAGCATTCATTTATGTTTATCAATGTTAATCTCAACATTTACCGATACATTGTCAAAAGTTTCATGTTAACTTTAGTCAATGCACTGTTAACAAACATTTACTTTTTATAAATTAATCTAGTGTTATTAAATTAGACCTTATTGTAAAGTGTTGCTGCATAAAATAGTTTATAAGAGATTTTATGCAACTCCTGTCAGTATGGAATTGTGATGCTGATTTAGAGTGACGGAAATCTTGCATGAATTCTGATATGACTGTTCAGACTGAGGTTACATTGCAAAACATCCGACCTGTATCTGATTTAAGACCACATATGGAAGTGACCCAAATTAGAAATGAGATTAGAAATGTTAGAAATAATAATAATAATAATAATAAAAGATTCCATGTAGTTTGTGCTGTTCACATTATGAAAAAAAAAACCCAAAACAGATCTGAGTCACATATGAGCAAACAATAATAGGATTTGGGCCACGTTTACCTGCATTCTGAGCAAAGCCTAGTTCCAAGCCATGACAAGACATTGAGTGGGAAATATGGTATTTGAATTAATCAGACAGAATGGAAAAGGTCACTTCTGCTATCCGGGGAGCTGAATCTGGATGGAGGATGGTCTGATCGTTTAAATAAAGTAGTTTCAGATAGGGAAGGTAGAGTGCAAATCCTCCCCAACTGCTGATATTAATGCCCTGCTCTCTTTCTCCCACAGCCTCTGATCACTCTTTTAATTTCCTGGGTTTACCTCCTAAAGGTTAATATCTGCCTGAGTTCGCTGGCCACCTCAGAACTCTCAGGAAAAAAATGAAAACATCGATTTCACTCGTGCTAGTATAATTTTATGACCACTAGGACTCAGTGAATAATTTTGCTAGTGAAATCTCATGTGTGCTTGCTCGCTTCTCCATCTTCTGTTTGGATGTAAGATTAAAGAGCGGTTTGTGGGGAAAGTTGTTAGGACGGTCCGATCACTAATGTGTCAGGTGCTATAATGCAGGATTTGTAAAGGTTTGTTAAAGCACTATGTTCATGCACTAGCTCGTGTTTGATCTCTCGTTCTGTGAGCCAGTTTATCTCTCAAGAACTTGTTAAAATGTGTGATCAGATGCCTCTACTCAACCCCACTGAGACGCACTCACTTAAATTTTTTTGTGTGTTTGACTGTTTTTCTTTTTTTCCTCCACTCACTGTGATTTGAAATTCAGTTTTTGGTGGTTTTACTTCAGGACAAAAATGATTTGAGTTGGACTAATGTGGTGTGTGTTTTGATCCCAGTTTCACAGTGACCCGGTGCTTGCGGTCAATGCGTGCTATGAGGGGGATGTGGTCATCGTATGCCCTGGCCTTTACAGCATCACCAGCTCCATCAGTATTGTTGACTCCATCGAGGTTGAAGGTAATCACATGATGGCAATAAAGACCATTCACATTCATTTTACTATTATTTAAAGGTGCAACAGGTAATTGTCTTCAGAAACATTTTTTGTTACGCTGAATGAAAGTCTCTTCACATCCCGATAGCAATCAAGTTAATTGGTCTAAATGTATTTATCTGTATTAATATATTCTGTGGAAGGGGTAGGACCAAGAAATGTTTGTCCAATCAAAACTCGGTCCGAGCGTTTTGACACACCTGAATCAGATAACCAGCTCATTAAAAGAGAGCTACGTGCATGAACTGTGTTCCCATTGACATGGTCCCTACACAGTGTTCATTGCTCCCTACTCCCTGAGCAGGGAAAATCTGTTGAAGTTTATTTCACTTCGGATCATTCATTCACGGATTTGCTCTGCGCAGCATCTTCACACACAGACGATACTTACTAGAGAAGTGCGAAGTGAGTCATAATATACCTCTGTAAATAAATGCAATTTAAATTCACGTCTCGTACACTTTATTGCCCTTTGTATGGAACATATATGCTCACTTTGAACTGGAATCATGGTGAAATATCTGGTGATGTCCACTTCGCAGGGCACTTATGACTTACGGTCGAACAGAACAACCGTCGGACGTGATAAGATATACATATGAAATGTGCAGAGCAGGGAGGGCACGAGGACTGTAATTGGAAACGGTTGATGTAGCCTATTGTAGTAATTTAATGTTGTGTCTTGTATCCTGCTTTTTGAGCATATGCATGTTTAGGGGACGTGGCTTTGGACAGCGATTGCAGGAAGGGTGGGACGTTCGCTTTTAATGCTATCGTGCTAAAGTTAGCATTTTCCGAGATCTCCTACTGCACCTTTAAGTATTAATTGTAGTCATTTGCAGTCACCTGCAGTCATCTGCAAATAGTCACTAAAAGTGGCTATAAAAATATCAAAGAAATGCTTTTATTTTGTGTCTGTGCATCTAATTTTGCAGTGTCCATTTGACCCCTAACACAAACAGAGCAGCCTTTTTTATTAATTCAGCAGGAGGGTTAAAATTAAAATTCTGTTTACTCAATTTTGTGTTATACCAGACCTGTATGACTTTTGTCTCTGAAAAATGAAAATGAATCTCCAAAATGTTAAAAAAAAAAAGTCATAAAAGCAATTCTTATGACCCGTCCCAAATATTACAAATCCATATGATTTGCCTTGTGTGAGGACAGTGACAATGAAAAATTTAATTTTGGACAAACTATCCCTTTAAAAGTTTAATTAGTAGTAATGCATTGCTTTTAAATTTGCAAATATGAGTTGCTTTTTCAAATAAGTAATGCAAGTTACTTTGTTTTCCCATTTATTCACTGACACCTCTCCTGTCCCGTGTTGAGAAATTGGAAGTGAGGTGCAGAGACACTTCCTTCAGCCGAAGGCTTATTAATTTCACCTTTGGTGTGAAAGGGCCTTTACAGCTGCCAAAAATATAACTTTAGTTTTTTTTTTTTATAAAAAAACCAAATAAACAAGCCCAGGCCAGGTGACAAAAAGAAACGTAATGCATCACTTTCTATAAAGAGTAATGCAATTAGTTACTTTTTATTGAGTAACGCAATATTGCATTATTTTTAAAAGTATCTTTCTCCAAAACTGGTAACATTAGTGGTGTCTGTTTGCCCAATCTTAGCTGCAGAGATGTAGAGACATTGACCTTTATCATCCGATTGATCTGGAAGGTACGTTTTTTTTTTTTTTTTATCACAGATATCTACCTCCATTTAAAACACAGAGGAAATCACCTGTATTTTGTACTATTCTTTTCCCTTTAATAAAGCTTTGATGCATGCTTCATAACACAAAGTCAATAGTCTGGCACCGGGCCTTGTTTGTCAAAATGGTTCCCTGGACGTGTATAAAACGAACACCGCAGTCGGCGTGTGATATTAGAAAGCCTGGCGAGGTAATTGAGCTCGATGGCGAAATAACCACCTTTCAATGATGGGGGGCGGAAATTAATGCATGAGGAATGTGGAGGCAGGCGAGCAGAGAGAGCACGGGGTCAGGGTCGAGTCTCTTTATGCAAATGGACGACCTGCAAAGTCAGATAGTGATGAAGTCAAATGAGGAAGAGGAAAGAAGGCCTGGAGGACGCTGTTTAAATATGGAGGTTTTGTGTGCTTGGCAGTTCCTCCTGCAGCGTCAGGGAAGCCCTGAAAGAGGAGATAACGTACAGGCGGCTGCTGGCTCTACTACAGGAGAAGAGCAACTCAATTAGACCACTGCAAAAACGTCACACATGCCTCTGTCTCAGGCTACGGCTTTATCGCCAAGATTATTTGAAGGAGCTCTAAATAGTTTTGCATCTTTTTGAGTCAGTGATTGAGTCATTGAGACCTGCAACGGTGTTGCATTATGGAGTGCAGTCTGTGATTCGCTGTTTTTCCAATTCAAAGCGTCCCACTGCTGTCAATTACGGAGAGATCTTCCAGCAAATCCACTGTTGTAACATGCAGACGTAGAAGTGAGGATGGTGCTGTGACCTTATTGGTCTATATTCAGCCTTTGGCATTTGCAAGAAGTGTGTGAGAGCTGACCAGGGTGCTCAAGTTCATCTGGGCATTGTTAGAAACTCTGGGAGAAACCTGCTTCAGGACCATCTGTCAAAGAGCAGTGTGTAATGAAGCCGGGCTGTCAAACTCTGCGGCTTTGAATCACTGCTCTCACTGACCTGCCACCACTATCTCAAACTGAGATGGTGCTAAGCTGACCTCTCAGTCATCAGTCTGCCGGCTGCTATAAACTCAGCACGCCTGTTGATGGTCATTTAGCCACATTGTTACTTGGAAACCATGCGTCTAGACGGAGAGACAGTCTAATTTCCATAGAGAATTAGGTCCTTTATGGAGAGGCTTTTTCTATAATGAGATGTTCTTTGCTGGATGGTAGACCTAGTGGTAAATGACAGTGATCCATCAGGGTTAAGGGCCTGTCAATTTCCCTTCAGCATTTTTTGTCATGCAGGTTCAGAAAATGTTTTATTCAAAGAGTGCAATTTTAACAGGTTCTTGTTACTGGCAAAACTATGCTATCACCGGCCTATTTTATAACAAGGTTATTTTTGGGTTTTGTGTTATTTAAAATAGGCATAAATAGCCTTAAACATCCATTCAGTGATTGTTTTTGCTTATTTTATTCTATTTTATTTTGTAAAATACATTTTGTGCTTTTTGTAAGTTGCTTTGAATAAAAAGTGTCAGCCAAAAATGTAAGGGGTGGACATAAAAGCACTTTTTCGAGAGCCATTTCCCTCCTGTCTTCCCTCAGGATACGGTCTACCAGACGAGGTGGTGATCGAGAAGCGTAACAAGGGTGATGCGTTTGTGGAGTCAACTGGAGCAAACGTCAAACTTTTGAATCTAAAGTTCATACAGCGCGACGCCATTGAAGGCATCTTGTGTGAGTTTCAAAGAAAATCGTCCTGTCTCTTTCCACCCTTTCCAGCTGTTTGTCAAAGAGTCTTGAGCGACTGCTGCTGTTGAATGGACAGCAGTATGTTCAACGGAGACCTGACATGCATTCTTTGCTCAGACGTTTATTTGGCCTCTACAGCAACACAGTAACAGGAGAGCCATCTTATGTTTTTCTTGTCATTTCATTGGTGAGCCGTTCTGGCATGCCTAGCCTGGAGAGCCTTTAAATCTGTATCCCTGTGTGCTGCTACACTAAAGGTTTGCTTCCTGTGGGTTTTCCGATCTGGTCAGAATAACAGGCTTGTTTATTATCCACTGTATGTCCTGCTTGCTTCCAAAACAATATGTTCCCCATCGTATTATTGCCAGACAATATAAATAAGAAAAAATGTCTGACACAATTTCAGATTTCTTTTTTTTTTAAATTACCATTTAATCACCATTTTGACCTAAATTAATTATGTTTGCTTTTATTTTGATCTTTCTATTCATTCAAAATGCATCCTGGTATTCACAAAAATATTAAGCAGCACAACTATTTACAACATTGATAATATTAAGAAATGTCAACTAAATCAATTCACTAATTCAAATCACTGGCTACCAATAGCTGCTCGCATAAAATTAAGGCATTAATGTTTGCAAACAAAACCACCACTGGCTCTGCACCCCTTTACCTAAATTCTTTACTTCAGGCTTATGTGCCCTCTAGAAGCTTGCGTTCAGCAAAGTGAACGTCGCTTTATTGTGCCATCCCAAAGAGGCACAAAATCACTTTAACAGACTTTTAAATCAAATGTTCCCTCCTGTTGGAATGACCTGCCTAACTCAATTCGAGTAGTTAAGAAAACCCTTGCTACGTGGACTAAGCTAACTGAGACTTGTATATAACACTTGCATATCATTGCTCTTTTGTTGATTTTGATCGCTTCCATTGTCCTCATTTATAAGTCGCTTTCTAGGATGATTTCTGAAGTATCATGTGACTGTAAAGTCTCGAGTAATGGCTGCTGAAAATTTAAGCATATTACATTTTAAAACATTCAAATATCATTTTTAATTTTTTTTTTTTTTTTTATATTTCACTTTTCACAATATTTTACTATAATATTCCTGATCAAATAAAGGCAGCCTCGGTGAGCAATAAGAAATTTCTTTCAAAAAAATTTAAAAAACAGTTGTACTAACCCTAAAACTTTTAAACAATACGGTGTATTCTCATCATAACAATTATTAGTAAAAGGACAGCAATAGATTACCCTCATAGATTTATAATAAAACATTTTTAAACATCATAAAAACAATGCCAGAAAGGGGTGTTTTTATATAATCTTATTGATCTACAATTATATAGATATCAATTTCTAGTTGTTCAAAACAGTTTGAAGTGATTCACAAATATGAATAAAACATTAAATAAAAGATGCTATCTGCCTTAATGTTTTCATACTCAGAACTCAGGATGGCACATCTAATTGTTGGTCTTTTGGAAACTCAGTAGTCAAAGAAAAATCATTCTGATATCACCAATGTTATTTCATTTTATATTGCTTATACTCAATATAACCTAGCACTATTCTATATCTTTATATGTGACTGGAAACTTTTCCTTCTTGCATGTCCAGTCACCGTCCTCCAATGTCTTTTCGATTTGTCACCCTTTATCTTTCATCAGGTGTTCGCCAGGGGAAGCTGGAAATGGAAAATTGTGTGATGCAGTGTGAGACCACAGGTGTGATTGTGCGATCGGCGGCCCAGCTCTGCATGAACATGTGCGACCTGTACGGCTCCAAGGTGAGCTGCACTAGCACACGGTACCTCACGTAAATTATAAAATGACTTCTTCACTTATGAAATGAATGTATTGCTCTACAATACTTTACAGTAGTTATTACAGCATGAAATAGAGATGTGAAAGGTCTTACCAACAGCCATTTTACTAAAGAGCCTCTTCTTCACTGACCAATACCGTTATCGTTCTAATAGTCGCTGTGCGCTCTCTTCAGGGTGCCGGTGTGGAGATCTACCCTGGGAGCGTATGCAGTCTAGTGGGCAATGGCATACATCACTGCAAGGAGGGGATCCTGATTAAGGTGAGGAAGATGGATGAGCTTCAGCTCTTCTAAACCCCTATAGATTAGCCCGTCTGGCTCCTGGTTACTGCTAATTGTTGCCCAGGCAACAGCAAGCATCTTACCTGACCCAAAAGAGCCGCACTTTAGCGCTGTCTTAGTATCGTATTAATGATCTAGTGGATTAATGCATTTAGAAGACCTCCAGGGAAGTTGGCGCCTTTAGTGTGTTAGTGGAGTGGGACTTCACTGGCCACCGTGGGGCGTCTTTGATGGTAATAGCTTTAAGCCGTGTCACCAGAGGTCAGTATGCTCACACAGTTCAGAGGAAATCTTAGAAAAGCCAGTGAGCACCCTGGAGTTGTAGACATGAATCTTTGTGGAAAATGTTGCCAGTTGGCTTCATTTGAGAAAGTGTGTCTTGAGAAAGCCATCGCATAATATTTCAGCTCAAGTCAGTGTTAGTGTTTCACCTGAGAGCAAATTAGATTCACACAGGTAGCAGCATCCCAAAAGGATTTTTCTGTAATTAACTCCAGCAGAATAATTGGATTTTATCTACCTTCCTAAAGCTTTGTGCGTTTGTGTACATGCTGCGCCTTCCCAACCTCAGTCTTTTATTCTTCCTCACTTTGCTTAGGCCAGAAAGAGATGTGACAGTGCGCGTGCACATGTTCATTTGTGTAGGCATGCTGCGTGTTTACCACCCCCTGCTTCCCCTTTGGCAGGATTTTGCAGACGAGTTGGATGCCATGCCTAAAATCACCATGGTGAATAACATGATCCACAACAATCAGGGCTACGGCGTTATCTTGGTCAAGCCAGGTGACGCTACCATGGAGGATCTGCCCGCAGAGCCCAATGCCGCAGGTACCATTTTCTTCTTTTGTCTGCTTCTGCCTCCTCAGTTCATTATCAGCAGGGCATATTCTCAAATTAACACCAGCTAGTTCATTAGGGGTCCTATTATGCTTTTTCACTTTTTGAATTTTAGTCAGCGTGTAGTGTGTATGTTTGGGCATAAAAAGATCTACAAAGTTACAAATCTCAAAGTCCACTCCAAATGGAGATATTTCGTTTAAAAAAAAAAAAAATCCCTTTTCAAGAGCTACAACGAATGGCTCGTTTGGACTACAGCGTTATTTTCCAGTGTTTGTGATATCACAAAGCAGTCCATTAGAATATCATTAAAATAAATCCCACCTACAGAAATTTGAAAGGTTGGCGGGTGGGGAGAAAGCTTGGTTGAGCACTGCACGTTTCAAAATCAAAACCCGGTGCGGGTGTTATATCACTGTATTTCTGAAGGAAACCGACTGTCTTCAGAAAATTTTGGATGTCATTTTAATTTCATCTTGCATGTAATGTCTACTAAAGCAGCGTTTGTGAGTGGAGCTCTGCTTTGTGTACAGCGTTACCGGGGAAACCTCGATCTCTTCCACTCCAACAGCGAATAGCAGAATGAATTTGCATATATTTGCTGCCACGAATAGTGTAAATCTGTGGGACTATGGTATAAATAAATTTAACTGTATAACTGTTTCACTGCAATTCATGTTATAATGTTAGAATTAAAGAATAAACATAATACATATTACCGTTGAACTTATCTGGACATAGTAAATTTAGTTATTTTTAAGCTGTTGTTGACATCCTATCTAAAACGTGATTTAGCCAAAAAACAACAACAATAACGTTACTGCTTTAATATGTCTTGCAATATCCGAACGTGCAAAGGTTCTGCGCGATCCTCAATATTCTCGGGGTCTGAATTTATATAGCGAGATTGATGAACTTGCTGCAAGGGGCGGGACAGTACTGAAACACCGTCTAAGCTGTTTGCCAATCACAACGCACTGGGACAGCTAACCAGTCCCAACACATTTCGTTTTTCGGAAGGTGGGCCTTGATCAAACCCTGAACTAATCGAGCCGTTTGTGCCAGGCTGGGGAGAAAGGTATTGTAATAATGTAAATTATGTGAAAAATAATGTGATTTTCGAACCACCAAGCATGAGAGCATGATCTAGTACACCCCCAAAACAAAATCAAGACTTTGTAAAAGAGCATAATAGGACCCCTTTAAGGGCGCTTCTCTTGAAGAACCTAGTAACACCTGAAGAAGTAGAAACGCTAGTAGAAACAGAAAAATTGTTGCAAGCATTATAGGGATTGTTCACCCGAAATGAAAAAAAAAATTTCCTTTTTTGGTTCTAAAGTAGTGTTACTTATTTTTTCATAATGGAAAAGAATTAACAGCTGTTCATAGTGACCAGCTTGTCAAGCTCCAGAATGATGCAACACTAAGAGATTCAAGATAAACTGTTAATATTTGTTATTTGCTGGTATTTGAGAATTTTTTTTGTATTAATGTAATGTTTAATCTTTAAAAATACTAATAATACTTTAAGTCTCCAGCAAATATTACTAATAATTTAAAATCCAATTATTAATTAGTAAATTAATAAATATGTTTTATACTTTACATCATGGATTCCCAAACCCAGTTTTTTTTTTATTTTTGTCAGCTGAACCCCTTTGACATAAAATGTTTTCTTGAAGTACCTCCTGATATTTTATGTTAATTTTTCAATACTTTTACACATTTGCATGTTTGTGGTTCACAGGTGCCATATGACATGTAGGTAAACAATTAAAGTGTTTTTGTATTGTTTTATTAAAAAAACTTAATAGCTTTTCATCAAATCACAAAGCACCTGCAGTGCTGTTACTAACCCCAAATTTATCTGTTATCGGCCATAACACAATTATCATTATAAGTCGGAATTGGTGAAATAATGCATTAAAATTATTTACTGATAATCTTGCTCTCAGTCAGCTGTTAACCCGAGAATCACTACAACTGGATCATTGGTCAGTGAGTTTAACCTAAGAACCAGTCCAATTTGTAAGTCAGATCAACTGTATGGCTTCAGAGATGACTCATATAAGTCATTGTATTGATTACTTGCGTATTTATTTATTTATTTTTCACAGAATTGGTCACTATGAACTGTCGTTGTATGCATAATGGGAATTATTATTATCATCATCATTATTATTATTATTTAATTTGATTCTGCATGTCCTTGGTTTCTTGTAATGGGAATAGTGTAACCTTGATGTTTGTGGCTTTCACACATCTCATCTTCTTTGCCACAAATTAAATAGGCCACGACCAGTCTCCCCATTACTGTAAATGGCTCTGTGCATGCCTGCATGCGTCTATATAGCTTATGAAGGAACCCTCAGGACTCAGTCTGGCTATGCGAAAACTGCTCTACTTTCTCCTGTGGTAATATCTGTGAAAATATATTCGCTTGCATAAAATTTGTGTTAAAAATGCCCCCCTGGGGCTGTTGGAAGGGCTGTCTGTAATGACTGCCATCCCGACGGTACCTTTCTTCAGCAGGATTTGCTTTTTTCCCCTCTCTCAGCCAGCTCCATTTTGAGAAAAGGAAAGAACGGAAATACGCTTGACAATCAATGAAGGGCAGTTTTGAATGCAGTATGCTTAATTTTTGAATTATGCTCGGCAGAAGGCATCTCAGCTTCAAAATAAAAGTAGACCCTACTTCTCCCTCTGGTTCCTTTGTTTCTGCCTCTCCCCGTCTGCCTTTGTCGGTAGTGACTTTCTGTTCTGCATTGAAACCTCGCTTACATGAAAAGACGGTGCAATGGATTGGTCCTTAGCCAATTTTGTATGTGCAAATTTAGATTCAGATGTATCCATTTGAATTAAATATAATACATATTGGAAAGAAAATGTCTAAAAAAGTCAGCAGTTATAGGAAATTTAAGCCTCTCAGGAAATTTAAGCCTCTCAGTCTAGTATTACAGTGTAATTTGTTCTGTGTCATTATAAACATGACTATGTTTGCCAGGAACAGCAGGGTTTAGTTTGAGTGCAGAGGCCCTACATTTAGGGGGGAGTCGTAGATGTTTCAAACACATCCTTTTATTGTACCCTATCATTTTCTGGCTGACTATAACCATCTATATTGCTCTCTGATGGAAGGGTGAATGAGAGCGCTTTGTTGACACATCAGTCTGTGCTTCCTGCTTTCTGGTGATGAATTAAAGGAATAATTCACTCAAAAATTGAAATTGTCATTTGCTCTCCCTCATGTTATTCCAAACCTGCACGATTGTTTATGCGTCACAACTGAGATTAATCTCTGTTTATTCCAATTATATTTGCACCAAGATTTCTCTAGTTATGATTTACTGTTTCCTTTAAGGTTTGGTGTTTTAGATTAAAAATGCTAACTCTAAAAAATTCAAAACCATATCTATTCTGAAACCTGTTGTGTGCCTCTTCTGTTTTGTCAGATGAGAACGAGAAAGAATTTGGGGACACAAGAGTACAATCAGAGGCAGATATAGATGATGATGATGTACCTGCCATTGTCGTGGAGGAAGAGTGCCCAGCCATCAAACATGGCCACTCCGGCCCTCCAGACTTCACTGAGGGAAATGATGCCATCAAACAAGAGTTGGTTGCCACATCAGCCAAGAAACATGTGCTTCAGAAGAGCCGGATGAAAGCACTAGGGGCTATGCAGGCTGATGAGAATCTACTCTCACAGGAAATGTTCATTTCCATTCATGGAAATCAGTTCAAGCACAATGGAAAGGGAAGCTTTGGTACCTTCCTGTACTGAAGGCTTCTCTATGGCAAGCATGCACAGACACACTTTACGGTTTAATTATTTATTCTGTATTTCTTCAATTTTGCTGCAAATTTACTTTGTGAGCTTTCATTAATTACTGTGTGAGTGAAATGGCAAAATTAGTTAAATGTGCTAAAACTTGTAGCCTTTTAAACTTTCTATTTTTATCCTGTGCCTTTTTGTATTGAGTTTTTGTTTATCAGGAAGTTTTCAAACACTGAAACATTTGTGCATATAATAACACAGAAGAGCAGCACCATGGAATTTTATTGTTCATACCATGTCATGTTTAAGAACAAACCAGTTTTTTTTTTTCACATTTTGTCCACATTCTAGTTTAATGGTTACTATAGTCACTAATAAGCACTAAAATGCATTCAGTCACTAAAAAAGCAAAGAGCAAAAGTAGTATTTTTTTCCCCTTAATTGACTCTCTATATTTTGTAGAAATAAAGTTGTTTTATTGTCCCAAATGGCAACGATCTGCTTTATGTTGTTTACTTTAAACAAAAAAGCATGGAAGAGTAAGAGAGTTACTGGTTTTGCTGGTCTATGGGGTTCCTTTTGTAGCAGCTTAATTCTCATTGATTAAATTCACTTTGATTAATACTCTGAAAATTAAAGGCAAACCACTTTATAATGGAGACCATTTGATTTAATCCAGCATGCCCTGTCAAAAAATATGGTTTTGTTCTTCTCAAGGAGATGCCGCTTGAGATGCATTAGCTGAACTTGTTCTCCAAAACCAGCTGTGAGGCTTTCATTGTAGGTGGGTAAAAAAAAAATGAACCACAAAAAAGCATAATCTTTAAAGTGCATTTATGTGAAATATAACAATACAAATTCATTGGAGGAAATGAGATGAAGAACAATTAAAGAATGTTAATGGTTTGTCTTTTCAGAGTTATCCATCCTTATACCCTCCTCTAGCACCATGTCAAATTCAGGTTTACACTAAATTCATCTATGAATTTTAATTAAATGTCCTTTTTTAGACTTGGTACTTGCATATTAACTGTCACCTTAAACTGTTGTCTAAAGTGTGTATTTAGGGAAGGCCCCTTGTCTTTTAAAGCACACTTATGGGAAAGAATTCTCATGTTTATTACCCGTAAGTTTTTCTCCGTTTCATAAGATGTCTGTGTTTGTTGTGTAGGTCAAAGTCTTTGAGTGGAATCGATGATAAAAAAAAATGCATACACCTTTCTTTTTGAAGGGGGCATAAAGGACCTAGGGATTATTGATTCTTTTTTTCCTCCCGATTCTTCTGGCATATTTTAGATGCAACAGAAATGGAGGGGAAAAGAAGTGACAGGCTTCTTTTGTGCCAATTGTTTTATCTTCAAAAGAGGTGTCACAGTCTGGACAGACTAAAGCAAGAGCTTGCAGCCATGGAGGACTCTAAAAAGTCTCCCATTTTGAAGCGGTGTCCTTCAGACCAGCGAGCGGTCCAGGGAAAAATGGCAGCATCCATTGTTAAAGGTAAGGGCGGCTGTCAAAGCCACTGAAGGTGCAGTTAGTTTCAGTGTGTCCACCCTCTCGTTGTTTTTCTCCTTTGTCTTTTACCTCAAAACTAAGGTGACCTACAATATCTACCAGTTGCTCATTAATTTGTGACAATGAGCATTTCACCTTCTAGAGTTTGTGATGCTGCATATGAATGCTAGAGAAGCAAGCTGCTCGTGTACACTTTAAATACAAGATAGCAGTGAATACAGTCTTGTTAATTAGCAGCGCTGTCTGTTAATTAAATGTCAGGGAGCATCGTCCTTCTCTTGAGGTTGGACTTTTCTGGGATACTGTTATTTAAAAACTCCTTAGTGGAGTGAGAGAGGCTGTGTTTTGTAAAGTTTTGACAGAAATAAAGGTTTGTTGGTCTCGTCCTGATTACCTCTGTGCAGAACTCTATTCAAACTGGACAAATGTATTGACCAGGGGCTAGAGAGTTCTAAGGAAACGAGGATGCAAGAGTGACAGCTCTGATAATGTCAGGAATAAAGTGGTTTTGTCAGGTGGTTTTTCTCCCTTTGTGCAGGCTACTTGCCTGACCTTTAACAATGATTTTAAATTGTAATTTGTTAATATTCTCGCTCTTTTAAGTAGTAGTATTATAAGAAGCAGGCAAATTGTAAATAGTTGAAATAAATAATTTTATACAACGATTAGTTCTGGTCCTTAAATTTGAAATGCTGACCTTTCCATTGTATCACTTAGCTTGTCTATATTTGAGCATATTCCAGACAGTCCGTATTAATGGTTTCTGACACTCTGCAGATTACATTGTTCAGAAACTAAACACAACTACACTGTGTTGCTTCTGCTACAACTTCATTTGGTATCATTTCTTCTGGCGGAGCAAAAAGAGACAAAATAACCCACGGTATTGCTGAATGGGAGTTATTCAGTGTTAGCGTATTATTCAACTGTTGAATAATTTCTCTCTCAATTCCAGTGTTTGTCTGAATATAACTTTGATAGACTTTGGCCATAAATAATTGGAAAATTTTATTTAAAACAACAGCACTCTGTGAGTGTGACTTTCTTGCAAGACTGATAAAAATCTCCCTGTTTCATACTTGTGTAGCAGAAAAATTACTAGCTGTGCACAAAATCCAAACTATCACAGGTACTTTTCAATTCCCACCTCCCATATTCCCACCTCCGATGACTTCTGGAATGCAGCATTAGGAATGTTGGTTGATGTACTAGTGGTACAATTTCAATGGAATTAGTTGTTAGGTTTTATAAATACTATGCATTCAGAAATAATACTCTTCACTTATTAATTTGGTCAACTTTATAATAGAGAAGTGGCCATGTTTGAATGCAGAATATGTCTACAGTGGGTGCAACTGTTGTTACATCACATTGCTTTGTGCCTCAACAACTTGAGGCTGTCTACACTGGTCAAAACAAAAGTTCCAAATCCATTTGTCCTGTTGTCGGAAGTAGTGCAAGCACACGGAGTAAGTCAAAACTCGAGCGGGGCATCAGGTCCTCGTGTAATGTGTAGTTGAGCTTGTGATCAGCTTTTAGCTCTGAGAAAACCTGTCACAGATGGCAGGCCCATTATCTCCTGGCCAAAGTGGATGAGTGGTTTAAGTCCTCAATGGACTACTTCATTTAAATCTCCATATTGGCTCAACTGTCCAGTCAGCAGACTGTTATTGCCAAATCTGTAAAGGAGCTACTCAAGATAAGTGACTTCACTCCATTATTATGAGTCAGAGTACAAGACAAAGCAATAACACCGTAGAAGGGTTTAAAAAAAGAAAACCTCCCACCACCACCCTAATCCACCAGCCATCACCGGCACAAATCTGAATATAATACATTTCCAGCTAGAAATGCGAACAACAAGCGATAATACTAAATCGATTCTTTCAGGAGAGGCTCAAGTTGCTCCTCTCTCATGCCCTCCATCACAGCTCGCTCTCTATTATTAGATCAGGGGGTCAGGTGTAAGGTGTCGAGGCGGGACGTGTTGCACACGCTTGGATCAATGAAGTGTGCGCACATTTAGAGGATCACTTTTCCAGAGTTTCCAAGCTTTAATTACTGCAATATCTCACACCATCTGTCACTCTGCGCGGGACGAGGCAGGAGGTCCGATTCTGTTGTTCAGGATTAAAGGCTGTAATTGTCAGCTCATATTCTGCACTTCTTGCCAGTGTGTTTTGGATGCTATCGACATGCACACCCCCTCAACACCACCTCCCTGACCATTTTCTCTATCAGCCCCCTCTTCATCATCTCCGAGGAGGGACAGCAGCCGGGGTTGGCGGAAAATGTGTATACTTCCATTACTGCTCACGCTGTGAGTTCAATGAGTTTGGCTCTGGAATCTACAGTACCCATCCTGTCACAAATTACATTTTATTTCCCCTTCATAGGCTGTCTTGAGTGCTACAAAGTTATTCGTTTCTTCAAGCTAACTCATTTTAAAGGTTTTTTTTTGAAGTGGGTGACTTTGTCAATCTGTCAAAATCCGGGTCCTAATATTTTGTAATGTAGAGTTCTTGTATAACTTATCTTTCACCGATTATCTGTCAAGTCCGTGTGAGCAAGTCAGTGTGTCAGGTGACAACTTGACAAGAATATTGAAGGGCTCCCGAGAGATTCAATGCCTCACACATTTATTATTGAAGCTGTGACTTTTTGGCGCAGAAATCTAATATTTCAATATTTTAAAGAAAATTTAAGTTAGGACACCAGGCCTGGTTAAAGAACCCCCCAAATTGTGATTATTGCAAGTAAAAACATGCCTGCGTACGAAGATCCACAGCATTTTTTACTTGCTATACATGTTTTCTGTCTGTCAAAAATATCTTTGATCTGAAATGTCAAATAATTAATCAATTCTGCATAGGAATATCAGAAGAATCTTGTGTAACAGGCGAGGAAGATGTGAATACAAAATCTTTTTTGGGGGGGATTTTTGGATGTTATACACCTAACCAAACTGAAACACTTGCCCTTTATCTTCATTCATCTCATAGCTTTATGACATTATTTCATTCTCATCTCTCCCTTGCTGTCTGTCTGAAGAACCCAAATATGATTTTTGACACATATCAAATAGCAGAAATCAATGTTGTGTCTCATGCTCTTTGAAGATCATCCCTCTCACTGGTGTACCATTTTTGCCAGGTTCATTCTGTAGTTTCTGCTTATTTCGAAAGAAATACTGGAGCTAAAACGCATTGCACTTAATTTTGTCATGTAATGGTTTTGTCTAGCTTTGTTTTATGCAAAGATACTACAAAATAATGTAATGTATAACATCATTTTTATGTCATGCTATACAAGAGATATGGCAAGACCAAGATTAATTCATACCATTTCATGATTGCAGGATTTAAGCTCATTAATAATTAACAGCCTTTGCATGAGAACAAATTATTTCACTGTATGTTTGCCTCTATAGAAACAGGCCAGCACAGACCTGCAATAGACATGACATGGGTACCAAGAGCTGCATTCTATTTAGTAGAATTTGACATTCTTTTTCCCTCCATTGTGATGAGGCAATCAGTATTGGCCTATAAGTTATATAAGTGGGTACCTAGGACTCCTATCAATTCGGAGGCCTTTGTGAAATGGTATGCTCATCTTTATTCAGTCACTTGATCTTTTCATCACAGCTACTGACTTTCAGTGGAAGGAAGCATGGCAGGCAATTCAACATCAGAGAAGCGAAATCAAGAAAAATACATTTATGTACATTTCTATACATTTGTGAGTCTGGAAACTGTTTGGAGTAGGAGGTGAAGAACCTGTGTAAATACTATGCTCATATTGCTCATAAAACACAGAAGGCAACCATAAATACATTCGCTGTAGCTCATAATATTTAAGTGTGAATGAGAAGTGACTCTCTTTAGGGTTTAAAATTAATTAAAAAATATATTACAAATATATAAATATAGATATACACAAATCAAGGCTGAAACTGAAATATATCAACCTACATATATATATATATATATATATATGATATATAGACATAAGATATATATATATATATATATATATATATCAGCATTGATTTCCATGAAGTGAATAAACTCTTGCGCATTGACTGGAATGGGAGAGCTCTGGTTTTGCTGTGTCACATGGTTCACATGAATTATTAGTCAGATAACAAACCCAACAGAATGGCTTAGACGTGCGTTTCACACATATAACCCACAATAGTGATGACATCCCGAGAGCTCATTAGTTAAAACACAAGCTCTGAATGTCACCACATGACAAATAACTAAAAGTGACAGCAAATATAACAACAGCATAAATAAAAGCAGCAAACTGTGAAACAATAATAGAAACACAGTTATCTGCATAATTTATTCATTCTACACCATGCTCAAAAATGCTCAGTGCTCACATTCAACAGAAATGAAGGAAAAAATGGAAACGCTTACATTGTGGTTATTTTAGTTTTTTTCTGCTCTCATTTTAATGGTGCTTTAATGGCATTTTTGAATGGAAGAAACACATCCTGTCAAAGTTTAAGATTTTTCTCTGGATAATATGGGGGTGGGGGGATTCAGACACTTCTGACATAGAGGCACTTAGAAATTGCACAAGAAATTGATTTGCCAACTGACCTTTCTTCAATGATCTGCTCTTTAAGAGGTCTTTGTAAATAGTTCATACTCATTTTTTTTCTTTTCTGTCCCTGATTTAATGCATTTACTTGGACAAAATCAGTTTTCATTGTGGCCTTTATTCTCTTTTGTACTTATACCTCAATTAATTTTGTTTACATTGAACCTGTTGCACTAAATAAACTTCTATACACATGTATACACATTATGGGACCCATGATGAGTGATTTTTGCCAAGGGCCTGTCAAACCTTACAAACAGTCCAGCCTAACAATTATAGAAAACATTTGCTTTACCACCATATTGAACATCTCTAGGGCTGCAGAGGTGCTGATAAAAGTCCAACCTTGCTGTGTCTTTATATGTTTTTGGAGTTTGGCCACAACACATGCAGTATGGGGAAGCGGTGAGCCATGGGATTCTTGTTATGTATGACTTATTTTTGGCCTCTTTGTCTCAAGTGGTATTCAGTGTTACTATACAACAGCTTCAGGAGTGTGATCCTATAACTGTTTCACAGTGTTGCTGCATAACTCACATTTAATATTATTTAATCAATTTAAAACAATATGTAAACAGATACATTCTTGACTCTAGTCTTTAATGGCAAAGTTAATTGCTTGAACAAGCAATTTGCTAGTTCTGCAAAACTTCTAACTAAGGTTTTTTTTTTATCCAAATTGCCCCCAAGCATGGACAGTTGTAGCACAAACACTCTATTCCAGGTTCTTTTGGCTCTGATTGTTGCATATTGTCTCCTGGCAGGGTTTTCTGTTCCCACTGATATTTCCTTCCATTTGCCCTCATTAAGGTGTCAGCTCCCCGAGTCCTTCACCATCTGCTGGAGCTAGACTCAAAGCCCCAAGGTGGACAACAGTCACAGTCCCTTCTGAGGTCAGAAAACCATCACCTTCTGTTTGGACATGCCCACTGACACAACACTGAAATATGAGCCTTGAGAGAAATTAACACGAGTGCAACTTCTTGGTTTTTAACTTCAATGTGCTTATTGTTTTGTTACAGTACATTTTTGAACATATTTTGTGCTCTTTAAAGGTAAGGCCTCTTTCATACCCCGTGAAAACTTTTGGTACACATATTAACAAGCAGAGAGGTGATGCATAGTGCATGACCTCAGCAGAAGAATTGGTGAAAATGCACTATAAATCTATTTATCTATTTATTATTTTAATCTCTTTTGTCAATTGTAAAATTGTATTATTATTATTATCATATTTATTTTATTTTTGATTCATGAAAGTATATATATATATTTTTTATTTTTTTTGGTGTGGCCATTATTATATGAAATATTCAGTAGTATGTTTGAAATTGATTTTCTATACAGAGATGTTTGGTTACGCAGTAGAAAGTGTGAAAGCACAACATGAGCCTGCTATTATAGTTATGCTGTTGCTTCGGTTATAGACTGCTTGGGCATGTGATGTGAAACAAACCTGAAGACTACTTGAAGCATTACTGTTGCTTCTCTAGCTGTACGTGAATGTGTCCACTCTAGTTTTTCTAGCTGAGTACTTGTTAGTGTCAGCACAGAGTATGACAGACTAACCATGAAAAACCCCTCAGTGTCTTATTAATGATGACTATAAGCTGGATGTTTGTTTGCTGGGCTCAGAACAGCGTGGCTTCTCAGCCAACTAATGTGCAGTAGTGCTCCACACACAGTCTCCAGAATGGAAAAGGAATCATGTAGGAGTAATGCATGAAGTAACGCATAACATTCAGTTTGACAGATTTTTCTGAGATATTGTTATGCACATTCTAAAAGTGTTTTTTTAAAACTCCCAGGGGTCCATCTAAAATTGCTAGAAAAAAGTAAATTGTGAGCAAATTTCTTACAAAAACCATGGCTAAATGAGTTTGAGCTAAATCAACAGCAACGATACACATTAAAATGACTGTATATGCATGTCAAGTCTTTTCCAGTTTGATTCTTTTAGTGCTGCTTTGGAGCATGTAATTCTTTATACTGTATTTCTTAAATGATATTGACAAATGATATTGAAATAATACTGACCTTTTGATGTCTTCTGTCTAGTGATGTACTGTAGACTTCTCCAATTATTTAATCTGCATAAACCCATCCCTTTCTTACAATCAGCTATAAGCTCACATTTAGATCTGCCCCATCCAATCAACAACCAATGAATTGAACCAAGCCTCCACCTTACATTTTTGTCTAATAATCTGTTACACTCAGATATAAGTCAGAGAATTACAGATTTATCACTAATTAAATTACCCTGTGACTTTAATTTCTTGCTAATAAACCTGTCATAAAACAGTTTTCTTATGGTCAATAATGCAAAGACTAATGACTGATGACCGTGGCCTCTGCCTCTCGATGCTAGATGATCGAGGTGATTGTGTAATTCAAGTAGCAGAGATGGGTCTAGTATGTCATCATGGGCAACCCAAGATCTTTCCTCTTGGTCGAACCCCTCCTAGTCCATGAGGGAATCTAGGCGACTGCCCCGTCGGGAGTCCAGGATGGTGTTGACTCTGTAGATGTTCTCCTTTGAAGAGTCCACTGATTTAATTAAATTAAATTCAAGTTTATTTGTATAGCACTTTTCACGATACAAATCGTTGCAAAGCAGCTTTACAGAAAATTAAAGTTTCTACATTATATTTAGTAATAGCTTATCAGTGGTGACTATCTCAAGTTGATGTCCATATGGCAGAAATGTATGGTAAAAATCAAGCAGTTAAAGTCATGTAATCATACAGATGGTGAACACTATTAAAAGCAATGATTATATGTTGCAATCAAACTTATAGGAAAAGTTGGTAGTTTTGTGTTGTCTGAGAGTTGGCATCATCTGAGGTCTTTTGGGGGTTGGCATCATCTCTTCTCAGGTGTTCAGTCATCTCAGGTCTTTGTAAGGGCTGGATCGAGACTGAAGCTTGTGTAATTCCTAGTTGCCACGGGATGCCACAGAGAAGGTAATAGAGAGAAATTAGCATAGGTGCTGTTCCAACTAAGCAAAAATTATGTGTTCAACCCACGCAAAAGAATAAAAATGAGCATTTGATAAGATGTAACTGAAGTACAAGGTTATGAGATACATGATGTGAATGCTTGGCTAAAGAGATGAGTCTTTAAGCTAGATTTAAAAAAAGAGTGTGTCTGAACTCTGAACATTATCAGGAAGTCTATTCCAGAATTTGGGAGCCAAATGTAAAAAAGCTCTACCTCCTTTAGTGTCTTTGCTATCCTAGGTACTACTAAGAGTCCAGAGTTTTGCGATCTTAGGGACAGGGATAGATTGTAGCGTGATAGAAGACTAGTTAGGTACGCAGGAACTAAACTATTTAGGGCCTTAAAAGTAAGTAGTGATATTTTGTAGCTGATACGGAACTTATCCAGTAGCCAGTGCAGAGAATGTAAAATTGGGGTAATATAGTTAGATTTTCTTGACCTGGTAAGGACTCTAGCAGCTGCATTTTGGACTACCTGATGCGTGTTTATTGAAGATGCAGGACAACCACCTAGCAATGAATTATAATAGTCAAGTCTAGAGGTCATGAATGCATGAACTATAGCTTTTCTGCATCAGAGACAGGTAGCATGTTCTGTAACTTGGCAATGTTTCTAAGATGGAAGAATGCTGTTTTTGTAACATGAGAAATATGATTTTCAAAAGGTGCTATCTAATTTAACACCCACATTTCTGATTGTAGAGGAAGTAACAGTACATCTGTCTAGATGCAAATTGTAATCTACGAGATTCTGTGTACTGTTTTTTGGTCCAATAAGTAATATCTCGTTCTTATTCTAATATAATAGGAGAAAATTATTGGTCATCTAGTCTTTTACATTTTTAATACACTCTGTTAGCTTAGATAATTTAGAAGTTTCATCTGGTCATGTTGAAATATATAGTTGAGTATCATCAGCATAACAGTGGAAACTAATCCCATATTTTCTAATAATATTACCAAGGGGCAACATATATATTGAAAATATCAGAGGGCCTAGGACTGATCCTTGTGGCATGCCATACTTTACTGGATTTAATTGAGATGATTCCCCATTTAAAGGAACACTCCACTTTTTTTGGAAATAGGCTCATTTTACAACTCCCCTAGAGATAAACAGTTGAGTTTTACACGTTTAGCTTAGTTTAGCATAGATCATTGAATCGGATTAGACTATTAGCATTTGGTCTTCAAAAATGACTAAAGAGTTTCGATAATTTTCCTATTTAAAACTTAACTCTTCTGTAGTTACATCGTGCACTAAGACTGATGTAAAATGAAAAGTTGCGATTTTCTAGGCTGATATGGCTAGGAACTATACTCTCGTTCCGGCGTAATAATCAAGGAAATTTGCTGCCGTACCATGGGTGCAGCAGGCGCAATGATATTACACATCGCTTCCTGTTCCTGCTTGGAGATCGCTTCCTGTTCCTGCCTGCCATGCTGCTGTTTGTAGCTCCGTGTAGGTTTGTTTATCTGAATAAATCTCAATCTTACTCTGTTGTTTAAATCGCTAAAGTATAATTTAATTCTCACCATATTTCTGATTTAAGACTAATTCGACATCATCCACCTTTAATCTCTAAATCTGAACCGCGAGCGCTGCACATAGCAGCGTCTTAGAATTCTGTTAGCCTATTAGCATCTCCATTCACATTTTCTTCCTCTTCTTTTCTCTCTCTCGCTCCTTTTTTTACGAGTAAATCAAACAACTGTGGTGAGCGGAATTACTCCAAAATCACGGTGAGTAATGGATTCTCCTTGCATCGTCATATGCACGGTTTGCCACATGTACAGTTTATCTGTCTCTGTCAGCAGCGAGGGATTCACATGTGATAAATGCAGGGAAATAGTTAGGCTGACAGAGAAGATTTCAGAATTAGAGACACGCATCCAAACTTTAGTTGAGGACAGTAAGAATGTGATGGCTGTAGATACTGCTTTGGATGCGACTAGCTCAGGGACTCCTGTACATTGTTCGGTTCTGGTTTCAGCGCCTCTGCAGCAGGGCAACTGGGTGACTGCATGTGGCATAGTCAAAACACCATGCTTCCGTTCCGATCAAAACATCAGACAGGTTCTCCCCACTCAGTGACGCACCCACTGAGAAACCTGATGAAAGTGCTCTAGTTATTGGTGATTCTATTGTATGGAATGTGAAAATAGAGACACCAGCCACCATAGCCACAGCCATATCACCCTGCAGCCCAAGACCGGTTGCCCACTGAAGCTAAGCAGGGTTGAACCTGGTCAGTACCTGGATGGGAGACCTCCGGTGAAAAACTAGGTTGCTGTTGGAAGAGGTGTTAGCGAGGCTAGCAGGGGGTGCTCACCCTGTGGTCTGTGTGGGTCCTAACGCCCCGGTATAGAGACGGGGGCACTATACTGTCAAAAAAAAAGCACTGTCTTTCGGATGAGACGTTAAACCGAGGTCCTGACTCGCTGTGGTCATTAAAAATCCCATGGCACTTCTCGTAAAGAGTAGGGGTGTAACCCTGGTGTCCTGGCCAAATTCCCTCTACTGGTCCTTGTCTGTCATGGCCTCGTAATAATCCCCATACACTTGATTGGCTCAATGACTCTCTCTCCTCTCCACCTGTAGCTGGTGTGTGGTGAACGCACTGGCGCCGTTGTAGTGTGGCTGCCGTTGCATCATCCAAGTAGATGCTGCACACTGGTGGTGGTTGAGGAGAGACCCCCCCACATGATTGTAAAGCGCTTTGGGTGTACAGCAATACACAATAAAGCGCTATATAAATGCATCATTCATTCATTCATTCATTCATAGTCCAATGTTTACTGGGAGCCAGAGCGCCTGACATCTTGGCAAATTTAAAAGTTCTGGCTAATGCTAGATTCAGTAAGAACCTAAATTCAGTAAGATTGTTATCCACATCAACGTTAATGATGTTCGACTTTGCCAGTTGGAGATCACTAACAAATAATGTTAAAAAGGTGTGTGAACTTGCAAGTACAATATCAGACACTGTAATATGCTCTGGTCCGCTCCCTGCTTATCGGGGTGATGAGATTCATAGCAGACTGTCGTCACTCAATGGCTGGATGTCTAAGTGGTGCCCGTCTTCATCCTTCCTGGGGTGGTGGCGCTCTTCTCTCTCGAAATATGGCACATAGTCTTAGAGATTGTAACATTCTAAATAAACATTCTAAACTCTATTGGTGTTAAACAACACTTGTCAGGACCTACTCTTTGTCAAAATCATACTCTAGATTTAATACTGTCACATGGAATTGATGTCAGTGGCGTTGAAAGTTTGCAGCAGAGCAATGATATGTCAGATCATTATCTAGTTTTGTGTATATTCCATATATTCCATATACAGTGGGTACGGAAAGTATTCAGACCCCCTTAAATGTTTCACTCTTTGTTATATTGCAGCCATTTTCTAAAATCATTTAAGTTGGTCCTAAGTATTCAGCCCTCCCGTTAAAGGATTGTTAGCCTGCATTAATTAGGTCAACTGGAACGTGGAACACTTCCTAAAACACCCAATGTACTTGTTATATCATTAGAAGAATGGCATCTACGCTAATATTAGTCTGTTTCTTTCTTATTCCGAGGTCACCATAGTGAGAGTAAGAGGGTTTTCTGGCTGTCTGGGTATCCAGAGCCAGGTGATGTATGGCTGTGTCCTTGAAGGACAGATGTGGTTCTTACTCCCTGGCTGGTAAGTCACAGTGAAACTGAATCAGGTGAAGAGAGCCCAGCAAGTTTAACAGGTGTTTAGTCTTTTGGCTTCCCGGAGATACTCAAGGTTGCAGTGGTCTGTGATGACTTCAAAGGAATGTTTAACTCTTTTCAGCCTATGATGCCACTCTTCTAAGGCTCGATGTCATAGTTGTGCTCCGCCAGGTACAGCTTCTTAGAGAAAAAAAGCACATGAATGGAGTTTGGGAGGCTCACCCTGCCACTGAGACAATTCGGCTCCTACCCCTGTGGTGGACGCATCAACCTTGACGGTGAAAAGCAGTTCTGGATTAGGATGCACCAGGGTAGGAGCGGTACAGAAAGATTTCTTAAGCTGGTTTAAGGCGCTAGTCGCTTCAGAGTTCCATGAGAGAGAGCCACATGTTTCAGCCTGGAGGTTAGAGGTGAGTAGATTTTACCAAAATTGTTGATGAACTTCCTGTAGAAGTTTGCAAACCCCAAGAAGCTTTGTAGTTCATTGATGGATGTGGGCGGTGGCCAATTCTCAACTGCTTGTACCTTTCTCTGGTTCATCTGGATGCCATGTTGGTCAATGACATAGCCAATATACTCCGTTATTCCGATATACTACTCCATGGCCTTTTGTTCCAAGATGGACAATGGGTCGACTTTACCACATGGTAATGTAGCCCCAGGAAGCAAGTCAATCACACAGTACCATGGCTGATGTGGTGGTACTTTGTTTGACAGTTGCTTACTGAAGACATCCTGGCATGACCGATATTCTGGAGGAATCTCCTGTGGTTTAGATGTGTCAGGACTCTCAATGGAAGAAAAGCATACGTCAACATAAGGAGGAGTTGGTTTAGGTTTAACAGACTTGAAAGTTGTTCTTTTAACAGTCTTGATAGAGTTTTCAAACAGCCAGACAGTTTTCACTCCATTGTTGCACCTCACTGGTGTTCCAGTTCACAAGAGAAGTGTGTTCTAATAACCATTGGCATCCCAGTATGATGTTGGCAGTGGAACCCTCCAGCACCATAAATGAGATCCTTTCCTGGTGCAGACATCCAATGCAAAGTGTCACAGTGGAGAAACAATGACAAATTAAGCCATGACCCAGTAGTTTTCCCAGTATGGAGTGCACATGTAGAACCTGAGGACAATATTTCCTTTGGAGGTGAAGCTTGTGAAGTAGGTTGAGTGATATTAAATTTCCAGCGGCTCCAGAATCAATGAGGGCTTACGCTGAAATAGATTGATGGGCGGTCATTAGAATAACATCTGAATGGGCAATGGTATATGGACAGTACTCACTGCTGTGTGTGGAGATCTGACTGGACACAAAGGGATGAGGTGTCCCTCTTAACCACAATATAGGCATAAACCCTTGTCAATTCGGTGTTTTTGCTCTGCACTAGACAGATGATTTTAATTGATTTGCATGGGTTCTGATGCTGGAGTTACAAATGTTGTGGTTGGCAGAGGATGCAGCGCTGGTTGATCCAAGGAGCAGACAGTGAGTCGCTGTGAGATTTGAATCAACCGCTGGATGAAGCTCTCTAGTTCAATCACGTCATCATAGATTGCCATTTGTTGATGAATGCTGGAGTTTAAACCGACAAAATGCAGTGATTACTGCTGTTTAATTCCAACGGCTGACGGCTACCAAAGTGCAAAACTGAAAAGCATAGTCTGTGACTGAAGATCTCCCTTGGCGTAGCTGGTCGAGTTGATCATGCACAGAGATAAAGCATGCGATCTTGGCACGATCATTGGTGTGCTGTAGCAGGATATCACTGCAACCTTCTGCCATTCTGAGTAGGTCACTGTTCGGGCTATGCGACTAATTTGGAGAACAAGTTAGTATATGGTCTATAAAGCAATGCAGAGGTATTTCAGTGAATAACAGTCTTATCTTTGCAGGTTTGGATGAGCTGGTGTTGGTGAGCCATATCTGGAGCAGTGTTGACAACTGCTTTCAATTGAAAGTAACTAAAACTTGTGGCTAAATGTCACTAGATGGCATCATAATGGCAAATTCACTGATCTATATAAAGATGAATATAGATCAGTCGGCAAGATGAGAACTTGAAACGCTCTACAGAGAGGAAGTGGCACAGCTGGCGAAATGGTGTGGTGCTAACAACTGTCCCTCAATGTGAGTAAGACAAAAGAGGTTGTGATGGACTTCAGGAGAAACTCTGTTGACCACCCCCCAATGACCATCGACGGCTCAACCGTGGAGAGAGTCGGCAGCACTAAATTCCTGGGGGTGCACATCTCAGAGGATCTCACCTGGACCACCAACGTCACGTCACTCAACAAGAAGGGACAACAGCGCCTCCACTTTCTCCGCCGGCTGAAAAGGGCAAGTCTCCCGCCACCCATCCTCACCACTTTCTACAGGGGCACCATTAAGAGTGTGCTGACCACCTGCATCACTGTCTGGTGTGGGAACTGCAGTGCTGCTGACCGCAAGACCCTACAACGGACAGTGAACACTGCTGCAAAGATCATCAGTGCCCCTCTTCCCTCCATCCTGGACATTTTCCTTGCACGATGCTCCAGCAAGGCCTCCAGCATCGTGAAAGACCCCACCCACCCCTCCCACAACCTCTTCCAGCTCCTACCATCAGGTAGAAGGTACCGGATTATCAAAGCTCGCTCTGTCAGATTGCTCAACAGCTTTTTTCCCCAGGCTGTGAGAGCTCTTAACTCCAATCTCACTGTCCCCCTCTGACCCCCTACTCACCCAACTCATTAATACAGTTGACAACTTTTCCTAAGTGCAATTCTGAGTGTGCTACACACAGGTGAGTGGGCTATACAAACCACCTGTAGTAACGCACTCATCCCACTATATGCACACTAGAATGCACACTTTCTATGAACACTCCCTGCTACAAAGACTCAATAAAAAAAATGTTTGCTTGAGCATTGCACTACAAAATAATGTTTACTTGAGCATTGCACTACAAATCTTTTTGCACTATGCGCTGCTTCCCACAAAATCTCTCTTTAATCTGCACAACAATTTAATGTAAGAAATATATATATACAATTTTTATTGTAACAATTTATAAGCTCAAAAGGGAATTGTATATAAATAATTATGATTAATTACCATTATTTAAATTGGCTGACAGTAATAACTGTTGCAGAATTAAATTGCCATCAGCTCATCTGTCCGTCCAGCGAAAATTCAGTGTAAGTTCGTATCAACTCTAAGAAAGGGTATTTCCTTGGCCACAGAAAATACTTTCCTATTAATGCATTAGAGCATTGTAGTAAGGGTCAAAATCGTAAAGAGACATTTAATATGCAAGGCAGAATCAGAAACTCATGTAATTTGTGCACACAACTTTTATTAACTAAACACTAATGCAGACTAGTCTAACAAACAAACAAACATACAATCACTCATACATGGGAAAGGCTAATGAGCGTTGATGGATGAAACAATCAGGAAAACCAGATAATGCAGTTATGGAGAAAGTCATTTAACCACCTGAGTAAAACCATCAGCACCATTTATAATGGGGTATTTAACTTATGCTAAACCTCTGTTTCGTTTAGTTAAATGTTATACTTGCACTGCCTTTGGTCAGGTCGAGTGTCCGGAATGCAGTCTCAGATGAAAGTCTCAAAGTCTCTTTGGTTTCAAAGTTTTGGACTCCCAATCACGTTCTTCCGGGTTGAAGAGTGATGAATTCCAAAGATGTTCTCAGGTAGAAATATTCTTTCCAGGTAGAAAGTGGAAAAGAGCGAAGAATGAGATCTGCTGAGGTCCAAGGAGCTTGGTTGAATGGAAAGACAAGGCCGCAAAGATCTGGCACAAAAACTTAGAGGGTCCAGAACAAGTTCTAGCTCACATCCTCTTAGGATCTAACAAAACCGCAGACTGCTTGGGCATCTCTGAAGTGAGAGCTTATCTGCTATAGAGGTCACACCTCTGGGGTGTCAAATACTCAATGGAGTCCTGGATTTTTGGACGGAAAGTTTACGACCCTTTGTCTCTGAACATGGTAATTTGCATAGGTAATTCGCCTGGGTTAATGCACAAACTTCTAAAGATTCTTAGGACACTAATATGTTGCATAGGTATCAACATGTAATATTCACTCTCAATTAGATCATCCGAAGACAAATTGATAGAGACTAAACATGATGCAGCTGAAGTGATATTAACTAGTGATCTATCATAAGCATGCATAAAACAGTGTATAATACACAAAAACATATACAAGAACAGTAATAATATACACAATGACCTAAAGATATGTGTGTTCATTCAAAGAAGGGTTTTCTATGAATTAAGTAGAGAAGAGTCCATTTTTATGGTGTAATGTGTCTTTTCTAAGAGGAAGTGTTGCTCTACCCGCATTCTTTTGAGCAATAAAACCAGTGTTATCAGATGGGTTGCCATGGAACCAGAGACCTGGAGTCGTTGACAGACACACCAGCACCAGTATGTGTATTAGGGGGGGGGGGGTCTGTGACCATTTGTTAATCTAATAACTAATTGATTTGTTAAATCAAATTCAAAATTGTGTGTCTGATTGGTCAAAATGCTACATTATTTTTATTTCTATCTTTTTGCACAATTTCATGTACAGTATATATGTAAAGTTCTTGTAGTCTCAGTTTGTGTATGTCTAGGCAACTAGGTATAGTAGTTATAGTATTTATAGTATATGTATAGTCAGATGCTCTTTTTTCTTTTTTTTTCTCTTATACTTGCATTGTTGTATGTTTATCTTATGTTTAACTAGTATGTAGCACCGTGGTCCTGTGAGACAAGACATTTAGTTCCACTATATGTCCACACATGTAGCAGAATGACAATAAAGCTCAACTTGAACTTGAACTTGAACTTAGATAAAGTTTGTACAAAAAGTTGCTATATTCTTTTTTAAACTTTTGAAAAAAGTATCAAAAAGGGTGGAGAAGTCGCTAAATCTAGCTACAAAATTGCTAAATTGGCAACACTGATCTGGAGATTGGATGAAGATTTATTCATAGTGTTTTACATGCATGCACAAGTTATTATTGCATAAATTATCGGATTACATTAATCATTCTGTTTCGGCCATATTGGCCTTATTATGCAAAGTTTATGAAGTTCAGATTACTGTGGCATTATTTTAATAGCAACATCTTAAGTGATTTTTTCTGTGCTGTGAGGAGTCTGTGAACAGTTGGAAGTTATGAAAGGAATCTTTGGATATGTTGCCCCCTTGGACAATGATCAGGACTACCACTTGATTTTTCTGTAGATTTATTTGCCCCAGTTTTTTTTTTTTTTTTTCTGTGACAGATTCGGGGTCGAACTTCAACAATGACCACACACACTCGTAACACTTTCCTTATCTCTCCTCCCACAGCGCCCCTAGCTATGTACATATTGTTTTCTACATGTTATTCTCTTTAGGTTGTATTACTGCAAATTAACCACAATAACAATTTGCACAAGGAGAAAAAAAAAAAAGATAACAATAACAATTATTTGAGGCCATTACAGATACAGGAATCTTTGGATATTCTCTGCACTGAGCAGACTGTGGCTTGGTGTCTGTTTAACTATTCAACTTCTCTCTCCGAGCCCCAGTGTATCCAGGGCAGATGTTTTCTTCTTTCAGATCTTATTAACAGTGGGTGGGCAAACACCATGTTGAGCAGCGAACAAATGTGTATACTGTACCTGCATTAATTAGCTTTAGTGTTCGGCTCCGGCCCTTCTCTAACCTTTATGCTGGTCGTATCCCAGTCTACTCTCTTCTTACTTCGAGACAGTGTACTATGAGTGGTAAGAACGCAGCTTTGACACTTCGAATATGAGATGTGTGGTATAGTGAAAGGTGTAATTATCAATATGAACATGTGGTTACTTCTTCTGATGTGTATCTGCCAATAAAGAGACCTCTTTTGACACGTGCAGTGCAGTGGTGTTGGACATGTCAGGCACCAGGAGGCAAACTTCACTGTGCTGTTCTGCTCAAGATGGGTTTTCTGATGCTGCTGGCTAATTACACCAGCGTCCTTTTCAGGTCAGAACTGTAAAAAAAACCCCACTGAGTGGGTTTCTTTGCAAGCTATATTTTATGTCAAACTTATTTTGACATGTCTAATAATAACGAAAGATGACAGGCAGATCTTTGTAGAAGTAGCTTCTCCAACTGACAAGAGATAATTTTGGTCACAAACCCACAACTTATGGAGCAAATGCTGTGTGTGATATTTGTGATATATTTGTGATTTGTGATATATTTGTGATATATGTGATATTTCACAAAAAAAAATGTGATTATAAGCAAACTGTTGAAATTGCAAAGTGTCAGCTTTCAAATAATGTCACTTTAATTTACAAAATTCAAACAATAAATGTTGGTTTGACACTCTTAAATGTGGTAAAATATAAATAATATCTTATAAATGCATTCTATTTTTACTTAATACTTAATAACATTATTATTATTATATATTATTAATATTTGTTTGAATAAATGTAACATTGAAACATAATTATATAATTAGAAAGCAGAGAACATTTAGTGCATAAAACTTAAAATATGTTTCTGGGTCTAAAACTGATGGAGCAGGTCATGCATATCCACCTAGTGCTAAACTATATGCATCTGTTTTCACATCTCTCAGTAGTGCACAGACACAAGTTAGCAGAAACAAGCCTGCACTGGGGCACAGTTTATCACAACAACATGCTTCCCGCTCTCTTTCTCCCTCTATCTCGCTCTCTCTTTTTCCCACTTTCTATCTCTCTCTCTGAAGCTTAGGCAGCCTGTGGTGGTGTTTGCCATTTGATGTGGCTCCTCTGTTGTGGCGGCAGAGAGGAGAATTCTCCTTCCCTGCAGGAGCATCAGACTCTGTATGCGTGGAGGAAAGCTCCAGCTGAGATGCCGGCTCTTTGCAAAGAAAGCTGGGAAAGGAACACATACAGGTGGAAAAAGGGGAGCGAAAGAGGTTTCTGTTTCTGATATGCAAATGTAGACACTGTGATAAGGTTGCAGAGAGCGAAAAAAGACTTTGAAACAACTTTTAAAGTAGGAAAGGTGTCTTTATTTCAGTCAAAATGGAAGTCATTCTATTGAGTAGCCCAGAGGTTGGAGACACTATGATGTGCAGGACAGAAGAAGATGTGGAGTGTAAAATGTTTTATTTTGTTGATGGAGATGATGTGCGAAATATTCAATTTGTATTATTATTATTATTATTTTTTTACATTGGCAGATTGGTGGTTAATTTGTATGAATTTGTACTCTAATTTTAAATCTCATTCGTACATTTTTTGTACAATCTGCTTACATCCCATATACTGTTACATTTAGGGGTGGACCTTCATGTTTTTTCCCTAAAATCTGGCAAAATATTCACAGTGTATGTACATAAATAAATAAATAAATAAATAAATAATAATTAAAAAGCTAATTGTGCATTGTGCAAAAATAAAATAAATAAATGAATAAATAAAATGAAAAGACTATGCCAATGATAATTCAAAATTAGTTAAAATTAAATATAATTTTTAAGACAATAAAGGTCATTATTACAGAAATTATGTTGTGTTCTTTCATTAATTAATTTATTAAAGCCCGGATTCATTTGAAATACAAAATACATAATTAAAACATGTCTGTCAAGACCATGTACAAGTTTTTGTAATCACTACACCGGCCTGTGACAAACTCCGCTAAAGAACTGTAACCAAGAAAAATGTGCAAAATATTTCTAGAAATAACCATGGTACTCCAAAAGAGTTGGATAGTGGAAGTATAAGTGAAATCCATTATCCAAACGTCCAACTTTCATATTCCTCAAAAACCCTTTTTGACTGTTGAAAAAAAGCACAAGGCTAAGAGCAAGCTGATTTAAAATGAAAGCTGCCCTTTCTCTTTCCCTCCATATTCTTGCTTACCCAGACACAACTAAAATAGATTTTATAGCCTCTTTTGGTAGCAGCAGGAGGCAAAAAGGCTTGGATTCATATCAGCTCCTCAAATCATGGCCAAATGACAGTGTATTATTATTGACAAGGCTGAAATGGTGAGAGATTTGTCTGAGAATGATTATTAGGTTCTTGTATCTGCAAAGTACTAATAACAGTTATTCCCCTCCATCCACTTTCTTTTGAAAATAAATAATTATTCAAAGTGCACAGATCTCTGTATACACAGCATTTTAAAAGCACAGTCCTATCTCCTTAATGAATTCATTAGATACCGCAGGCCGAGGCGATTCTTCAGAAGAGGCTCTCCGGTCAGAAGGTTCCTGATGATTCCAGGTGAAGTCCATTCAGAAACAAGCGAGAGACATCAACCAATATCTCTCGCCTGCGAGTGCGACCGCACAATTGAACGTGGGCTTATTTGTTTTCTTGTCACTGCTGAAGATAACGTATCACTGTACTGCTCAGATAATTACTCTTCTGTGAATCTAAGGGGGGATAAAGATGTTTAATCTTCTAAGACTCATTACTCACTGCAATGTTAATGGGAATTACAGAGAAGAAGCGAATGGAGGCAGGGGACTTCAAAGATCAGCTCCTGCATGTTGAGTGCTGGATTGGGAAGTGTGTGTATGTGAGGCTGGTGAAGACGCACTTGAATATAGCTTAAATGGTAACACTTTATTTCGATAGTCCACTTTAGACATTCTACTGACAGTAAGTAACTTTGCAACTACATGTCAACTAGCAGTCATTAGAGTATTAGTATACTGTCTGCTTAATATCTTCTAACACTTTATTTTGATGGGTCCACAACATACAACATACTGACTATTAGAAACTTTGTAAGTATATGTCAACTTATTCTACTAACCCTAAACCTAATCTAACAGGCTACTCTGAAAGTTAGTAGACATGTAGTTGCAAATTAATGATAATTAGTTGACATGTAGTTACAAAGTTACTTATAGTTAGTAGAATGTCTAAAGTGGACTATTGAAATAAACTGTAACCGCTTAATTTTCTGGGATGCATTTTAACATCCACAATCATTCTGCACACCATTTTATGGTCTTTTTGAAGTATCCATATAAAGAGCCCTATATATACTCTTGGAAAGGTTTCCATTCTTCTCTCATGGATAAAAAGCAAGCCGGTAATTACTCTACCCCAATAGCTCTGGTAATTACTTTACCCCACCTGTCCATGTAAAACTAATCCAATGTCACATCAAGTCACATTTATTTATATGTGACCCTGGAGCACAAAACCAGTCTTAAGTAGCACGGGTGTATTTGTAGCAATACCCAAAAATACATTGTATGGGTCAAAATTATAAATTTTTCTTTACTGCCGAAAATCATCAGGATATTAAGTAAAGATCATGTTCCATGAAGATATTTTCCTACCGTAAATATATCAAAATTTAATTTTTGTTTACTAATATGCATTGCTAAGGAGTTCATTTGGACAACATTAAAGGCGATTTTCTCAATATTTAGATTTTTTTTGGACCCTCGGATTCCAGATTTTCAAATAGTTGTATCTCGTCCTATTCTAACAATGAAAAGAAATGATTTCGTCAATGAAAAGCTTATTTATTCAGCTTTCAGATGATGTATAAATCTCAGTTTCAATAAATTGACCCTTTTGACTGGTTTTGTGGTACTGGGTCACACATAGCACTTTATAGATTGCTTTAAAGTAAGTATTTAAAATATAGTATTCAACACGAAGAATTGGGGTCAGTGTTGTATTCAAATAGAATTACAACTTTTATTTTTACTATAAAGCAGCTCTAAGTGTTTTCATGTTTTTACTCATGGATGACTGACCTGAGCAAACTGAAGAGCTGAAATGAAAAAGATTTCTAAGTCAAAGAAGGAGTCCCACACCACATACTAGGTGTTATATAATCGCCACAAACCAATGGCAGTTTGAAAGAATTTACCAACCTAAACAAACTTTTCCAGAAAGTTTGGCAACTTTTTTTGAACCCCTAAAACACTCCAAACTATATTTTGGAGTGTTTTAAGTTGAAGTATATCAGGACATGTTTTAGCATGTTAACCCAGTTTCAGCTAAATTTGATACTTTTTCCCTTTTAAAAAGCAAGTGTAATGTATCAGCAACCAGCAGCATCACAGGGAATATTCAAAACTGAAGTCTCTAGTCTTCTCGTAACCTGAAGCGAGTAAATAATGAGACGTATTTCTGAGTCAGCAGGAAATGGGACTTTGGCCGCTTCTCATATGTTTGAGGCCTAGCAGCTGGAAGTGAGACAAATAGTCCCGGTGAATAGACAGTGACTGAGGTGGCTGTTGTTTCATTGTAGTTTCAGATTGTTATTTCTCAAGCGGTCTATTTTTAGCAAAGTCACTTATTCACGCTCAACGGGGGGATATGGGCAGAGATGGATGGGACTCTGGCATGATGAATATGCCATACACATAATGTGTCACTCCCTATCTCTTCACCTATCAGTCTGCGTGTCTCCGTTGGCCCACAGAGGTGTTTGAACATGACTGAGCGACACTGGAGCCTGTGAGATGAACGAAAGCCACATTCCGAGCCACTGTTTGTTTTTGTCGCCCACTGGCTCCCAAACATCAGTCTGACATTCTTTAGATTGTCAAGGACATTTGAATAAATCTTAGCAATCGCTTCTCACTCGAGGTGCTGTCAAGTGCCGCTGAAGGTCTTCCTTTTGCACGTCTGCTTATGACATCACCAGAACATCCAGTTATGACATTATTAATAATAGTAATTATGAAGTCAAAACATTTTTAAAAATTAAAACATGCACAGATGAATTGTTCACAATAAGATCTATAACATTTACTTAGATCTTCAACATTTACTTGATATTTTCAAAATTAATTACTAAAAATAACTACTAAATAAATTAAAAATAAAATAATTACTAAATAAATGAAAAATAAATAATAAATACATTTAAAATATATAAAAAAAGTTTTTAAAATGATTTAATTATTTTAAATGTTATGATAATGGAAATGTAATTGAAACAATATTATTTAAATTTAAATTAAACAAATTAAAATTAAAATTAAATGAACAAATATTCAATAAAAACAAATACCTCAAAAAGATATTGAACAGTAGTAAAATAAATAACTAGACAATAAAATAGAGTCATTGAAGTTTTGAAGTATTTAATAGATGCTTTTTAAAGCTGATACGTCTATACAAGAAGAGTGAATGATTTTCCTATTATTTTGATTATTAATGTCATAATAGATAGCAATAGGATTAAGTCAATAGGCTGCATTTACACTGCATGATAATATGTATAACATTAATATCCTAGTATTTTATCATTCCCTCACCATTGAGCACAGCCACATCACCTCAAGCAAAAATACTGGTAGGTTATTTAGTTACTTAGTTTCATTTTTCAACTTTCTAATGAAGTACTGTTTTTGGCAGCAAATAATATTCCCTGACCTGGAGATTACTTTGTTTATTTGATCATCAATAGACACCATGTGGTAGATTTTGATAGACTGGATGTGAGAAACTCACACATGTGAACAATTTGTGAATGAAATTCAAGGAAAATGGCTCCTTTTATTGTGTCACTCTCCAGCTGGGGATGAATTAATTTATTTTGGCAGAGGATAGATGGGTCTCTGCTTGCATATATTCTATTGACCAGCCTCCAGTAGACCCACAGAGTAAGCAGTGACACATATTTGGAGACCCCATCTGTTCGCTCCCTCTCTCTGTCTCTCACTACACTGGAAAAACATATTTAGCATACTATAAACTCATTGTACTATGACACGCGCTCAACTGTCTGTGTGACAGTTTAGCTCAGAGTAACAAAACACCAGTTACTTCTGCCATTAGAGAGCAGTGTCTCTTCTTATCCTGTTGGCTGACCAGGTTGTATTTGTCTGCTAGGATCCCTGAGGTCCTGTGTGTTAATGAATGTGAGGTTTGGTTAACCAGTCCATCAAGCCTCTAAGTGTCAGCAGCCTCAGCCGTTCTCCAGACTCTTTAAGGGCTCACATTAATTCCTGTTGTCATGCTGCATATTGGGTTTGTTTTACACAAATGCTCTTTTCTTCCTTCTTCACCTCTGCCCATTCATAACAATTACATCCCTGGTTTGTCACTGGTATACAAGCCTTAACAGATTGATGGTTGCTGTACCGAAGTGTAATAAAGCATCTTAACAACAATGGCAAAAACACCACTGGAAATTCAACATACACCAGGGAATATAACGGAAAAGTTAATGTGTGGCTCTCAGCAGAGCAGTCTGCTTATATAATGTGTTCAGACGCCAGGGGTTGTGCGAATCTGTTAGGCCTATAAACCTAAAAAAAGACAAGATTCAAAGTCTATATGGATAAAGTTGTACATTTTTTTGATTAAAAATAACAGAAATATGTATTTCTTTTCATTTTAAATGATTTTATTTCTACTTGGACTACTGTTAATTTTTTGTGTGTTCAGTAAGTTATTTATTTTAAAAGAAGTATCTTATGTATACCAAAGCTGGATTTATTTGATCATGATACAATAAAAATAATACAATTATTCAATATCATTACAATGATAAAATAACTTCTATTTTAATATATTTTAAAATGCAGAACTGAATTTCCAGCAGCTATTACTCCAGTCCTTAGTGTCACATGATAATAATAATAATTAGTTACATTTATATAGCACTTTTCTGGGTACTCAAAGCGCTTTAGATAGAAGGGGGGGAATCTCCTCAACCACCACCAATGTGCAGCATCCACCTGGATGATGCGATGGCAGCCATATTGCGCCAGAACGCCCACCACACACCAGCTTATTGGTGGAGAGGAGATGAAGCCAATCAGTGTATGATTAGGAGGCCAATGGGGAAATTTGGCCAGGATGCCAGGGTTACACCCCTACTCTTTTTCGAAGGACATCCTGGGATTTTTAATGGTTTAACGTCTCATCCGAAGATTGTGCTTTTTACAGTATAGTGTCCCTGTCACTACACTGGGGCATTAGGACCCACACAGACTGCAGGGTGAGCACCCCCTGCTGGCCTCACTAACACCTCTTCCAACAGCAACCTAGTTTTCCCAGGAGGTCTCCCATCCAAGTACTGAGCAGGCTCAACCCTGCCTAGCTTCAGTGGGCAACCAGTTTTGGTCTGCAGGGTGATATGGCTGCTGGATAAATGATGACTTTCAGAAGTCATTCTAATATGAAGATTTGGTGCTTACTAACACCAAATAGTATTGTCCATTTGTATTGGTGCACAACCCTGTCACAAACATGAATAAAAAAATCACGAAAAACTGAAACACTAGGGACCAGTTCTCACTATAAACTAGTTGCTTATTAGCATGCCTATTATTAATACATTGGCTCTTTATTAGTGCTTATAAAGCACATATTCCACATGACCATATTCTACATCCCTAATCCTAACTCATTCCTAAATTTAACATCTACCTTACTAACTAGTAATTAACTAACTAGCAAATTATGAATTTATTGAGGCAAAAGTCATAGTTAATGGTGAGAATTAAAATAAAGTGTGACCTAAAAAGTAGTATACAAAAAGTCCCCGGTTGACCTAGTATTTCTGGTGAGATTCTGAAATGTGTATGTAGTATGTCTGGATTATATTCATATTACAAACTTTCATACTATATAGAATGTACTTTTTAATGGTCGCTAAAAAAAAAAAGTACCTATGTAGAGAGTATGGGATTTCGGATACAGCCATGGAGTAACATATTCTAGAAATCATCTGTAGAACACATTTTGTTGGATTGGCAGGAATACTTCTGGTTCACCACAGATTGCATTTCTTCATTATTATATTTCTCTCATATAAATTCTCTGTGTGGAACAGGATGTTTTCCACATGGACAGGCCTTACAAATGGGACTAAAGTGGCTGGAGCAGCTTCCTTTTTCCTCCTTTTTTCAATTGTTAAAATGTAACGTAGAAAACATAGTTCTTGATAGAAAATCACCAAGACTCAAGCATTCGCTAACGGATTCTCATTTTTGGACATATAATACATAAAGGTCATATTTGCTCTTTTTCTTTTATTCTTAATATGGCAGAATGGTTATAAACTTACAAACTTACAAAACTTTACTTGGTTAATTTCTAAGGGGGGGCATGTTGAGCTGTTTCTGTACAAAATATGTTTGCAGACATATTACTCTGAACTATTAATGAAGCATAGACCGCAGTGACCTGTATTTTCATAATGCTCCTGACTTCCTGGCATATGCCTTGATACTGCAGCTGAACCTCATCATCACGGTATGAAACGAGTGCCAAAAGACATGCCCACATCACTGATGCTATCATAAAAATCCATCCTTGCAATACAGACACGGGAAGAAGCTCTCTCCCCTCCATTAAAATGGATAAGTCAGCGGTCCACCTGGCCTCATTGCTGGAGAGATAACATTTTAGAGAATCTGAAAGAGAAGAGGGAATATGCTACAGCTACAGAGCGTAGTGTGCTTTCTAATGCAATGCTTTCATTGTGTCACTGTCAGCTGTCAGTGGGAGTCGAGCTGAAGGGATGGATGTAAACACACAATGTGCTAAACGAGGGCATCTTACACAGTGTTATGGAGAGTTGTCATATCAGCGCTGTGGTGAGCAGCACAGATCCAACTCCCAGTTTGCTTTTGCGTGTCAAATTGACAAAGAATTTAAGATGCATTTTTTTCTCTGTGAACAACTTCTGTCATTCAGCCTTCAATGGGAACGTGGGACGTGAAAAGCAGCCACCTATCCAGCATTATTTTATGCTAATTAGGTAAACATTATGGGTAGAATGTTCTGTACATAATATGAATCAATTCTTTCAAAGACGACATGACATTTAGGACACACAGCAGCTGAAGAACAGCTTCAGATAAAATAGATATTGACAGTGTGTCCCTTCATGTCCCTGAACACACAAAGCAGTATTCAGTTTGAGAAGACTGTATTGGCCTTATCTGTTCTCAGACAACCTATAGTGAGGCATTGAGAAGAGGATCAGATTCAAATATGTTTTAAAAACAGACACATTTTCTTTTTGTCATCTGCAGCTGTCCTGTCCCTTGCCGTCAACACACTTGTCAAATCAGTATTGATACAACTATTACAGCAGATAAAAAGCCCATTGCACTGATTCGTATTTGACCTTTTTGTATTTTTCTGCTTCACAGTTGTGAACTAGTTCCTTGTGAAGACAAGAAAAATCAACTCAGATAGTTTTCTCACATAATACCCCAGCAAGCCTCTTGCTGATAGCCCTTTTAATATTGCAGCACAGGCTTTCATCACTGTCTGATATCTTTTTGCCACAATCCTTGAAAACACAAGAAACACATGGCACGATACGGTTTGATTCTGCAGTGGTGCATTGAAAAGAAAAGAGAACTAGAGCAAAACAAATCTGAAAAGTAAATAAAAGAGTCCCTCAGCGCAGTGCATTGGAGGATGCCATACAAATACACTAAATGTTCAGAGGCACTTTTTCTTTTATGCAGTTTCACTTCAAACCATTACATCTGCCTTTAAGATTTGAGCTGAAGTATATCGTGTTTGGTTACTTCACATTCAACCAGGTGTCCTTTTCATTTTGAACATGCATCACGTCTCGCTTGCAAAGTTCGAAATGGATGTTGCAACATATCTGTCTTTGGATGGCTATTTTATGTATTTATGGCTCTAGACAAGCACTTCAGGGCATGACTTTCTAGAGCTGTAAAACTACAGCTTGCTTTAATTCTGTCCAGTTTGTCTGTGTTGTATCATTTCTGTTCAGTTTATCTGCTTATTGTATCTTTACAGTATATGGATCTATAATAAACAAAATAACTGAGTTTTTGAAAGAAAATATGAATGCTTTTTTTGTTGTTGTTATTTCTCAACTAAAACCATTAGCATGAAATCATGCTTTTCTTGACTATCAAGCTATTCATATATGAATAAATAAACACAAAAAACACCTGACTTGACAGATTGTCGTGTCCCAATTCACATACCATCCGTACTAAATAATAGCCTATTCGAAATTAGAATTATTGTGCTTCAGATTCCCATTGGACAAAAGTCCCATTGGACTTGTGTTGTGTTTTCATCCCTCGTGTGCTCAGTTTGACCCAGTTTCTGTATCTCCTTGATTAGTCTAGTTCCTGTGTGCCCTTTTTTGGTCATTGTGACAAAGCACCTGTTTGTCACTGCTGAGGGAGCGGCACTGGCCTGAACACACACTTACACACACACACACGCATACACTCCATTTACTCTCCGCCACTTGGAGGTGGCCTGAGGAGGAGTGGAGCTACCATCTGGTTCTACTACTTACTGGGCAAGCATTGGAGGCATACCTGGCGATGGATGAGGAGCAGGCAGAGGTGTACGAGGATCTGAAGGAGGCGTTGCTGGGGAACTTCAATATCTCACCAGAAACCTACCGTCAGCGGTTCCGATCACCTACTGTTCCAGCTGGAGAATCACTAACGGAGACTTACCATCGCCTTAAGAACTTGTATCAGCGATGGGTTCGACCAAGAGTGCACTCCAAGGAGGAGATTGGCAAGGCCATAATTCTGGAGCAGCTACTAAGGGTGTTAATGTATGATGCTCGCACCTGGGCACGAGAGCATGAGCCGACTTCGGGACTGGCGGCAGCTAAGCTGGCTCAGCAATACCTAAAGGCTCATCGCGGAGGTCCTCACACTCAACCGTCTAAAGGTACTGTTTGCATATAAATGCACAAGGCCCAAAGTCAACAGGGGGAAAATAACTCTTATGCTTTTACTGTCAGCAGCCGGGGCACAAAGCAGCCGTATGTCCCGCTCGTAAAGCTAAGCTGACAAGGTACTGTTATGTTCCAAGAGAGGGGGACTTGGAACTAGGCTCTGTGAGGGAGAGCCTCACTACATGTGATGTGACTGTTAATGGAAATTCCCTTCAGGCATTGTTGGACACTGGCTGTTCTATGTCAATGTTAAAATCATGTTATGTGACAAATGTTGACTATATGAATACTGCCTCGGTTCAATGTGTGCACGGGGATGTGAAGCGGTACCCCAGAGCTGAGGTTTTGGTAGAAGTACAAGATCAAATGTACCTGCTAAATGTTGCTATAGTTGACAGTTTGCCTACGGACATGATTCTCGTACAAGATTTACCAGTGTTAAATGACTTGT
Source organism: Barbus barbus (assembly GCF_936440315.1). NCBI lineage: Eukaryota > Metazoa > Chordata > Actinopteri > Cypriniformes > Cyprinidae > Barbus > Barbus barbus. Next base: position 27,956,393 of record NC_136730.1, on the reverse strand, counting down.
TACAAGCCACAGCTAAAGATTCTGTAAATGTTGCCACTACCACTGAACCCCCTGTGAATTTGTCATGTTCTGCCATTACTCGGTGGCAAGCCAGGGCAGGTCTTCAGCCTCTGCCAGATCTTGATGGTAGTCTGTAGCAGGGCGGGACCAAGGGTCCAAGAAAGTCACGCCGACAAAGAAGGCTTGAAAAGTACCTCGGTACACCAACCCCTGAGGCACCTGTAGGGGGTCTTGATGTTAATGGTTGGCAGGTGCCAGGGAATATTGCTGAACTGCAAAGAAATTATGTGACTTTGAAACCATTGTTTGAAAAAACTGCTTCTGCTAATCCATCTAATATGTGTAATGAAAGATATGTGCTAATGAATGATGTGTTATATGTGCAAGCTAATGAAGTGACCCGTCTTGTTGTGCCAACTTGTTGTCATCCACTTGTCTTAAATCTAGCACACACAGTTCCTTGGTCTGGCCATTTGGACCAACAAAAGACATACGCACGCATTAGCTCACGCTTTCACTGGCCAACATTATACACTGATGTACTGACACATTGCAACACATGCACCACATGTCAGAAAACCAGTGCTGTGCCCCAGCGGAACAGAGTGCCCTTGCAACCTGAGTCAGAGTCCTGCAAGAGCATATCTGGACTCCTGGCAATCATACTCCTGGCAAGAGCACCTACAGCATCTGAGACAGACTCTGGAAAAGGTGTGGCAAACCCTATCCCATGGATCGAAGACTGTGAGGCAGCATTCAAGACTCTGAAAGAGAAGATGTGCTCCAGTCCGGTCCTGCAAAGTCCTGATTTTACCCAAAGTTTCCTGGTCCAAGTAGATGCCTCTGCTACAGGACTTGGGGTAGTCTTGGTCCAGGGAACCCAGGAGAACGAGAAGCCCATCGTTTACCTCAGCCACAAGCTGTTGCCAAGGGAGACTCGTTATTCGGTGGTGGAGAAGGAGTGCCTCGCCATCAGGTGGGCCCTGGAAAGCTTACGGTATTACTTCCTCGGAAGAGAGTTCAGCCTGGAGACAGACCACAGAGCCTTGACCTGGTTACATTCGATGAAGGATCATAACGCCAGAGTCACGAGATGGTACCTGTCACTGCAGCCCTTCAACTTTAAGGTACGGCACAGACCTGGCAGGCTGAATGTAGTTGCCGATTACTTGTCCAGGTTTCCAGCCGGCACTCGGCTTGAAGAGGGGGGAGCTAATGTGACAAAGCACCTGTTTGTCACTGCTGAGGGAGCGGCACTGGCCTGAACACACACTTACCCACACACACGCATACACTCCATTTAGCCCCCCCCCCACCTGTTATTTCTGCGTTCTGCGAAGTGAGTGCACGCGCTGAACCGATCGCCCACGGACATTTCTCCACATCACAGTTTCCACCGTCGCATACCCATTCACCTCACACACACATTATCCGCATCTTGTATTTTGTCCTTGTATTTACATTCGAGTGTTTGTTTGTTTGTCAGGAAGTAGTCGGTCTTTCGGTGGGTGAACGCTGCATCGGCCAAACCGAGCAGACAGAGGGCGCCTACTTTTAAAGGCACAGAGTGCGTTGCGCCAGTGCCGCCGGAAGCCAGCGAAACCATCGTCTGTTTGTACATTTATGTGTAAATTATGTGTTAATTATTTATGTGCTTATGTGTTTCAGTAATGATGAATATGTGTATTTAAATTATTACCGGTAAAGAATTATGATATAGTGAAGATTTAATGAATTTTTGAAGTGTGGGGAATATAAAATGTGTAAACATACCTGAATACTTACCTGCTGGTGAGTGATGCCAAAGAAGGGGCGGAGTCTGGCCTATAAAAAGGGAGGTCAGACTCACACATAGTTGCTTGTTAACAAAGTCGGCGAGAGTGTTACAGTGGTACCTCAAGCTAACCCTTATTTTTTGTATATTGTGGATACGGTGTGTGTGTAACAGAAGGACCAGGCTCCTCCCAGAGCCAGTTACCCCGATCCACTTCACCTGAGTTTTAATCACCTGCACCTGCACCTCATTATCACCAGCCACATATAAACTCAGTCACCAAAGTCACCAGTTGTCCGATCTCCGGATTGCTACATGGACCGTCTCTGCTTCCCATAAGCTGAGTATATCTACCTGCAAATAACTTACCTGTCCTTACTTACCTTCTGCCTTGTCCTCTTCCAGTCCTCCTCCTCGTCTGTCCCCGGTGGCTTTGTTGAATCCTCGGATGTCTCTGCCTCTCTGACGCTGCCAAACTCCAGGATCTGTCAAGACAGAGAGACTGATTATGATTGACATTCCTACTACTTTAACCTCACGAATTGACACTCACCAAGTCCGAAGAATCCGCACTATTGCTATTTGCTGTTCACCCTGTAAATAAACACCTTGTGATTTCACTTACCTCTGTGTCTGACCCGTTCCATTACAGAAGATCGGACCAAGACGGCTACACCATGAGTGTAAACGATCCATTTCAGGAACTGGTCGACACTTTGAAACGGGTATTAGCCCATCCGACTTCACCATCACCACCGGCCTCTGTTACCACACCCGTCACTTCCGCCTCCACCACTTCTTCGGCAGTAATGTACGCCAGTCCCATGGCCCGACCAGCGCCCTATTCAGGTGATCCAGAGGAGTGCAATGGCTTCCTTCTCCAATGTACCCTAACTATTGACTTACATCCTCAGATGTTCCTGTCCGATCAGGCGAAGATAGCGTTTGTGATCACGTCGCTCACAGGACCCGCATTGAGATGGGCGGAGACTATTTTAAGTCAAGCAGGACCCCCCACGCACTCTTTTGCCCAGTTTCTCGCCCATTTTAAAGAGGTGTTTAGCAGCTCTCCTGGTGATTCTTCAGTTGGAGAACAGTTATATAAGCTTCAACAGGGTAATATGACTATTCATCAATACGCCCTGAAGTTTCGCACCCTCGCGGCCGCGAGTGGATGGAACGAGCCTTCACTGATAACTGCTTTCCGGCAAGGCTTAAATACCCGCCTGAAAATTCATCTGGCAGCCTACGATGACACCTTTGGGCTAGAGAAGTTTATTCAACTTGCCATCCGCTGCTCCAACCGGATGCGGGCCTGTACATCGGAGACCACGACCGTTACAGCCATTGACACTCCTCCGAGCCACCAGCCAGAGGTTAGACCCATATCTGAACCTATGCAGACTGACACTTTCCGTTTATCGCCAACAGAACGACAGAGGCGAATTACCAATGGGTTGTGCCTGTATTGTGGAAGTTCTGACCATAGTATTCAATCCTGCACCCTTCGTCCGCCCAGGCTTTGGGTGAGTGGTATGCAACCTCACATACCCAAGATGAACCCCTTAACCACTTGTGCTAACATTGTCCTTGTAAATCACCTAATGCCAGTCACAGTCCTCTTGGACTCCGGCTCAGCGGGGAACTTCATCTCGGGGAAACTCAGCTGGCAACTCCACCTCAGACCCATTGCAACCGAAACCACTTACCAGATCCAGGCCATAACAGGTACTCCACTCACCCGTCGCCTTGTGAAATTTTGTGTCGGTCCCCTAGTGCTGAGAATGGGGCAGCTCCATCAAGAGAGTATTCATTTACTAATTTTAGAGGAATCCACTGTAGACATTGTTTTGGGTCGACCCTGGCTGGTTAAGCACAATCCAGTTTTATCTTGGACCTCTGGAGATGTTCTGAAGTGGGGTACTAACTGTTTCCCGCAATGTTTCCCACATATGCCTAAGCCATCTCCACGTCCAGTTGTTGAATTATCTGTGCAGGCCACGTCCATAGAGAGCCCTGTGGAGAAACAATCTGTGGAGGTTCCACCGGACTACGAGGCTTTCAGGGATGTGTTCTGTCCCAAAAGGGCATCTCGGCTACCACCTCATCGGCCATGGGACTGCGCAATCGACCTCGTTCCGGGTGAACCAGTACCACGGGGAAAAATTTATCCCCTATCACTTCCCGAACAGAAAGCGATGGAGGAGTATATTGAGGAGGCACTCAAACAGGGTTACATCGTCCCTTCCATCTCCCCTGCTGCTTCGAGTTTCTTCTTCGTGGCCAAGAAGGACGGAGGGCTCCGTCCATGTATAGACTATCGTAAATTAAATCTCATCACGGTTAAATATCGCTATCCCCTTCCTCTTGTCCCTGCAGCATTGGAACAACTTCGCGGTGCCACCATATTCACCAAACTGGACCTCCGCAGCGCGTACAACCTCATCCGCATCAGAGAGGGGGACGAGTGGAAGACCGCCTTTGTAACCCCTACTGGGCACTATGAGCACCGGGTCATGCCCTATGGGCTTGTCAACGCCCCATCTGTCTTCCAAAGTTTCATGCATGAGGTGCTCCGGGAGTTCCTTCATCGTTTTGTAATTGTCTACATTGATGACATTTTGATCTACTCCCGGAGCCTGGCCGAACATCGCCACCACGTTGCGGAGGTCCTTCAGCAGTTGAGGAAACACCAGCTCTACCTCAAGGCAGAAAAATGTCTATTTCACCAACCATCCATACACTTCCTTGGATATATCATCAGTCATGGTGGCATCCGCATGGACAAGGGGAAGGTGGAAGCCATTACATCCTGGCCACGACCCACCACGATCAAGGAATTGCAGCGCTTCCTGGGTTTCTCAAACTTTTACAGAAGATTCGTTGCCAACTATAGTTCAATCACAAGCCCCCTCACTGATCTCCTACGAGGAGGTAAGAAGTCCCTTGCCTGGGATGTGAATGCCACCAATGCCTTCAACCGTCTCAAAGAAGCCTTCACTACCGCACCACTCCTCGTCCACCCTGATCCAGAACTGCCCTTCATCTTAGAGGTGGACGAATCAACAACTGGAGTAGGTGCGGTATTATCTCAGCAGCAGGGGAAGCCTCCCAAGCTCCATCCATGTGCTTTCTTCTCCAAGAAGCTCAGCCCGGCGGAAAAAAACTACGACATCGGCAACAGGGAGCTTCTGGCCATCAAGCTTGCCCTGGAGGAGTGGAGACACTGGTTGGAGGGGGCGGCTCAACCATTTCTCGTGCTCACAGATCACAAGAACCTCGAATATCTACGAGACGCCAAAAGATTAAATCCACGCCAAGCAAGATGGGCATTGTTTTTCATCCGTTTCAATTTCCAAATCTCCTATCGTCCAGGATCCCGTAACGCCAAGGCGGACGCTTTATCTCGTCTTCACACCAAGGAGGATTCTCTCGAGGAGCCCGAAGGTATCTTGCCCTCCAACATCATCGTAAGTCCCATTGCTTGGTCCTCTCCGCCAGTGGTCTCCGACACTCCTCCTGCCAATCCGCCGGGCTGCCCACCGGGTCGTCAGTATGTTCCCAGGACACAACGCACTTCCCTCATCCACTCCTCTCACACTTCACTTGGTACTGGTCACCCAGGGGCCAATGCTACTCTCTCGCTGCTGAGCGATCGCTTCTGGTGGCCGAACATGGCCAGGGATGTGAGAAGGTTCGTTCAGGGCTGCCCAGACTGCACCATATCCAAAAGTTCCCGTCTTCTCCCTTCAGGCAAGCTGGTGCCCTTACCCATTCCCAACCGCCCGTGGTCACACCTGGGAGTGGATTTCATAACTGATCTTCCACCCTCCGACCATAATACCTGCATCCTCGTCATCATCGACAGATTTTCCAAATTCACCCGTCTCGTTCCTCTACCTGGACTCCCCACTGCCATGCAAACAGCAGAACTTTTATTCAATCATGTATTCCGTTACTACGGCCTCCCTGAAGATATAGTCTCGGACAGAGGTCCACAATTCATCTCCCGTGTATGGAAGGCCTTCTTCGCTCTCCTAGGTGTGACCATCAGTTTGACTTCAGGTTATCACCCTCAATCAAATGGGCAGACTGAACGCAAAATCCAGGAAATTGGGCGCTTCCTGAGAACCTTCTGCCATCGCCGCCAGAATTCTTGGAACCAGTTCCTAGGCTGGGCCGAGTACGCCCAGAACTCACTCCGTCAATCTTCGACTGGACTCTCTCCCTTCCAGTGTGTACTCAGTTTCCAGCCTCCATTGTTTCCCTGGTCCGGAGAACCTTCCGATGTGCCTGCGGTCGACCACTGGTTCCGAGAAAGCGAGGGAGTCTGGGACTCAGCACATCACCACCTGCAACGGGCAGTACGCAGGCAGAAGATCGCCGCCGATGCTCGTCGTTCAGTAACACCCACCTATCTGCCTGGACAGAAGGTGTGGCTCTCCACACGAGACATTCGGCTACGCCTACCCAGCCGTAAGCTGAGTCCCAGGTTCGTTGGCCCCTTCACCATTCTGGAACAGGTCAACCTGGTCACTTTCAAGCTTCAGCTCCCTGCACAATATAAAATTCACCCTACTTTTCACGTCTCCCTACTCAAACCATATTACCCTTCTGTTTCCCCAGAGCCTGGTCCGACCGAGGAACCCCCTCTCCCACTCATCATTGATGATGGAGCCATCTACAAGGTCCGAGACATCCTAAATTCCCGGCGTCGTGGTGGGAGACTAGAATACCTCGTGGACTGGGAGAGGTACGGTCCTGAGGAGCGCTCCTGGATCCCCAGAGATGATGTTCTCGATCCCAGCCTTCTGGATGATTTCCACGCCTCCTATCCGGATCGTCCTGCACCTCGAGGCCGAGGCAGACCACCACGACGCCGAGGTCGGCCCCCAGGAGTGGGCCGTGGAGGGGGGGGGGGGGTACTGTAACAGAAGGACCAGGCTCCTCCCAGAGCCAGTTACCCCGATCCACTTCACCTGAGTTTTAATCACCTGCACCTGCACCTCATTATCACCAGCCACATATAAACTCAGTCACCAAAGTCACCAGTTGTCCGATCTCCGGATTGCTACATGGACCGTCTCTGCTTCCCATAAGCTGAGTATATCTACCTGCAAATAACTTACCTGTCCTTACTTACCTTCTGCCTTGTCCTCTTCCAGTCCTCCTCCTCGTCTGTCCCCGGTGGCTTTGTTGAATCCTCGGATGTCTCTGCCTCTCTGATGCTGCCAAACTCCAGGATCTGTCAAGACCGAGAGACTGATTGTGATTGACATTCCTACTACTTTAACCTCACGAATTGACACTCACCAAGTCCGAAGAATCCGCACTATTGCTATTTGCTGTTCACCCTGTAAATAAACACCTTGTGATTTCACTTACCTCTGTGTCCGACCCGTTCCATTACAGAGTGTTTGTAAATACAGTTTTCATCAAATATACGTTTCATCATTTTTCTATTTGTTGTTACTTTGGTACTTTGGTATATTTTTGTGCACACCTGTATATATTCTTCACTGTGGACCATCTGGATTATTGGCACTGTAAATAAATTACACCCTGCATGACGGTGCTGTGCGAGTGAGCCATCGTTTTTGTGTTTTCACGGACTAGCGTTCCCTTTTCCCCTCCCCCTGTAGTGAGTCATGGTACTTGCTTCATCACAGTCATGTTCCTGTTCTCGTCTAGTCATTTATTAAACTCTGTTCACCTGTGTCTAGTTTATCACCTTCATTATCTTGTGTATATTAGTTGGCCTCTTGTTGTTCTCCTTTGTCTGGTATTGTTGAATATTATCCTGTGTGTTAGAGTCTCTTAATTGTGTGGATTACTATAAAGGATTTGTTGTTACAATCTTGGTTGTGCCTTCATCTCCTTAACAACAGTAGTGTGACACTAACCTGATGAAAAAATATTTATTTAATGTCATCCATTATATATTTCATTTGCAACAACATTGAATTTTTATAAAGATACATTTGGTCATTAACTTATGTTAGGTCATGTGTATTTTTGAGTCCAGAGATTATAATGATGTGTTATGGAAAAATACATAAAAAGGAACTGGTGTCATCTTGATGTATAGTTATGGATTGTAGAAGCTAATCTGATTTTTTTAGGAAATACTTTTTACAAACTTTATTTTATTTTTTTACACTTAATACTTATGGAAAGCTTGTGATTAAAGATTAAAGTGTTAATACACCAATTGTTTTAGACACTGTGTAGTGGAGTTTTTTTTTCAGTTGTTATAGGTAACATTTCAGTTATTTCAAATCAATACAATTTTTGGTCCTACTTTATATTAGGTGGCCTTAGTGGGGAAGTCGTGGCCTCATGGTTAGAGAGTAGGACTTGTAATCCAAAGGTTGCGGGTTCGAGTCTCGGGCTGGCAGGGATTGTAGGTGGGGGGAGTGAATGTACAGCGCTCTCTCCACCCTCAATACCACGACTGAGGTGCCCTTGAGCAAGGCACCGAACCCCCAACTGCTCCCCGGGCGCCGCAGCATAAATGGCTGCCCACTGCTCCGGGTGTGTGTTCACGGTGTGTGTGTGTTCACTGCTGTGTGTGTGCACGTTGGATGGGTTAAATGCAGAGCACAAATTCCAAGTATGGGTCACCATACTTGGCAGTATGTCACTTCACTTCACCACTTCACTTCACTTAACTACTATGTACTTGCATTTAAATTAATAATTTGGTACAATGCACTTATTGTGTACATACATGCTTTTACATTGTACTTATATTTTTAAACATACCTATATGTAATTATATCTGTAATTAATTTCTGTAATTACATTTATAATTACACTGTTGACCCATCCCTTACACCTTAACCCACCCTTAAACCTACCCATACCACCAAACCTGTCCCTAACCTTACCCGTATCCCACCTCAATAGCAGCAAAAGTGTTTCGCAATACAGTATGAACACAGTAATTACATTGTACTTATTTTTTGATGTAAGTGCATAGTAGTTAAGGCCACCTAATATAAAGTGTGACCCAATTTTTTATTTATTTGGTCAATCATGTGTAATAAGTGGGAAAATGTACAGTTATATGATTCACATTGGATCCTGATCACCTGACTTAGTTTATTTTGCGATAATAAATGGCTGGCTGTATAATAGGAAGGGGAGGGAGGGAAGGGGTGTGTGGCCAAGTATGGTGAGCCGTACTCGGAATTTGTGCTCTGCATTTAACCCATCCAAGTGTACACACAGTAGTGAACATACACCCGGAGCAGTGGGCAGCCAATGATGTGGTGCCCGGGGAGCAGTTTGGGGTTCGGTGCCTTGCTCAAGGGTCTCACCTCAGTCGTGGTATTGAGGGTGGAGAGAGTGTTGGTTATTCACTCACCCACCTACAATCCCTGCCGGACCTAAGACTCAAACTGCGACCTTCGTGTTACAAGTCTGACTCTCTATCCATTAGGCCACGACTGCACTAAGACTTTTTTTATCCTCTATTAAAAAAAATAAATAGATAAATAAAAATAAATAAATAATAATAATAGTAATAATTTTAGAGGAACTGCTCCAAGAAGGGTTTAAGAAAAGCCCCAGTGATATGTAGTGGATCTACAGATGGCAGGCTTCCCATCTTCCTCAACAAGTTTCTCTATTGTCACTGGAATATATTTTCAGAGGCTTTATTAATCAAAGCAGGTAGCAAAAAAAAAAAAAAAAAGTGAGTCACATAAATTAAAGTCAATGAGCAGAAGCGTCATGTAAAGTAAGCACTTAACGAGGTGAGATCAGACAGATTGGAACAGCAGTGGAACCTTGGGGCTCTATTCTTGCAGCAGGGGGTACCGGCAGCCTTGTTCATTTAACAAGTGTTAATCTGTCTCTGTAGAGGTGTTAAAAAGCCTCAGCATTTAAATTAGTGCTCCTCCTGCATCCCACAACATATGCAATGTGATCTGTGTAAATAACGAAGTCTTTTAAATACACATAGGTGAGAACAGGGCTTGTAATTTTGTCTTTGTCATGTGATAGGCAAAGTGAATTGGTAACAATAGACGTTGTCAGTTTTTCTACCATTTTTCATGGGTGCATTTGTGTGTTGAAATTGCTTTAATTGCACTGTTAGGTGGGTCAGACACAATGATGTGCAGGTCATGTTTGGCAATATTGCTCTTGTAAAAGCCATCATGCCAGGGTGGCGGGCCATGTGGGATGTGAAGTGAATATCTGCTGCTGCTCATATGCCTGTTGAACCCTTAATAGCAGGGAATTTTGTTCTATGAAACCTTACTCCATCTGACTGGTCACTGCTGCCCTTTGTCTTTTTACTTTGGAGATACAAATATTATTAAGCCTTATGAATTTAGTAATCATGCTACATTGATAGTATTTCAATGGTGGATTATACTGAATATATATCTGTGTAATGCCAAGTTATATATTTCTATGAGTAATAACATAACAAGCATGCATACATTAAAATCATGCAAATTAGTACTACTTTTTCTTCATAATTGATTGCTTGAGTTGTGTGCCTGATGCATACTGTTAACTACAGTGGATCTTCAATAGCCATTTTTAACCTTTAATTTGTGTGATGTTACAGCCAAACCATCAAGGATGATTACTTCGAACTCATTCTCTCTAGATGACTGTATATGCCATTGTTTATTTTTTGTTTTTATTTTTGACAACATTAACTTACCATTATTTTTCATTAACTATTTTGTTCTTGGTTAAATTGTTACACTAGAAATGGCGATATATTAATATAAATACGCATATAAATAAACGAAACAAGTCTTATTATTTACCTATCTACAAAGATATTATTGCGGTGAACACGTTTAATATCTTTAAAATTAATTTTGGAAATAAAAAATTGTGAATGATTGTATTGCTGTATTCTCAAGTTGTAAGGAAAACGGGCTGTGAGAAAGGATCACCTGTAGTGAGTGATTGCATTTACCTTGAGACTCTAGTCTAGTGAGACTCCAGTGTCATTTCTATGCACACATTCTCTCAGACAAGTGCACTTGCTTATAGGTTTGTCTCTTTGATTGCCTCACTGTCGTTGTGGATTAACTGAAGGCACAGTGAGGCGATGCTGGCATTGGGACCACTGATTTCAAGCTACCCATTTTGCATTTGAAATGAATGTAGGGAGAAGACAAATCGTTTAAAGATTAAACCTTAGAGAATAGAAAAGGTTAGTGCAATAAAGGAAACATGCTGCCTTCAAATGAGAGAGAGAGAAAAAGGAAGGAAAGAATGAAATACAAGCAAAAAAAATGTTTCTATCAGACAGATGGCAATAAGCATTAAGAGTGGCTGATCTGATTGCACTGACTTGAAGAGGTAAGGTGATAAAGTGCCTCCCATTTCTATATTTGGGTTAAAGATTAAATGGAAGGAAATTGAACCTTTTTGTCAAGCGCTGTAGAATAGCTTCCTCCACTTATGCTTGGCAAACTGTCTCCTTCACCCCTTCTTCTGTGGATTAATGCGTGTATGCATATCTGTCAGAGAGATCGAGAGGAAAGCAATTTGATGTGTATTTACGTCTCTGGGCATGTGTAACTGTCAGCTTCTGTGTGTGTCTGTAGAGGCGTAAAGCTGTTGAGGGTGAGCATTTGTATGAAAGTGCAGTCAGTTTTCATTAGCAAAGGCTCATTGCGCTGGGGGGAAGCGCATGCTATAGAACCAGTGATAACAGCCACAGCGGCTACTCGCAGAAACTGGTTTGCCTCTTCCATTGCTTGCAGAAGAGTCATGCGGGTGTATGGTTGCCGATCATATACTTTCCACTGCCACACAGAAAATAATTCCTCGATTGCATTTAGAAAGGGGCTGTAAGTGGGCAGGTATAAAAGTGTGAAATGGTTATGGTTGTTGAACCAATCTTGGACCAGAGCAGCCCGGTGGAAACTAACATTATCCCAGATGACAACAAACCTGGGCTGCTGTGCTCTGTCCTGCACAACTGCATGTAGTGTATCTAGAAATGCAATTATCTGTCCTGTATTGTAGGGACTTAGAGTGGCATGGTGATGCAGGACTCCTTGGACACTAATTGCAGCACACAAGGTGATATTTCCCCCACGCTGCCCAGGGACATTTACAGCAGCCCTGTGTCCAACTACGTTACGGCCCCGACGCCTGGTTTTGGCCAGATTGAAGCCTGCCTCATCCACATAGATGAACTCATGTGGCAGTTTGCCGGCGTCAAAATCCAGAACTGTCTGTAACAGAAAATATTGAATAGTGTTACTGAAAACACATACAGTAACTACAATGTCTATATTTTCACGCAAGTAGGGGCTGGGTTGGGTCAGTATAGACAAAAACTACAAGCTACAGCCAAGGCATGTGGCAGCATAAACAATATATAGTATGTAAAGTAAAGTGACACATACCTGCACATAATCATGGTGCAGATCCTTGACCCTGACATTGTTCCTCTCAAATGGCACCCTGTACAGCTGCTTTATTCTGAAGTTATGTTTCTGTTGGATGCGACTTAGTGTAGAAATGCTGACCCTGTTCATATTGTTGAATACATTTCTATTTGCAATTATGCGTTGTTGCAACTCACGAAGTCGGATTGCATTATTTTCTCGCACCATTTCAATGATGGCAAGCTCTTGTTGTTGAGTGAAAAGCCGTTCCCTTCCACCTTGAGGAGGTGCAACCATTCTGTAGAAAATGCCACCACAAGATGTCATTGGTTAGGTTCTTTTTCACATACTTTACTTTCAAACTGTACACAGTACTGTAACATCACTGTAACATTCTATAATAATATTCCTTTACATATACTTCACAGCACTACCCATTTTTGTATAGTACAGTTAGTACAGTAATACTGTAATAGGATACAGAATCATGTGACACATACAGTAGGTACAGTCTGGAGTAGAGACTTGAAGATATAACTGTTCTCCAGTCAGAATGTCCTTATTATCGATGCTACTGTCTAGCGACTGAGGTTAGGGTGGACTCTTTGCCCATGATTTATCACATGGTCCACCAGCCCTGATGTCATCTGATACACGTCTCTGCACTGGTCCTCGTATTTGTCCTCGTCCTCTTCCACGTCTGACTCCTCTCTCTCTTTGTCCTCCTCTTACTCTGACTCTCATTGCCTCCATGCTTGCAAAGTTCTCAAAATGGCTTACCTGAGGCCTATTTGTAGTGCTAAGGCTCAGACCGATTGGTGTTCTGTTTTCTATGCAAGTGTTTTCAGGTGTGTATGTAAGTGCCTACAATTGCCAGATGAGTTTTGGATTTTGAACAGAGTGTTTTCCCAATGATAACAGGTGATTTCATTTTTTTTTTTTTTTTGATTCTTTATTTATTACAGATTTTTGATTTACAACTTTTTACAGCAGTGCCCTAGATCTGCCCATATATAAAAAAAAAAAAAAATGAGTGATAAATAAAATTACATAAATATATGTCATCTCAGGATTTCGAGAGGTCTGATAAATTGTCAATAAGGTCTAGGTGATTTCATTTTTGAACAAAGTGTCTAATGTAAGAAACGTGTGTAGTGAAGTGTTTCGCAATAAGTGTGTTATAGAATTGCAAACAATCGCAAAGTTGACAATGTGTTTAAGCTATGGTTACAGTGTTTAAGGTATGCTACAAGAAGTTTAGATATTGAGGCTTTGGTCTAAGCATTTGGTTTTAGTGTGTAAGCAATAGGCAAAAACGGTAAAAGATTAGTTCAAAAACACTGATTCATTCACCACTAATGATCACTAACAAAATGTAAAATAACTGCTGTTGTGGGTTGGTAGTCTATTGAATCAGAGGAGATGTTTCTGACAGCCACAGCACGCTCCTTAAAGACAGAATAACAGAGCAGCACTCACTGTCAGAGTCACCGCAGTGCCAGATTTTGCCCATAACAAATTGAAGCTAATGCAATGAGGACGCAATCTTGTTCACTCTTGCTGTCTCTCACCTCTCAGTCTCCTGTTTTCTCTGAGCTCCCTTTTTTATTTGTGTTACCACTCCACCCCACAGGTTTTCTGCCCACTCATCATGTCTTAAACAGAGAGGAACCTTGTCCACATTTTGGTGAAAGCCTCCCGTTGTTAGAACACTACAATATTGACCTGTCTCTGTTCCACCTGAATGAGCTTATGCTAAAGTGTGCTGATGGCTTCTCGCAATAACAGTAGCCTACTTTACTTTTCTTAAATCGGTAGGCTACTTTTCCCAAAAGTGAAAATTGCATATATGCAGTTGCATATATGTGACCCTTGTTGCATATGAGGCCTGTTGCATATATGTGACCCTATACCACAAAACCAGTCTTAAGTCGCTGGAATATATTTGCAGCAATAGCCAAAAGCATGTTTGGGTCAAAATTATTGATTTTTCTTTCATGCCAAAAATTATTAGGATATTAAGTAAAGATCATGTTCCATGAATATATTTTGTAAATTTCCTACCATAAATATATTAAAACTTAATTTTTGATTAGTAATATGCATGGCTGAGAACCTCTTTTGGACAACTTTAAAGGCAATTTTCTAGATTTTTCAATTTTTCTAATATTTAGATTTTTTTGCACCCTCAGATTCCAGATTTTCAAATAGTTGTATCTCAGCCGAATATTGTCCTATCCTAACAAACCATACATCAATGGAAAGCTTATTTATTCAGATGATGTATAAATTTCAATTTTGAAAAATTGACACTTACGACTGGTTTTGTGGTCCAGGGTCTCTCTCACACACACACACACACACACACACACACACACACACACACACACACACACACACACACACACACACACACACACACACATATATATATATATGTTTGTATATTTTAAATATTTTGTGTTCCACTGAAGAAAGAACATAAATCAGGTTTGAAATTGCATGAGGTTGAGTAAATGATGATAAGTAAACTATACTTTTAAGATTCTTTCTAAGTACCTATACTTTAACACACGCACTAAACGGTGTTGAGCATCAAGCTTCAAATTAAATCAGGTTCTCAATAAATTGGCATTGGCATTATTATCCGTGCAGGTGAGAATGTTGTGCAGGAGCTCAAAGACAGACACTGATGTGTGAGAACAACGGGAGAGGAGGCGCATTTCCCTTTAACACCACCAGGGGCAGTAAAGCACTTCTTTTTTCCACAAACTTTCAGGTGATGCAGTTGAGACTAGGTGTTGTCACTGTATCACAGGAAGAATTTTAAAAGTAACTGAGATAAAGTATTTCCCAGATACAAACTATTGTACACAACACACACACATTATAGGCGCATTGCACACACCATTAGTACTGAGGATTGTGGCTCCACTGTCACACTACGAATACGCACTGAATATTTTGGCACACAAAATCCTCCTCTCTGCTCCCAGTGAGAGAGGGATATGTTTGCCTTAGCCTGCTGCACCCCTCATGGCTTATTCATGAGCCGGTTTTGTGCTGGTGTTTAGCTGTGTGGGTTCAGAGCCATCCATGCTCCTGCCACACTAAACAATGGCAGAGATCTCGCCATGTTTATTTATCAGAGTCAGGGTGCCCGGTGCTACGGGTCTCACATCATTTATCTCTGCTATCTGTTCGGTCGCTGTAATGGGGCCTGCTTGGCCTGTTCTCAGAGAGACAGCTCCACAGCGGACCATTCAAAGGCACCTTGCGGCTACTTAACGAGCCCCTGGATGTTTCTGCTTTGGTTCTTAATTGGCATGTCCAAATCGCTTGAGGTCAATGTTGGACCGTTGAGCTGGGACAAAGTTATGGAGGTTGTGATAGAGCAGTAAGACAACATGACTAGTCCCTGATGGAGATGTACGGAAACATATTTGCAGGGTACACCCCCAACCATGAACAAAAGAAAAGGAGACTGTCGTTAATGGTGTATGGGACAGGACCTGTAAATGTTATGAGACTATTATATTATGTTTACATTCATCTATCTAGACTATTTATTTTCTTCTAAATAGAAGCTGCATTACATAAAAAAAAGTACATTACACAGACTTTTAATGTGAGTCTGTATTGTATTTGTGCAGGAATAACAATCACAGGAGACACTGCATCATACCCTTGTAAGCTGATGATTGATTCACAGCAGGCTGAATGCATGATGCATTCTAAAATCATTTCCTTCTCTTTTATCAGGGTTGTGCACCATTTTATACTGATCTGAAAATGCCCTAATTCTGTATAAATGAAAATATCTGAATTCCATTCAAATTTGAATTTAGGGAAGAAGAAATAAACTGTAATATTTTGTTAGCTTGGCAAAGATAGATAGATAGATAGATAGATAGATAGATAGATAGATAGACTAAAATTGAGTTTTTTGAGCACATTGATTCTAATAATATTTGTGATAATATTGATTGCAATAAGATTTTACAATATTACTTTTTTACTGTATTTTTTATCAAACACATGCAGCCTTGATGAGCATATAAGACTTATTTCAAAAACATTAAAATCCTTACCAAAACCAAACTTTTGGATGGTATACAGGTTATACAGTAGTCAAGTCAAGTCAAGTCTGCTTTATTGTCAATTCTTCCACGGCACATACGGCACATACATACAGAGAATTGAAATTGCGTTACTCTCAGACCCTTGGTGCATACAGTTAACATTTAAGACACTGACAGTAGACCTTCAAATACAGATAAATACAGTTTAAACATATGTACATACAACTATACAGATATACAAATGAGGACATTGTAGAAAAATAAAAAGAGATAGATAAAGTGGCATAAGGCACATGGCAGATAGAGTGCAAACCAGTTAAATAAAACAAAACTGTGCAGATATATGTGTATATGTATAGAGTGTATATATATAGTGCAAGAGGAGCTTATCAGTCTGAGGACATTGTAGAAAAATAAAAAGAGATAAATAAAGTGGCATAAAGCAAATGGCAGAATAGATACGAGTTCAACCCAGTTAAATAAAACAAAACTGTGCATATATATGTGTAGTGCAAGAAGAGCTTATCAGTCTGTTAAAGTGACAAAAGAACAGTCTTTTTATCAGACTATCCGAAGAGGTAGTTTGCAGTCAATGCTGGATGAGGTAGTGATCATTCCAATGCTGCACAAGTGACAGATGCTGGTCACAGATTTTAAGTGTGTGGGGGGGTGGAAGGTCCTGGGGATGTGGGAAGCTGGGGGGGTTGTAGTATCAAAGTTCAGTGTTGCATGGGGTAAAAGAGGGGAGGGGGGGCAAGGACGGGAGGGAGTTCAGCTTCCTGACAGCCTGATGTATGAAGCTGTCCTTCAGTCTGCTGGTCCTCACCTGGAGACTCCGCAGTCTCCTCCCTGATGGCAGCAGACTGAAGAAGCTGTGTCGGGTGGGTGGGATCACCTGCAAGGCGGAGGGCTTTGCGGGTGAGATGGGTGCAGTAGATGTCCTGGAGGGAGGGGATAGAGACACCAACGATCTTCTCAGCTGCTCTCACTATGCGTTGAAGTGACTTGCGGCAGGATGCTTTGCAAGCGCCATACCACACAGTGATGCAGCTAGTTAGGATGCTCTCGATGGTGCCTCTGTAGAAGGTGCACATGATGGGGGCCGGGGCTCTGGCTCTTCTCAGTTTGTGGAGGAAGTAGAGACGCTGCTGTGCTTTCTTGGCCAGTGCTACAGTGTTGTTAGTCTAGGAGAGGTCCTCTGTGATGTGCACACCCAGGAACTTGGTGCTGCTCACTCTCTCCACAGTCACACCGTTGATGGTCAGAGGGGCATGCTGAGTGTGTACTCTCCTGAAGTCAACAACAATCTCCTTCGTCTTCTCCACATTCAGAGAGAGATTGTTGTCACTGCACCACCCGGCCAGGCGGCTCACCTCGCTCCTGTAGTTTGTCTCATCTCTGTTGCTAATGAGATCCACCACAGTTGTGTCATCCGCAAACTTAATGAAAAGGTTGGAGTTGTGTGACGGTGTGCAGTCGTGGGTCAGCAGAGTGAAGAGGAGGGGGTTCAGCACACATCCTTGGGGGGCCCCAGTGTTCAGTGTGATGGTGCTGGATGTGTTAATGCCGACCCGTACTGCCTGAGGTCTCCCGGTCAGGAAGTCCAACAGCCAGTTGCACAGAGAGGTGTTGAGCCCCAGCTGGACCAGTTTGTGAGTGAGCTGTTGAGGGATGATTGTGTTGAATGCTGAACTGAAGTCTATGAACAGCATCCTGACATATGTTTTTTTTTTTTTGTCCAGATGTGTGAGGGCTGGGTGGAGGGCAGTGGCGATGGCATCTTCGGTCGAGCGGTTGGACCTATATGCAAACTGGAAGGGGTCCAGGGAGGGGAGGGGGGGGGGGGGGGGGAATGCAGACTTGATGTGGTGCATGACTAGCCGTTCAAAGCACTTCATGAGAATTGGAGTAAGTGCGACTGGACGGTAGTCATTGAAGCAGGATGGAGATGACTTCTTCGGAACTGGAATGATGGTGGTAGCTTTGAAGCATGTGGGGACAACGGCCTGATTTAATGAGATGTTGAAAATGTCTGTGAAGACATCAGCGAGTTCCACTGCACAGTCTCTCAGTACACGCCCAGGAATGTTGTCAGGACCCGGAGCTTTGCGTGCATTGATCCTGCTGAGGGATCTCCTCACACTGTGCGGGGACAGCGTCATCACCTGGTCGCCGGGAGGAGGTGGAGTCTTCTGTGCAGTGGTGCTGTTTTGTGCCTCAAAGCGAGCAAAGAAGGCATTCAGCTCATTCAGCAGGGGGATGGTGCTGTCACAGGTCTGTGGTGGGGGCTTGTAGTCCCCACCACAGTATTTCATCATATTGAAAAATGTATTTATGTGGACCAGGAAGGAAAACCTAATTTCCCAGAACACATTACCACTGGTGCATTTCTTTTAATTTCAGTTCAGTAAATTCCTCTTGTCGTTTCAAATTCGACTTCTGGGGGAATGTGCCAATTCAATTGAAATTCAGACTGAATTGAAAATGACCCAATTCTTCCATTCAGAATTTTGCGTTGCACCATCATTGGCCATCAACATGGTCAAGTTTCCTCATCAAAATATAAATCTCCAGTGCTAACCTGTCATAGATTTGCTGTAAACCACCACATTAACTCTTTTTAAAAGCAAAAGATCAAGTTTGCCACTGACTGCCATTTAGTTCATAATAAGACTGCAGCTCCTGTTTACACACAAGCAAGGAATAAAGTTCCTAAAATTTCAGCTATATTACACTTCTGATTGTAATTCATAACATTGCTTAAGTAGAGAGTGAACTGATGGTGCTTTGGATTATTTCAGGGAGTTCCAGTCCTGTTGGTAAAGGAAATTGTAGCCTGTGTCACTTTAGATGAGGGCTGAGATATGTGGTGAGAAAGACAGGGCAGATCAGGGGGACTCTTCTTTAAACTGTCCCTGTCGAGGAGCAGCTTTTCTCACTGCCACAAGAGAGCCGACCACTCAGTCTGTCTGAGTTTTGTCATTTCTCTCTGCCTCCAGTGCGCTGCCCATGGGAGAGTGGCTAGGAACGTCACAGTGTCTGAAAGCAGAAAGACATGTAAATATTTCTAAGCTCCGCTGAGGCTCCATCTTCCTCTTCAAATCAACTCACAGTTATCTCATAGCCCAGAGCTTTATGGGAAAACATGAACGCTGCATGTTAAATGTAATGAGTGCTGTGCTGTGTGACTTTCATGACTCTAGTTACACGGACAAACATTTTGAATGTACAACTTCTTGGCAGTGAGATAAAATTAATGGGATTGTTCACCCAATAATGCAAATTTTGTCATCATTTACTCACCCTCGTGTTTCTTTATTATGTTGAACATAAAAGAAGACATTTTGAAGAATGCTGGTAATCAAACAGTTGATAGTCCCCATTGACTTCCCTAGTATTTCTTTCCCTACTATGGAAGTCAATGGGACCAACAAATGTTTGGGTCAATTCTTCAAAATATCTTCTTTTGTGTTCACAATTTTGTCATTGTTTACATACCTTCATACTGTACAAAACCTGTATGACCTTTTATTTTATTTTGTATTTATTTTTTTATTCTGTAAAGCACAAAAGAGGATATTTTAAAGAAAACATTATTTATCCATTCAACACAAGTCAGTGGGGTTCAAAACAACATTGCACCCCACGGTCTTTCACTGTATGAAACAAAAAATCATACTGCGAAAATATCTTATTTTCCATAAGAATAAAAAGTCATACAATTTTGGAACAACAACAAAGGGGAGTAAATAATGACAGAACTTTTAGTTTTGAATGCAATGAACTATCTTTTTAATATACTTCTCTGATCAGCACATCATCCTGCATTTTTTCCCTTTTCATTTCTATGACTCAGCTTTTTTGTTAGGACTCTAGGTAACATAGTTTCTCATTGCCTCAGCTCTGTGCCCTGAATACTCATAGTTCCTTTGATAAATTGAGATGTGAGACTGAGAGGTGAAACAGCCGGAGCGAGTGACACACTCCTGCCACAATGCATTCTGCTGTCTCTGCTCTAGCATGAATGAACTGCATCATTTTCTCTGTCGCAATGTGGCCAAATGCTCTAAAAGAGATTGGCTTCTCTGTTGCTGAGAATCATTTACAGTGGCTCACACTGGGCCTTGCTGCATCAGAACATTCTATTACTTAAGAAAGTGTGAGCACAGTCCTCCACTACCACTATACCTCATCCTATTATTTGTCTGTCCCTGCTTCCAGAAGGTGACAGTGGCTAATCTAAGGTGAAGTTTTACACTCTTCTGTTGGGGGGTTTGATGATTCATACTATCACATACTAGTTAGTGAGGTAGTTGTTAAGTTTAGGTATTAGGTAGGATTAGGGTTGTAGAAACTGGTCATGCATAATATGTGTTTTATAAGCACTAATAAAGAGCCAGTTTGTTAATGATAGGCATGCTACTGTAATAGTGAGAATTGGTCCCTATACTATCCCTGTTACCGTTACTTTTATTGTTTTTGGGACAGATTATTAATTAAATAACTCAAATAATGAGTTCTAAGTTTTACTTGTTTTACTAATAAACAACTTCTATTTTTAACAATTTTTTTTTACCTTTTTAAATTAACTATTTTTGTTGGTTTTTATTTTATATGCAACACACTTTTGGCATAAGCACATGTACAAAGCATATAATTTGGTTTTGTGTGTGTGTTTGCACATTCTTATTGTTATTTTTTTAAATGAACAAATAAAGTACATAAGTCAATAAATAAATAAACAAAACTTCATCTTTGTTGACCAGTTAGATAACATTACATTGGTGGCAAACAACAACAACAATGCAAGATACAGTACCATTCAAACGTTTGGGTCACTAAGGTATTAAGGCTACATTTATTTGATCAAAAATAAATTAAAAGCAGTGATATTCTGAAATATTATTTTCCATTTTAATGTATTTTAAAATGTAATTTATTATGTCAAGCTGAATTTTCAGCATCATTACTCCAGTCTTCAGTGTCACATGATCCTTCAGAAATTATTCTAATTTGCTGAATTGGACTCAAGTAAATGTCTCAAGTAAATGTCTACATACACTGCCCTCCAAAAGTTTGGAAACGCCCTAGAAAAGTCGGGTTTTGGACAATATTGGCATGAATCCTTTTTAATTTGTGATAATTTTGAACTGATAAGGGACAACACAAACTATGAAAACATATTTTATTACATAAACAGTTTATACATAGAAAAAACTCAAATTTTCTATTCATCAAAATATCCACCATTAGCAGCTATTACAGCTCTGCATAATCTGGGCATCCGAGCTGTCAGTTTATTCAAACATTGACTTTGAATTGCAATCAATTGTTGAAACTACAGTATTAAGGTGTGCTAACCCAAAAATCTTTTAAAAACCTGGGCCAAGTTTAAACCAGTAACCAGGCATCACAGCTGGCAAAGGGGCATGTCTGACTTTGACATGTATAAATATTGCCATTATCATGTTTTATTGCTGGTATTCGATTATAATGTCAAGTTACTTTAATGTTTTTGCACCAAAAAATCATAAGGATTTATGCTGATATCATCCAAAACCACACTTTGCCAGGGGTGTTTCCAAACTTTTGGAGGGCAGTGTATATATGATTCCAACTTTATTTATGAATGGTAAACATAACATAAAAAAGAAAAAAAAAAGTTTACATTTGCAAGGCATAAAAATGTACAAGATCAACAAAAAGGAATATTTTTAGTGACAGTTCCATCTGCTGGCCAGACATTCTCTCTATCTGGCCAGGGCCAGCAGGCAATTCTTATGGTTGAGCCCTGCAGTTAGTTATTTATTAGATGGTCTTTAAAAGCACTATTGGAACATCCTAAATGTTCAACGGGAAAAGACAGTGCAACCACTAGGCGGCAATGTTGAAACTCAAAATAGTTGTACACTTTGTTTAGATGCAAGTAGTTACAAAAAGAATATTTGGAGACAGAGTGAAATAAATAAAGGCAAAATGAGGGAAAGTGAGTAGAGGAGGATGGGACGTGGAAGAGAGTATTATCCCTCAGGTTGTTGGCTTGTAGATAAGGGCTCTTGGCTGATTGGAATTTACCTTTACATACAATGCAGGCAGTACTTGCAGCCTCTTAATATGCAGGATGATGCTTTGAGTCACAATCTGAAATAGAGCAAATAATGAAAATTGAGAGTGAACGAGAAATGTGTGGCATGCTTTGAATAAATGTCCCACTCATAGACGAAAATAAATTGTTACAGCGGTAGGAAAGCTTTCTCCTCATTTGACTCTATAAAGAGAAAGTGGATAAAAAGGAATTTGCATGACATTTTGGAATAATGTGCCTCATCTAGTCAAGGTGACAGAAGCAATATATAACTTTCTTAAATATGCATGGATGTGAGAGCTTCCTTATTACTCACACGGTCCATTTACTAGTGTACCTCTGAGAATTGGCTTCAAATCTGCTTTGTGGGAATAGCATGTAAGTAAGAATTAGATATGGGACGCAGGCAAATAATCGAGGTGTAGAGGGTAAGTTAGCTGTCCAAAACACAATTGTAGGTAACATATGCTGTGTGCTATTTTATGCACACTGATATGCACATCAGTTAACCAGCTGGAAATTCGGCAGGATTCAAGATTTAGTAATCTAACTCTGGATTACATTGTCAAAATGTAATGTGTCACAAAAGACATAATGTCACGGTTGGTGGTTGTAGAGAAGGGAGCGCTCGACAAAGAATAACAAAAGAGATTTTATTTAGCATCAACACACTTATACCATTTATGAACTTAAGATCCGACAAACATAAAGGCAGAACTGAGGACTTATAAAGGGAGAGGAACAAACGAGGAAACAAGATGATTAATCAAACACAGGTGATGGGGATCATTAATTAACAGAACTAGGACAGGAACTAAAACAGGAAGAACCAAATAAGGTAGAAACAGAACAAAACCAAAACTGACATGTTACAGTATCTCCCCCCCCCCGGAAGGTGCGTCCCGCACCGTAACAGTAACATCGGGGAGGGGGGGCGGGCGTCCTGGAGGCTGGAGCAGGACCAGGATAGGACAGGGAAGCCTCCAGGACGGATCAGGAGCCTTGGGAGACCATGGCAGGACTGGAGACTCAGGAGTCCATGGTGGATCCGGAGCCTTGGGAGGCCATGGCAGGACTGGAGATTCGGGAGGCCATGGCGGATCTGGAGACTCGGGAGTCCATGGTGGATCCGGAGCCTTAGGAGGCCATGGCAGGACTGGAGATTCGGGAGGCCATGGCGGATCTGGAGACTCGGGAGTCCATGGTGGATCCGGAGCCTTAGGAGGCCATGGCAGGACTGGAGATTCGGGAGGCCATGGCGGATCTGGAGACTCGGGAGTCCATGGTGGATCAGGGGCCTTGGGAGGCCACGATGGATCTGGGTCCTTGGACGGCCTTGGCGGATCGGGATCCTTTGTGGCATTGGCCTTTGGCCTGGCCACACAAACTGAGGCTATATGGCCCCCCCCCCAAAATTTCTTTGGGAACGTTCCCCTCAGGCGGCCATATTGGAGGAGAGGGCTCTTGGGGGCGCTCTGGAGGAGCGGGCACTTGAGGGCGCTCTGGAGACGCGGACTCTTGGGGGCGCACGGGAGGCGCGGAGCTGGACGGAGCCAGCGGAGACGAAGGAGAGCTGGATGGAACCAGCGTAGATGCAGGAGGGCGCTCTTGCAGCGCGGACATTAGAGGGCGCTCTTGCAGCGCGGACATTAGAGGGCGCACGGGAGGCGCGGGGCTGGACGGGACCAGCGGGAACTCAGGTGGGCTGGACGGGACCAGCGGGAACCCAGGTGGGCTGGACGGGACCAGCATCGCCGCAAAGTTCATCGCCTGTTGCGGCGGTTTCCACATCGCCGTGGGCGGAACATTCTTCGCCGTGGATAAGGCTCCGGCTCGGGGTCGGAGGCTCTCCAGACACCGGATGATGGCTTCTCTCCAAGTGAGGTCGAAGGTGTCTGGGAGCTCTCGCTGCTGGTGGTGCGTGAGCCCGAGCCGGAGCAGCATCTTGAGGGTTCCCTCATCGAGTGAGCTGGCGAGGGCAAGAGGCGCAAAAGCCAACAAAAAACTCACTGGGTCCTGGATGGCGTGGGCTAAATCAAAAAACTGTGCGAGCTCGCCCATCTTCTGTGTCGGTCAGATTTTCTGTCACGGTTGGTGGTTGTAGAGAAGGGAGCGCTCGACAAAGAATAACAAAAGAGATTTTTATTTAGCATCAACACACTTATACCATTTATGAACTTAAGATCCGACAAACATAAAGGCAGAACTGAGGACTTATAAAGGGAGAGGAACAAATGAGGAAACAAGATGATTAATCAAACACAGGTGATGGGGATCATTAATTAACAGAACTAGGACAGGAACTAAAACAGGAAGAACCAAATAAGGTAGAAATGAGAACAAAACCAAAACTGACATGTTACACATAATGTCCCTCATTGTTTTTTAAGCCTTTGTTAGGCTCTGATTTTCAGCTACTGGCTTTGACTTGTCAACCCTTAAGAAACAAAAATATATGTGAATATATTGGAAGATATAATGTGATATATGAAATATATTTTGATATATGGGACTCTAGTGCTTATCTTTTTCAATATATGCATGAACCATGCATAGCCATATTGTAACGGGGCTGACGAGACGTGAGACGTGCGGATCCATATGCAAAGCTTTATTATGAAACATGGTCATAAAACAGGCAGGGTCAGAGATCGGCAAACAGGTATGGCAAGGACAAGACAGAGCAATCCGTGGAGCAAGCGTGGGTCAACGATCAGCGAACAGTATCCAAAGGGGCAAGGCAGAGAGATAATCCAGAGTCGAGAGTAATAATCCAAACGGGGAGCGAACAGAGTCCAAACGGCAAGGCAAAAGGGTAAATCCAGGAAACAAAGGCAGGTATCAAAAACACAAGAAAACAGGCTAGGCAAGACTACGACTAGGGCTCCGTAAAGTTGCTATTGCTAGATGAGTGATAAACGCTAACAATACTCGGCCCTGAGCAAAAGCAAGTCCCAGGCTTAAATAGAGAGTGAGTGATTGTGAAATGAGCATCAGGTGTATGTGATGTGAGAATGGTGACAGCTGTGATCTGTGCAATGCATTGTGGGAAATGGAGTCCAGTGTGTTGTGAGTGAAAGTCAATGTGGTGAACGGGTGACCTCTGGTGGTGATTGTCCGGAAGAGCATGGACCAGATTCGTGACACATATATTGATACATATAAAATATATATTTAGCAATAAGATTTATTGAAACACTTTTTCCTTTTTATTAACACATGAGTTTACATACAAAATTAAATGTCTCGAAAATACATTCCCAATATGCCTACAAAGGTCCCCAATTCTATAACAATTCAGGCAAATTAACGTCCACATTTAATCATTCAGCAGACACTTTTATCCAAAGCGACTTAAATGAAGACAATAGCAATCAAACCAACAATAATATGTAAGTGCTGTGCCAAGTCTCAGTTAGCCTAACGCAGTACACATAGCAAGTTATATATATGTATACATATATACAAATGTATTTTCACATACATTTTGTCACAGATCTGCCAGGCTTTGCCACCACACTATCACAGCGATCACTTTCACCTGTGTTTTGATTACACTCACCTGCTCCTCGTCACGCTCCTCGTCACCGCTCCCCATAAAGCCACACACCGTCCAACACTCGAGGTCCGATCTCGTTTATTCAACGTGGACTCTCCGATCGACTACCTCACCTGTTGAGTATTACCTCTGAAAATCCTTACCTGTTTATACTTACCTTCAGCTCTCCTCCTCGTTGTCTTCCCCGTCCTCAGATCCTCCTGCGCTGTGGTCACTCCGCCACTTCCCCTGAGCTCCTCATCGTCTCCGCTCCTCACTCCTGCGGACAACAAGGTTACAGTCAATCTCACGTCTGTGTCTGCACTGAGCTTTCAAGACAAGAACTCACCTCGTATCATCAACTCCTCAGTTCCACTGCACGATTCCTGTAAATAAAGTCACTGTGTTATCACTTACCTTGGCGTCCGACTATTGATACGTAACACATTTAGTAGATATTAACAATATATTTACTATATATTAATATATATACACACACACACATATGTATAGTCGTACATTACGGGATATTTGTCAGACTTAGTTACATATATATGTAACGTACATGTTCTTATATAAGTGTTAATATATATATAGTAGCTACATGTGAAATACATTACACACACACACACACACACACACACACACACACACACACACACACGTGACCCTGGACCACAATATATTTGTAGCAATAGCCAAAAATATATTGTATGGGTCAACATTATCGCTTTTTCTTTTATGCCAAAAATAATTTGGAAATTTGGAAAAGTTGACACTTATGACTGGTTTTGTGGTCCAGGTTCCATATATATATATATATATATATATATATATATATATATATATATATATATGGTAACGCTTTAGATTTCAGACCGCAATGTACTGCATAATTAAACAGAATTTACAGCGTACTTATTTGTAACTATAGAGTACCTCCACAGTACCTACTCATAGGTATAAGGGAACAATATGCAACGTTTGGGGAATAAGGGGGTAATAACTTGCGGAATTATGAAGCATTTATACTGTAAGCATTTCATAAGCAATGCGTAACTATTCTAAGATCATGTGGAATGCATGACGTACTGTGTTTGGCATCAATATTATGATTTAGAACAAGTGGCCTTATAGTAATAACATAAAATATATGATGCAGTATATTTTACACTACATACTGGGTACTTATTGTATTATTACAACATATATCTTACATGAAATTTATACAAATAGTAGGCCTATACTATAGTATAATTTAGTAATTATAGCAAAGTTAAAAACCACCATAGTCGAGATTACTAAAGTATGGGGAAATTTTGTAATGAGTTTCTGCTATGATTTGGTTTAGAAATTGATGTGAAAATTTACCTGATAGAAGAGCATTGCATATGGTCATGTAAGCAGCGAATCAGATCCGTTGAGGTGCAGTAGTGAAAAACTAGATTACCTGTTTCCAGCTGCCCCGAGGATATATCATATAAATATACCATCATAATACACATTTACCGAATTGATGATTTTTGATAGCTGTAGTGCTGTTGGTGCACTTGAGCTTCCGTATGTGGTTTGAGGCAAGTAGAATAAAATGTACTACAACATTTTTCTCAACTACTATGCAAACATACACCCTTGTTATGTGTAGTTACTGTGTAAGTGTAACATCCGCGGGCTGTAATATAAAGTGAAGCCTTGTTACCCTCTTATGTGTAGTTACTGAGTAAGTGTAACATCAGCGGCTGTAATCTAAAGTGAAGCCTTGTTACCCTCTTGTTACGTGTAGTTACTGTGTAAGTGTAACACCCGTGGGCTGTAATCTAAAGTGATCCCTTGTTACCCTCTTGTTACGTGTAGTTATTGTGTAAGTGTAAAATCTGCGGTCTGTAATCTAACGTGATGCCTTGTTACCCTCTTGTGACGTGTAGTCCGCTGATGTTACACTTACACAATAACTACACGTAAAAAGGGTGTATGTTTGCACAGTAGTTGAGAAAAAGGTTGTAGTACATTTTATTCTACTTGCCTCAACCCACACACGGAAGCCAAAAGTGCACCAACAGCACTACAGCTGAAAAACATAAATTATACAGCAATTATACATGTTGTGTGTTATGCTGATATTTATCCTGGGAGGAGCTGGAAACAGGTCATCTACTTTTCCACTGTATTGCACCTCGACAGTTCAATGCTGGTGACCTGACTCGCTGCTGAGATGATTCATCAGGTAAATTTTCATATGGGAATTTCTAAACTAAATCATATCAGAAGTTCATCACATAATTACCCCATACTTACAGCTGAGCTCAGTAATCTCCATGACCCCACATAAATAACACTAATAAATAATATAGCTTATATTCTTTAGTAAACTGGTAAAATTTTTAAAGACTATGGTGTTTTTTTTAAATTTCACTATAATTACTAAATTATACTAGGCTATAGTATACAGTTTACGTTGTAATAATACAATAAGTAGGATACCCAGTACATAGTGTAAAAATATGTGGCATCATATATTTTATGTTATTACAATAAGGCAAATTGTTCTAAATCATAATGTTGCCTATCACAGTAGGATATAAATACCACGTACTCCTAGAATAGTTACACCTTGCTTATGAAATACTAACAGTGTACATACTTTAAGTCATTACCCCCTTATTCCCCAATTGTTTCTGTTTACCTACATGTACATTCAGCTTTAAGTTATGCTGACGCGGAAAATCGTGGACTCTACATACACGTAATTTCAGAATAGGTACCCTTTAGTTATAAAATACTTACAGTATAAATGCTTTATAATTCCGCAGGTTATTACCCCCTTATTCCCCAAACGTTGCATATTGTTCCCTTATACCTATGAGTAGGTACAGTGGAGGTACTCTATAGGTACAAATAGGTACGCTGTAAATTCTGTTTAATTATGCGGTACATTGCGGGCTGTAATCTAAAGCATTACCATATATACTGTATGTATGTATATATATATATATATATATATATATATACGTATGTATATATATATATATATATATATATATATATATATATATACAGTGGCCTCCAAATGTTATATGTCTTGTTTTCTGTTTCCCCTGTCACCAAGTTTTCCCCATTCTGTTTAATTAGTCATTCAGTTCACCTGTTTTCTTAATTATCTCATTAGTCTCCTTTGTTTGGTTCATGCTTTATAAGTCCTCAGTTCTCCCGTAGTCTTCATCCGTTCTCGTCTATGTAAATTGATATTATTGCCTGTCTTTTGGATTTACTTATTAAAATACCTTTTGTTTGATCTCCATCGTCTTCCTGAAAGTATTGGAACAGTGAAGACAAAATTGCTCTGTTGGCTGCGGAGTCAAGACAGATTCCATTATTTATATATATATATATATATATATATTATTTTTTTTTTTGCATACATTTTCACATATATATATATATATATATATATATATATATATATTTGACATTATACTGCATATATGTTAAATTATATGTGTAGCCAATATTTATATATTTACAAATATATAATTCCATATATGAAAATATATTAAAATAAATATGTACCTTGAAATGTGGTCATATATTGCTAATACATATTCCCAAAGAAATGTGACTATACGAGCACCATATATGTTGACATATATTTCCCAAAATATGGAAAGCGGCAATCGATCAATTATAATATTAATATATTACCATAATATATTATTCTATATAATTACCAATA
Source organism: Barbus barbus (assembly GCF_936440315.1). Classification (NCBI taxonomy): domain Eukaryota; kingdom Metazoa; phylum Chordata; class Actinopteri; order Cypriniformes; family Cyprinidae; genus Barbus; species Barbus barbus. The sequence continues at coordinate 27,926,808 of NC_136730.1, read as the reverse complement.
TACTGAAAAATCTATAATATATTGACCGTTCATATGTAATAAAACATATTTTCTTTCCGTAAGGGCATATCAGGGCAAAAAAAAATGTATTTAATCTAAAGTGCTCAGAATTTGCAATATAAGAAGCTTTGCCGCAGCATAAAGATGTTGCTCCACTGACAAAATGAACTTGTATATAATCTTTATTTTCTTGGGTAAACAAGCTTTTGTCGCCTGTTTGAGAGAAAACACAATATCCAGTGTCCATTATTTGCAGAGTTGAATCACCCTTGGCTGATGTTTTCTTAACAAATTGAATTGCTGTTAAGCGTGTATAGTATGTTACTGCGACAATTATTTCAGCTGGAAGTTTTAAGAGGCAAATCGATTATAAGTGTCCCTGACTTAGCGAGCACACCAACATTTGTATTCAGAAGCCAATTCTAATGCTTCCTAATACTAATAGGTAATATTTCTGGGGTGAAATGGCCAATGTGGTGCAATAAGGTAACATCTTAATTCACCTTTTTACTCCCACTATAATTTGTATGTCTTCTTCAAATTATACTGCCTAACCACTCAATTAAAAATCCAGAGTAGCACCAAATAATGACCAATCTCTATCACAGCCTCTGCAGACAAGAAAGGCCCATATGATTTTGAAGGTTGACTGCTCATTAGAGTGATACTTTCTAATGCAGGACGATCCCTGAATCAAGTAGCACTCCATGTTTTGGGGTTTAGAGGGTGATTAAATGCAAAACATTTGTCATTGTGTCTGTGCTATGCACTGCAGAGTCAATAGAAAGAAGGAAGACATCATTGGTTTTGATGTTAACACAAAGCAAATAAATAATGATTAGTTTGTGCATGCCTATTTAGGTCTAATTTTACACATTTGTTCTTCTCTAAAAGAGATTGTGTTTCTATAGCATTTCTTTGGAATGCAGTTGGAATTTGTGTATGTTTATATCATATACACTATAGAAACATTGGTAACACTTTAGATTAGGGAACACACTATTAACTACAAACCCGATTCCAAAAAAGTTGGGACACTGTACAAATTACGAATAAAAAAGGAATGCAATAATTTACAAATCTCATAAACTTATATTTTATTCACAATAGAATATAGATAACATATCAAATGTTGAAAGTGAGACATTTTGAAATGTCATGCTAAATATTGGCTCATTTTGGATTTCATGAGAGCTACACATTCCAAAAAAGTTGGGACAGGTAGCAATAAGAGGCCGGAAAAGTTAAATGTACATATAAGGAACAGCTGGAGGACAAATTTGCAACTTATTAGGTAAATTGGCAACATGATTGGGTATAAAAAGAGCCTCTCAGAGTGGCAGTGTCTCTCAGAAGTCAAGATGGCAAGAGGATCACCAATTCCCCCAATGCTGCGGCGAAAAATAGTGGAGCAATATCAGAAAGGAGTTTCTCAGAGGAAAATTGCAAAGAGTTGAAGTTATCATCATCTACAGTGCATAACATCATCCAAAGATTCAGAGAATCTGGAACAATCTGTGCGTAAGGGTCAAGGCCGGAAAACCATACTGGATGCCCGTGATCTTCGGGCCCTTAGACGGCACTGCATCACATACAGGAATGCTACTGTAATGGAAATCCCAACATGGGCTCAGGAATACTTCCAGAAAACATTGTCGGTGAACACAATCCACCGTGCCATTTGCTGTTGCCGGCTAAAACTCTATAGGTCAAAAAAGAAGCCATATCTAAACATGATCCAGAAGCGCAGGCGTGTTCTCTGGGCCAAGGCTTATTTAAAATGGACTGTGGCAAAGTGGAAAACTGTTCTGTGGTCAGACGAATCAAAATTTGAAGTTATTTTTGGAAAATTGGGACGCCATGTCATCCGGACTAAAGAGGACAAGGACAACCCAAGTTGTTATCAGCGCTCAGTTCAGAAGCCTGCATCTCTGATGGTATGGGGTTGCATGAGTGCGTGTGGCATGGGCAGCTTACACATCTGGAAAGGCACCATCAATGCTGAAAGGTATATCCAAGTTCTAGAACAACATATGCTCCCATCCAGACGTTGTCTCTTTCAGGGAAGACCTTGCATTTTCCAACATGACAATGCCAGACCACATACTGCATCAATTACAACATCATGGCTGCGTAGAAGGAGGATCCGGGTACTGAAATGGCCAGCCTGCAGTCCAGATCTTTCACCCATAGAAAACATTTGGCGCATCATAAAGAGGAAGATGCGACAAAGAAGATCTAAGACAGTTGAGCAACTAGAAGCCTGTATTAGACAAGAATGGGACAACATTCCTATTCCTAAACTTGAGCAACTTGTCTCCTCAGTCCCCAGACGTTTGCAGACTGTTATAAAAAGAAGAGGGGATGCCACACAGTGGTAAACATGGCCTTGTCCCAACTTTTTTGAGATGTGTTGATGCCAATTTAAAATAAACTTATTTTTCCCTTAAAATGATACATTTTCTCAGTTTAAACATTTGATATGTCATCTATGTTGTATTCTGAATAAAATATTGAAATTTGAAACTTCCACATCATTGCATTCTGTTTTTATTCACAATTTGTACAGTGTCCCAACTTTTTTGGAATGGGGTTTGTAAGAGTTAACAGTGAATATGGTTCCCTAATCTGAAGTTACCGAAACATTTATTTTTATAATCAATGTTGAAAGTGCTGCTAAATATTCTGCTCCAAAACATCTATTTAATAATAAATGTACCTATGCAAATATGTTTATAGTGTAAAGGATTTAATAATTTAATGTTTCTAAAGCTGTGCATATGTAAACATTTTACATGTATTTTATGTATAAATAACTATGAATACTAATGATATCAGACTGTTTTAGGTGACGTGACCGCTCTCTGCATTTACCTTCTATTTTGTGCATATTTAATTTCTATATATGTAATAGTGTAAGTGAAAGTGACATGACATATGGCCAAGTACACTGTAAAAAATGGAACGGACTATTTACTTAAATTATGGTAACGATATTACATTTAATATTTTTGAGTAGTTTTTGCGACTTGATTTTTTTAATGTAATCTACCTGAAAAAATCATGTAAAATCTCCTAAATTAATTAATCTATGACACAATGAATTTAATATAATTAGTGAAATGTGCTCATTTATTTTAAGTTGATTCTCAAAATTCTAGGATTTTGAGTGAGGCCTGCTTGTATGAGTTATTTTGTACATTTAAAAGACTGTATACAGCCAAACAGCTCAAGTAGGAAAATACTTGAGAAATACTGGAAAGTACTGCACTAGCACTAGCAAAGCTACTGCTCACTGAACAAGGCTTATTGCCTTATAGGTGTAGTATCCATAACCATAAGCTCTACTCTTCTGCACAATAGTGACTATTGCACTGTGCAATGGAAACTTCAATGTAACAGAAACTCCTTCAAATGTCAAACATAACTGAACATTAAACATTAATAGATGATTCCATTCACTCAAAAACACATAAAATAGCATTTAATTTCAAAATTTACTCTCCATCCAGCTATATGCAAAGCATGCTGGGAACTAACAATCGCCTCTAAAACAAAAACTGCAAAATTGAGCTAATTCTCTTAAAATAAATAGGTAGCATTCTGTCCTTAATTTTTTTAGATTAATCAGTTCCTCAATTCAAGCCTCAAAACTGCTGACGTTTCATTTGAAGAAAATGAGGAAAACACACCTCTTGGTTTTATTAGTAAAAAGTCCTCAATATTTTCTGTACAACACTGAATCACAATTTCTTTAATGAAATATACACACTATTTTTAAGTATCACCTTAATTTTTTTATGAAAATTACAAGATCCATGATTAATTTTTTATAGTGAATGGTGGAATCTGTGCTCTGACTTGGAATCTGTGCTCTGCATTTAACCCATCCAAAGTGCACACGCACAGCAGTGAACACGCACCCACACACACGGAGCAGTGGGCAGCCAATGCCGCGGTGCCCAGTGGAGCAGTTGGGGGTTCGGTGCCTTGCTCAAGGGCACCCCAGTCATGCTATTGAGGGTGGAGAGAGCGCTTGTCGTTCACTCCCACCACCTACAATTCCTGCCAGACCCGAGACTCGAATTCACAACCTTTAGGTTACGAGTTCGACTCTTCAACCATTAGGCCACAACTTCCACTAATATGATAATGACATAAAGCAAACACACAGAGACTTTAACAGACTTCATAATGGCCACAGCCAAGAAGAAGTCTGGCATCATCACCAAACTTGATACTCTGATCTCTCTGATACTGAAAACGGGGAATGATCTCTGTTATACTGAGTTAAAACACTCCCTAATTTGTGATTTTGGTATGTGCCAAACGATCTAATGGCACCAGAATGTTTGAAGACCTGACAGAGTTGTTTTTTTCCTCACAGCCTGATATTTAGAGTCCGTCCTCTGAGTGGTGGCAGTGTGGCAGGCTGTATAAATTGCAGAACAAAAAGAACATAGCAGAAATCATGAACACATGGGTCATTTTGAAATGGAAGAAAGCTGTCACTATTTTCAGTCTTATCTAGAACCGTACAAGAACTACTAAAATCAGGTCCTTTTCCACTGTGTGTCACGCTCACTCTGGGAGCAGGGAATCGCGGAGGCAAGGAGTTTCTTCAGACGTGCTTTATTAGCATGAACCCAGGAAACATGGAGAATCACGGAGTGACAATATAAGACGGCACACAGGGGCAAGGAAACACAGGACTTATAAACACAGGAAAATCAACAGGTAAGAACGGAAACAGGTGCAGGGCAAAATCTTGCAGCGCGGACTCTGTCGGGCGCTCTTGCAGCGCGGACTCTGTCGGGCGCTCTTGCAGCGCGGACTCTGTCGGGCGCTCTTGCAGCGCGGACTCTGTCGGGCGCTCTTGCAGCGCGGACTCTGTCGGGCGCTCTTGCAGCGCGGGGCTGGATGGAACCAGCGGAGACGCAGGAGGGCACGTGCGGGGAGCCGGCACTGGAGGGCACGTGCGGGGTGCAGACACTTGGGGACGCTCTTGAAGCGCAGACACTTGGGGACGCTCTTGAAGCGCAGACACTTGGGGCCGTTCTTGACGAGCTGGGCTGGACGGAACCAGCGGGAACTCAGGAGGGCTGGATGGAACCAGCGGGAACTCAGGAGGACACGTGCGTGGAGCCGGCAGGGGAGGGCACGTGCGTGGAAACGCGGACACTTGGGGGCGCTCGGGAAGCGCGGAGCCGGACAGAACCAGCGGAGACGAAGGAGAGCCGGACGGAACCAGCGGGAACTCAGGAGGGCTGGACGGAACCAGTGGGAACTCAGGAGGGCTGGACGGAACCAGCGGGAACTCAGGAGGGCTGGGCGGGACCAGCGGGGACGCAGGAGGCACTTGCGAGGAGCAGGTACAGGAGGGCGCTTTTGAAGCGCGGGGTTGCGGGGGTGCTCTGGGCTGAGGACAGCAGCAGTGCAGGGCATGTGGAGGGTCCTGGCGAGCGGTGAGCTGGTGAGGCCGGGTTGTTCTCGGGTTGGGTTGGATGAAGATCGGTCTGACATTCTTCGACTTCGAAATTAATGCCATGTACATTGAGGACATGATTTATCAGCCCGATCAGGGAAAAACTGGACGTGGGAAGATCGCGACTGATGACATCATCATCCAACCCAAACCAAAAACACACACCGAGCGAGGCGTCAATCCAGCTCACCTCGTTGGAAAGCTCAAGAAACTCCTCAACATACCTTACCAACTCCCGACCATCCTGCCGCAGACACCAGAGCCTGTCTTCAGCCATAGTATTGTTGTCGGTGCCGTCTTCTGTCACGCTCACTCTGGGAGCAGGGAATCGCGGAGACAAGGAGTTTCTTCAGACGTGCTTTATTAGCATGAACCCAGGAAACATGGAGAATCACGGAGTGACAATATAAGACGGCACACAGGGGCAAGGAAACACAGGACTTATAAACACAGGAAAATCAACAGGTAAGAACGGAAACAGGTGCAGGGCAATTAAACAGGGCTTGGGACTAATTAACTAATCAAAGGAACGAGGATGGCCAAATAGGGACACGAGAGGAGGGGAAACACAAGACAAGGACTGACACTGTGTAGAGTTGAGCAGGCTTGAGTCATATCTTCAACAAAGCAAGGTTTATATGTGTCTGCTTGTCTGTATCAAAGTGAAGATACAGCACACTTATACTTTTCCTAAGCCCATATTTAACAGATAAAAGCTAGTGTGTGTGCACTGAGAAAGTTAGAAATGTTTCCACTAACTCATCCGCTGACCTGTGCGCCATCTGACTGACCTCTTCATCGGTGTTCTGCTTCTGAACATCATAAATCAGCATGAGGGGGCCGTCTCTTGTCTAACCGCTCGGCTCAGAGCCGCTGCCTGCGCTGCTCGCCGGTCTGTCAATGCGGTCTGTGCCCCTGCCACAGATGAATCACATTAGGAGGATAATGAACCATTTAATGACCTGTGTGTTGATTTATCAGACGCTCTGGAGAGGGCAATTTAAAAATATAACGCCATAAGTCACCGAGTCGCTGGCCGACATGTCTCGCTAAGCCTTTCATGGCCTCCATGGCCTCCCATTGTCTGAGCGTCAATCAACGTGTGTTTAGGAGACGTGTAGCCATGGCCCACTTCTCATGTAGGGAAGCGGTCAATTTTACACCCCCTGCTCAGACTCTCCTCTCCTTTCCGCGGTGACATATTGAGCCCTGGCAGAGTGAGACAGGGATATTTCTAGCTTCTGCTCAGAGCACTCCTCAATGGACTGCTCATCATTAGGATGAGAGATCTGACACAGCATGCAGCTGCACTGGGATATTTCATATGCTCCTCAGGGCTAAGCTTACTAAATTGGCTCTGCCTGTTGTGTTTGTGGAATAAATATAGCTCTGCGAGACGTATTTTTCAAATCCTAAAAGATGGTTCTGCTTGTACAATTTTGTCTGGACCAAAATAGGAACATGTTGCATTTACATACACATTTATGTTTTTCACAGATGCTTTATTACTACAAAAGTGTGTGTGTCGAGATTATTTTGGAGTACTGAGACTGAACCTCCAATGCTACTAGATGCACAGCAACTACTGCTGTGCAGTGCAAATTCTGACTAGAAGGGTAAAATGATGGTTATTTTCGTCAGTTATAGCTCATTAGCTCTAGCATTCTGCATGCTTTAAGTCAGACAGATAAAGTAGTGTGGTATAAGATTTACATACATTTGATATTTTAATTAATTATCAAGAGAGAGAAAGAAGCGAGATTGTGTGTGGTTCAGGTTTACAATATTCAAAATCCTTGTCCTTGTGGGTAAATTTTTTTTTTTGTCCTCATGAGGAAAACTGTTTATAAATTAAACAGAATGATCTTTATTGAAAATCTAAAAAATGCTGAACGTTTTGTGTGAGGTTTAGTTGTAGAGTTGGGGTAAGGGGATAGAAAATACTGTTTTTACAGTATAAAAACCATTATGTCTATGGAATGTCCCCATAAAACATGGAAACCCAATATGTGTGTGCATGTGTCTACTAAAGAGCCGATCATTCTACACTTAGTTCCATTGACTATCATTCATGCACATCCAAATGGGAGACAGGAAATACAAGCAAATACAATGCAAATTCCACAGTGTTCCAGAGTTCAAGTTTGGTGAACTCTTGTTTTGTGAATTGGTATTACATGAAGATGTGTGACCAGAAAAAAGAATGCAAGCTTTAAATTTGCAGGATTGGAGTGTTGCAGTAAATTGAATTACATTTTGGATATATGTAGAAATGCAAGAGAGCATGATGTCATATTACGACTGTTGCAGTTGTCCAGTGTCCTTTCACACGTACAGTCTTTACTGGTAAATTACCAATAAATTATTAAGAGATCATGTGGGAACAGGACTTTTCAAAAATACCAGTAACTTCATTCTGGCAATTTATCAGTATGAGATGTAATGTTACCTGTCTCAGGCTGGAGAGACCCGAAAGGGTAAGTAGAACACACAGTTAAGTGTCTGTAGAAAAGTATGAGAAACACATGAATATGCTGCGAGCTCTGGTGATGTTTAATGAACTGTAACCCGAGCTGCGCAGTTTAACATCTCAAAAGCACTAAGCACCCTCTACAGGAGGCACAAATAATAACAATTTCAGGTTTAGACCAAAAATACATTAGAGTCAGTACTGAATTGAACAATATCATATAACCTTGTTTCTCTTTAAAATTTAGATTTTTGGAGGGGGTGTCTATTTTTCTTTCTGTTGGCTATGCACACCTTACACATTTATTGATTTCAACCCTCTACACTCTCCCCTGTTTTCTTACATGGATCCTGACATCTGAATGACCTCTGACTCATGTTACATTGCTTTGATCTCTCTTTTAAATTTTTTAAAACCCCATCTCAGTACCCATGATGACACCAATGACAGCAAGGATGAGTGGGCATATACTGGTAGTAAAGAGCATTTTCACGTGGAATGTATTGCTGTGTAGACCAAAGAGCCTTTGCTTCTGCTATCCAAGGTCAATATGATGTTCACCCAAAGCATCATACATAAACATTTATCGTGGTTTTCCCACTCTTTGTGTCCTTCTCACATTTCCTTCCACCCTCTCCTCCGCTTCTCTGTCCATTTCATTTTCAGCATTTCTGACTAAATCTGCTTCATTCCTTAGTCTCTCCTCATCTTTATCTGGCATAATAGACCTTGGACTTGGAACAACTCTTTGAGTCTCCATGTGTTCCTGGTCCAAGTCTTGAACCTGGTTTTCCAGAGGATCACATCTTTCATCAGGATAGAATTCAATTGCCGTTGGACGAAAGTGAGAAGGTTTTGGGTTGTTTGAGTTACGGGTTCTCTCTAGGTTTGTGGAACTGTTACAAATTTGGATCAAGGTATGTTTGTACAAAGATCATACCGGTAAGTATGTTCCTCCTTTTCTGTGGCATCTGAGTCAGACTCATTCTCTGGTTGACTCTCACTTGCTTTCTTGTTTTACTTTCTTTGTTTCCTTAATTCCAGCTGTTGGCTCTTCCAAGGGTAAGTCATTGACAGCCAGCAGGATCCAGCAAACATGTCCTTGTGGGGCCCATGCTGGCTTTTTGTGGGCACAGTGTGCTAGGGCCAGCCCACACCAAACCTAAACAGGCCCAGTGCGGGCTTGCTCAGGTGAGGCCCACAGATTTGGGCTCACCGCATGCGCTCTGTGAGCAGCCCACACTATGGGACTGCCCACATTAAACAAATGATGGCCCAGTGTGGGCCAGACATGAGTCAGTTAATAAGAATTTTGTGGGCAGTTTTCTTCTTTACCACTAGGGATGCTAGGTTTACTTAAGTAGAGCCATGTGGTAGAGAGACTTAGCAATAGCAAGCAACAGAAGCCAGCATGGCTCACCTGCTGAACACATGGTGGTGTGTCCTGTTGGGGAAATGTGTAATTTCAAGTCCAGCCTAAAGGAGTTTTTTTTCTATTTAAAAGTGTAAATTACTGATGTTTTTTGCAGAGATGGTACATTAATGTATGGTCTATGTTTGGATTGATGATAAGAGTTTAAGACAGTGTATTTGTATGCATTTTAGAACGACTCTTTATTGGTGAGGTTAGCACATCATGGTCCAGTTTGAATATGGATTTAAAGTTCTTTTCGATGTGAGACCATAGTCTGGACTATTTTTGATTGTTCCTGGTTAGGAAGAGTCTGGTGTTTGAGAGCTGTGGCGTGTTTTGATTATAAGAGGTTGTATTATTAATTTGCTATCAGCCAACTTCAGCTATGGACAGTGTTTGTACTACAGACATCGATGTACTACAGATAAGACTTTCACACACATCACTTTCACAGGACTAAATCCTACAATCTTACATTGCTTTGTTTTTTTTTATTTTTGTGTATTTACATTTTTGGCTATATGTAGCTGTATTAACCTGAATTGAATGTTTTCTATTTTGTGTTTATTAAATCCATTGATTTAAAATCCCTTTGACTTCTGTATATTTTTGACAATATAGACATTAGTTATGAGGTGACTGCATCCATTTCAGATGTAAAATAACTGTTTTTCCCAAAGACCTAAGCTATAGTAGGTGGAAAGTATTTAAAGTGAACCAGATGTATTGTTATAGATCAGGGGTGCATCCTGTTCCTGGCGATCTACCTTCCTGCAGAGTTCAGTTCCAACCCTGATTAAACAAACCTGTCTGTAATTATCAAGTGCTCCTTCAGATCCTAAATAATTGGTTCAGGTGTGTTTGATCAGGGCTGGAACTGAACTCTGCAGGAAGGTAGATCTCCAGGACCAGGGTTGGGCACCCCTGTTGTAGATTAATAGGGCCAGTGCAGGCTTGTTTGCAGAGCGAGGTTGCGGCGAAGCACACAAAGAGTCTTGGGACCTGTCTCAGGTTGTATCTTGTACACCGGGCCATCACCAATGTGCTCTACAAACCGGTGTACATCCTTTTCCCAGTATGCACACAACTTTCCTGGGCCACCTCTCTCCAAAAGTTTTCTGACCAACACCGGGTCTCCTGGTTGAAGGATGGCACCTCTTACTGCTCAGTCATAGTATTTCTTGCCCTTTGCTGAAGACCTTTGGCTGTTCTCTTTTGCAGTCTGATATGCGTATCTCATTCTGTCTTCCCACTGTTGTGCAAAAGCATGTTGATTTGAACTCTCTGTCTTGTTTTTCAGGTTAAACAGCAAGTTGGCAGGTAATCAGGGTGATCTGCCGTACAAGAAAAAGAATGGAGAGTAGCTGGTCGATTCATGCCTGGTGCAATTATAAGCATGCACAACGTGAGGCAGGTAATCTTTCCATTCACTTTTTTTCCCTCCTCCAGAGTCCTAAGCATTTGCAGAATTGTCCAATTTAGCCTCTCTACAGGGTTACACTGAGGGTGATATTGTGTGGTTCACGAGTGGGCTATTCCTGACAGCTGTTGTAACCTTTGAAACAAGTGGTTCTCAAACTCCCTGCCCTGGTCGTGGTGGAGTTTTTTGGGATACCCAAACCGAAGAAAGTCCTGGAAGATCTTCTCTGCAGCAGTTTTACCTGACTTATTTCTCGTTGGATATGCCTGTGCAAACCGTGTGAAGTGGTCTACAAGCAGAAGAATATACTCATAACCACCCTTGCTTGGCTCAAGATGTAAGTAATCCACACTCACCAGCTCAAATGGGGAACTGGATGTAAAGGAACACAAGGGTGCACTTTGATGGACATGCGGGTGTTTTTGTTTTATACAGGCACACCTCATTGAGGGCCAATAGTAGCGTTCACGAGCAAGATGAAGCACTTTCTCGACTCCTACATGTCACATTTCATTGTGCAACTTTTAAAGCACCAGTTCTCTGAACTGCAGAGGGAGAACTAATTGCCTGTTTTATCCTGTTTCTCTGTACAAGACCCCATCCTCTAGCTTCAATTTTGTTCATTCAAAGAGAAGCCTCCTCGTTTCCTTTTTCATGGGACTCTTGTCTTTTCCATTTGGTATCCAGCCTTGTTCCTTCAACTTGATTACCTCACCTATTGCTGGGTCATGTCGTTGTGCAGCTTTGAATTTTTCGGGGGTGACTGTGGAGATACTGTCCTCAGTGCATAGGATCTCTTTACTTGGAGTGTTGAGCTCTAAGGTAGCAACCCAAGGCACATCTCTGTCAGCCACAGCTTTACTACCTTGCCTGTGTGCTCACCCATGATGTCTGTCAGTTTCAAGGGGTGCCTTGACAGTGTATCGAAGGGTGCATGAAAGGGTGCTTTTCCACTGCATAGTACGGCATGGCACGGTTCAGTACAGCTCACTTTTGGCGGGTTTTCCTCTGGGAATAGTACCTGGTACTTTTTTTAGTACCACCTCGGCCGAGGTTCCAAGCGAGCCGTACCGTTACCAAAACATGACGTTTAAACTCTGCTGATCACTGATTGGCCGGAGAAAATCGACACTGCCTGCGTCATTGAACTTTCAGCATGAGACACAACAAGACCCGCTAGATTTAAATCAGCACAGCCAGCGAAGGATCGAACGCAACTGTTTTGAATGAGCGCACCTTTTTTAAACAACCAAAAAAGGGCTGTTTCGTTGTCTGTTGAGGAAGTACAGATGTTCCTCTCATTGATAGCCGAGAAGCGGATCCAGCGAGAGCGCGATGGAGCGACGCGAAGAATTAAAATGTTTTTCAGGAGTCACGGCAGTAGAGGCGGCGCAACTATAACGACACGTGAATAATCCTGCCCTCTCTAAAGCGGTACTAAACTGCAGTGGAAACACAAAACGAGCCGAACTGAGCCGTGTCGTGCCTTTCTGAACCGTGTTGAGCCGAGTTGTACCATGCAGTGGAAAAGCGCCAAAAGTTGGCTTTAACTGGTCTATATCTGATATCAAAGTGAAAGTCCGTTAACTCACCTACCCAACGCTGCCCTACCGCGACCAGTGTTGGGAAGTAAGTAGTTACATGTAACGGAATTATGTAATTTAATTACAAAGTAAAAGTAATTGTAATCAGTTACAGTTACTAAGAATTTTTTTTTAATTAAATTACAGTTACTTATGAAAACATTAAGGATTACAAAGGGGGTTACATCTAATTTGTTCACACACACTCCTACATACAGATTTAAATGATTTCTTTCATGAATTACAGTCACTGCTCTAAAATATGAAACACCAATGTGTCACCAATGTTTCAGGAGTTTAGAACATGCTTATTTGATAACTCTTTTATTTCCTTTATGGGTTTATGTAATAGCTATGCTTCATTTTTTAAGATTAACTGTTTTTTCCAAGGGATTGTTAGATTCCAGACAGTGTTTCCTGTCATACCTCTGTGTAGCGTAGCTAGAGGGCGTACTTTACACTATGAATTCCAAAACCTTAAGAAAAAGTATTAATGCTGACCAGGGCTCTGAACCGGTTCAAGGAACGAAAACGAAAACCGGAAACGAACGAAATTTTGACTGGAACAGAACCGGAAACAGAAACTAAATCAAATTTTATAGTTCCGAACAGAATTGAAAATTTGAAATGGCCATTAACCGGTTAATAACGTTATTTTATAGTTCCATTTAATATTTTAAATTTGCTGTCAACCAATCACGAATTCAAGTAGTACAGACTATACAAATGTGATGCTGACGCATCCAGCGAGTGAAATGCCCGCCCGTGCTCAGCTGTGAACCCTAGTCGCAATGGCAATGAATTCTGCTACCATCTGTTTTAATGGAAAATCTGACAGGGTAGCACAAATCGTCAGAACACCGGCGTTAGCGTTTATCCGACGTCAGTGTAAGATGGATTCAACAGATCTTACACACCAGCGGTGCTTCGATGAAAGTAAAAGCCAATAAATAATATTTTAGTAGGCTATATGTCGAGAATATGGAAACATTTGGATTCGTGCCGAGTGAGAGAGGTAGGCATCAGTTTCACCTTTAATTTGTTTTTGGAATGACGATTTTATAGCCTATAGGCTATCCTTAAGTTTAGAGGATTTGTTGTGGAGAGAAACTAATTACTGTGTTTATTAGGGATGTGCGGTTCTAGTCGACTAGTCGACTAAACGGTACAGCTCCTACTAGTCGACACTGAAAACAATAGTCGATTACACGAGAAAAAAAAATTAAAAATTATCATTCAAATTACCATCATTTTAACGTTACATTTTAAAACATTTTAAATAAGTTAAAATAAAACTTTTGAAAAAGAATACATATCAAAATATTTAATTATTTTTAAAAGCATATCTGGGCAGAAACTACATTTTTACCTCAGACCTCTCATGCCTTGTCTTCACGTCAGTTGCGGCGAGCTTAGAATGACCACACGAAAGACCTATGCGTTAGCTTGGAGGCTAGCCAAAGCCAGCAATGTCAATCTTTCATACGTCACTGCGGTCCGTGATCCCATGCACGCGATCTATTCTTCTAAATGAAGACCCACTTCGGTGGTGCTGCGGGATTTCCAGGCTCTTTTCGAAACTCTCTGCGTGCCTGTGACTTCAGTTCCTGCCGAGCGAGGTTTTTTTTTTTTTTTTTTTTCCAAGTGCAGAATCGTCTAGTCCAGTCTTTCGCCAGACCACGTTAACAAATGTGCATGGATTAAGTAAAACTAGCATTCTTTTGTTTTTAGACAAAATAGCCAACATGAAGTAATTTTTTTTTAAAGCCATTTTAATGCTATTCCTTGATAAACGTTCCTATTTTTTTTTACTTTTGTTTTTATATGTTGGCTAACTTTATATGAAAATTAAGAATTCTGTCAGTCTATTGATTGATTTTCCATTTCTGCATTGCTCCAGCCGATCTGAATAAATAAGCTATGCACCGGTTTATGTTGAGTGTTAGAGCCCTGCAAAATTATTTTTATATTGTAGACATCTATAGATTAGTGATGAAAAAAAAATCACCGCGCTGGTGGAAACAACAGGAGACCACACGACTGAGAGCAGCTCGATGGTGTTTAGTGTCCCGCAGCAGCAGCGTGCGCAAGCGACTTCAGGGCAGCGGAATAGTTCTGCGTTCAAATGCACACAATAGGCTAAAGTTTGCTGCAAAACCCCAGCAAACATAACCATGAATGTGTCTGCGGGAAATAGTAAGGAGATATTTGAACTATTTACTAATAAACTAATGTTTTCTGAGTCCGTGTCGCAAGGATGAAGTTGCTGATCCTGACTCACCGTCTCCTCATTAGACGCGCCTTTAGAGAGAAATGCATCTTTATTGATTATGATTAAGATTATAATAAAAGCGTTTTTGTTTTCAATTTTTTATTTCGTTAAGTGATAATTTAAAGCTTTCTATAGATATATTTATCATGTCTGTGAGGCATGTATTCTCTGCTGAAGCTCCTGTTAAAGACGCAGAAAGCACATCATGTTTGTTTTCTTTGTTTTATAAAAGAACTACCTTTTTGTTGGTATTGTGAGTGCGCACAAATACAAGTAGACCCTTTACAGGTCGGAATGATGTATTATTCTTACCTTTATCAAACAAACAAACAAACAAAAAATGACGGTGTAGGCTATTTTAATTTGTTTCCACTGAAAGCAATGCAAGTGTTTGCTGATGCCTCCATGTCCTGCAGAGCGCGCTTTAGCTTCCACTCTCCGCACAAACTTACATATAGGCTAGCGCACATTATTATTATTATAGCAGGCTTAACGTTTAAACATTGTTATATACTTGAACTGTTTTAGTATATCTATAGATTTTATTTTAGGCAAGTCGTGATGATATGAGAAGGCTAAATTTATCAAACATAGGCTATGATCAGCTCATGCCGCTGGCCGCTTGGTCGTTACTTAAAAAAAAACAAAAAAACGTATAGGCTATTTAATGAACAAAAATGCTCCCAACGTTTTTCTAAATTAACTTAATAAAAAAACAAAACGAAATATAATAATTTTGCCATTACACACAAAACAGAACTATTTTAATAGCCGAAACAGTAGTATAAACTGTTTTAGGAGAAGGGGGAAAAAAGGGCTCGGGTCGGAAATTCTGATAAGCTGTCGGACGTGGGCCGGGCCTAGCCTGAGCGTCTCGGGCCAGGGCCGGGCTAGGGCCTAAATTTGAGGGCCGTGCAGGGCTCTGTTGAGTGTATGCTATTTATTTTTTTCTGTTTAACCAGCGCCTAATATTAAATGATGATAACGCGAGGCAAGCATAATCATGACCTATTTTAGGGATTTGACAGTGTGATTCAAAGATTTAAGTATTTCAAACGACAGTCAAATTAGTCGTAGCGCACATCCCTAGTGTTTATAATGTTTGTAAACATTTTTGATTTACCGGCATTTTATCCTACATCATTTCTGAATAATAGGCTAATAAAATGCAGGCTTAGCCTTTGTTTTTTTTTTCCCTCAAAACATTTTATACAAGTAGCGTTTTTTTTTTTTTTTTTTTTTTACAATTTGCAGCAAACATCGTTAAAAAATTCTTTAATGTCTTTAAAGCATTTGTTTCCAGTTAACAAAATAAATCAATTGACACAGAATCAGGTTTTAGTTTTTCTAATTTATTTTGGTATTTTAACGCAATCTGTTACTTAGATTTTCTTAGTTGTGATCTTAGGCGATTTTTTTACTCAATGGTTCAACAAATAACAGGTGATAATTCAATATCAACTTACATCAAAAATAATACTCAGATTCACCACACAGTGTCACTATAACTGTGCTTAAACTCCAAACGGAGGTTTCACCAGAATAATCAAAACGTAATTACAGAAAAACTCAAAGTGTCAATTCTTCCGAATGCACAATTATTTCTGATGTTAGGGCACACTTTTAGGGTGAAACAATACTCTTTACGATTACACAAACACGGCAGTGGCACCCTACACATAAATACAAAAAGACTGTCAGCATCTTCAACATAAGAATTAAACAATGCTACATGGAAATCAAATAAAATGTACAAATGACATTAAGAACACAATTCAAATACCTTATGCACATTTCACATTTAACACTTACCGAATTCTGTTTTACTGAGAATCCGTATCACTTGTCACGTGCAATGTCACACAATCTCCGTTCATCCAAATCCCTAGGATGATACACTAGTGTCTCCGTCTCTCATGCACTGCTTGAACGGTCTATGGCTGTGTCCAAATTCAGGGTCTGCATCCTCCTTAGGATCCTTCCTACCCGGTTGAAGGAGGAGGGATCCTCCGACGTCCGCAAAACCCGGAAGTCGGTGTTTGTGAATTTGGACAGCCTACCCTTCTTTCAGTTCCCTCCCTTACCTGTTGCTCATATCCTGTCGCCTAGCAACCGTGACAGCGCCAAGCAAGAAGCGGGAAAATGGACAAACAAAGAGTTATTCTCCTCATTTTAATTATTTTGGAAGAAATAAAGCAATTAAATAAATTAAATACTTTCTTTGCTCGTTGTCGGAGAGTTTTTTTATATCAGACTACAAGACAGTCACATCCAGGTAAGCCATTATAGCCTATTTTTATTTGTTTTTAAGTATTCTACTAATTTCTCCTACAAATTCATTGAGCCGAAGCATAAACTTTAGCTTGTTTTGTCAGAGAAACTCCTCTCCCACTCCGCTACCGCTCGCTTCGTCCGCCATTATGCTCTGCCGAAAAGAATTATGGGATAGGTAGGACGGGAAAGGATCCACCACACCCATCCTTCCAATTCGGGGAAAAGGAGGACGTATTTGTGGGCCGCATTTGAAGCATCCTACGAATTTGGACAGCCTTCGTCGCGGCGCTGTGACGTAACATCCTTCAAATGAGTACTCCGAAGAATGCAGACCCTGAATTTGGACACAGCCTATCTCTGTATCGCACTCTTAGCGCGTCATCATTAGCAGCCACTCTCTTAAAGGGGAAATACACTCTTTGCGTGCCCCACACTCTAATACCACCCTGTTACACATTACTAGATTTTTTTTATTTTGTTTAGTAGCCTACATTTAGAAATGTAAAAATCTAGAAAAGATGATGCTGTATAGCCTATTAGCGCAGCGGGTTAACATACCATCTCTTTCTGTATTTAAAAAAAATATATATATTTTTTGTGTAAAGAAAACACAGTACTTTATTATTATTATTATTATTATTATTATTATTATTATTAAAGACAATTTTAAAAATAACGGTATTAACCGTTATTTTTCTACTCAAACTGGTTTCGGAACGGTAATAATACAGAAGAACGCAGGAACGGAAACGTTAAAATATCGATTCTGCTCGGAGTGAACCGATTGACATTTTTTTTCGTTTTCAAGCCCTGATGCTGACTATGCCACCCCTTTAAAGTAAGGGGAACTGAATACTTGACAAATCAGACACACAGGTTTGTTACCATGAAGGGCAAAGACATAGATATCAGTATACAAAATGTTTATTTAGTTCACAATAATCAGATAAAACACTTAAAAAGATTGGACAAAGATATAGCTCAAATGAGCTAAACAACCACGGCTCAGTACACCACACAAAGACAAATAACTAGAATGACTAAGGCCGGCCCGTAGCAGGGTCGGCTAGCTGATTATTAAGTGATTATTCTTAAACCACACACACACACACACACACAGTGAGGTGAGTGATCACAAACGGCAAAGAGAAAGAATTCTCAAATAATTAACAATACACAAAGCAGAAAGTTTATAAAAATAAACTACACAATAATCAAGAATCAAACTGAGCAAGAAACAAAATCAATATAAAGAAAAACATACAATAACAAATATAATATAATGGCACAACCAAACAAAAACTAAATGCACAGACAATAAAGGAAACAACCACACTCCAAAACCAAAGAAATCACATCAACAAGCTTACACAAAGCCGGTAATTCTATGACTGGAGGGCAGGCCAGAGCACGCAGCCCAACACATACGGCAGTAAGATAATCAGGACAGCAACTGCCGCAACACCCGGCTTTAGCGTGGAAAAGAACAAAACAAATAATAAAAACACACACAGCAAAACAGCAGCGCTGTCTTTCTGTTCTATGCAGAATCCTATTCTATGCAGGAAGCAATCACCCGAACCCCCAAAAGATGGAGCGCTCCCAAAGAAATTGTTCGTCCTGCTAAAAACAAACCATTAATTAACTTAATCAAATTAATTATTCATTAAAAATGTAACTATACATACCAGATATTGGTCACCGAGTCACAAGTAATTCAGTTGCTCACAGCACAAATCTCAGCAGTTTACTCGAAGATGAATTAACTCAACCCAGCTGGAATAAGAGCATTCTAGTTACAGCAAGCGTGAACTCCACGCAAATGATTAATCAAGCTTAACCTACCGGGGGAAAAAAATGACAGCCTACACACCACTGTGAAGCCGCGAACGAGATACTATTCCAGCTACAATAAATAAATATGGTAAATTGATCTGCACGAGCTCACATTAGCCAAGCAGCTAAAAACATACCATATAGGCGGAAACCCACATGCACCAAGGGATGGAGCTAGCAATGACGCATCCCAGGTAGCCTAATCACAGCCTTTATATCACAAGGACCCGGGTCTGATTGGCTGTCATTCTAAATACAGGGGAGGGAACTTACCCGCTTTGCCACATATGCAAAGATTTGATTTCAAAAACAGTATGACAGCTAATAAAATATTTCATGTTATGATTTTAAATATGTATTTAACCTCAGAATGATCTCGAAGTAAGTCTGATTTTGTGGTGGCTGTGCTTCAAAGGGGACATTGGGTGCCCATCTTCCACAAGTTGGTATGATTTTTTTAGGGTTTTCAATGGTCGTGTAACAACACCCTTTTTACCTTGCTCTGTTCACAGCAGCTCGTTTAGGGGCATGCCCCTTTAAATGTTAATGAGCTCACCCATGAGGGAGCATGGAATCAAACTTCGCTGTCAGGGCCTTGAAGAACAAAGAACCCCGCACAGTGGGAGAAGTGCGGATGCTGCTTGGTTTTCTAAGATATTACAGGTCCTATATTCAAGGCTTCTCCACACTGACCAAGCCACACTTTGAGCTTCTCCAAAGGCTTCCTGGGACAAGTGAGGGTATACAAAATCCCCAGGTGCTCAGTCGTCCGGGTGCCATAAAACAAAAAGAAAGAGGGCAACTTAACTCCAGAACTCCAGTCGTTTGTACGGCAGAACATCAGAGTGTTGTTTCCAAATTTGTCGACATGTTGACAAGTCCTCCAGTGCTAGCTTACCCAAATTTTGACCTACCTGTTGCATTGCACATGGATGCTTCAAATGAAGGTCTGGGGGCCATGCTTTATCAGCAACAGGGCAATAAACTCTGTGTCATTGGGTATGGGTCTCACACGTTAACGGCAGTGGAAAATAACTACCACTTACACTTGGGTAAACTGGAGTTTTTGGCACTCAAATGGGCCATCTGTGCTCCAACATTCACAGTTTACACCGATAACAATCCACTGACATATGTCCTCAGCAGTGTTGGGAATAATAGGTAATGTAATAAGTTACCGATTAGAGTTACCCTACTTAAAATATAATAAGTAGTGTAACATTTACATTTCTTTATTAATGTAACTGATTACATTTGATTACTTTTTGATTACTTTTCTAAATTTCTAATGTGTTCTAATGTTTTCAACTGTTAATAATTTTCAAACATAAACCAGGCAGGGTTAACCTTACAGTAGTACTCAACACTGATTCCTGTCAGACTTTCGAAGTCCTTCAGCACTTGAATTAAGATTATAATATTTTAATTTTAAAGGAGACATTGGATGCAAAATTCACTTTTACATTGTGTTATTAATGTATCTTAGCAGTGTGTGGACACAGCCACCCTACAATGATAAAAATCCATTCACTCCTTTTTTTTTTTTAATCCCTCAAAAACCTAAACACTCTAAATTATTAAGCCATTTTGATTTTCTGAGCGGTAGGATGTCGTATTTGCTCAGGCCCTGCCCACAACCTCTGAAGTACTGTCTAGTATTAGTATAGTTTCGCAGTCAGCCAGTTGTACGAAGTCCATCATTCTTTCCTCGCTCAAACAGCTGTAGTGACAATGTCTTGTACACAATGCAGGTGTTTTGTTGTTTTGTGATGTAGAAGAACTTAAGAGTGTTAATTTTCTCCTGACAAGCCACTGAGGACACAGTGCATTAGTTTTGTTTTTGATGGTAATGCACCACTGAATACACCTAAATTAATTTATGTCTGCGCAAATAATTTTACTCCAGACTGCTTTCTGAATGAGGGACAATTCAAGGCATGTTTTGTTAAAAAGCTAAAACTCAAGGGTAGATCAGTAGCCATTGTTTTTGATCCAGCTGCACTTCCAGAAGAAGTAAAGGTCACTGCACACTGAGTCCAAAATTTTCATCCAAAATTTTTGCATGTTAAAAAATAAATATGACCTCACGTTTTGTCAATCATGTTTGCACAGTGCCTCCGAAACTTTCGTCCGTCAAAAAAAAATTCGGATCAGGTTTCAAATTTCGCATCCGTAGCATGCATTTTGATAGGAAAGGATGGGGAACATGAAAAAACAGAAAAACGCATGCGGAAATTTCGGACTCAGTGTGCAATGACCTTAAGTCTCACACCTCATATTTTTTATGATTATTTGCAAATCGCCTTTGCTCTTCCACGGAAGAGAGGGTGAGCAGAGCTCATTAACATTTAAAGGGACATGGCCCGAAACGAGCTGCTGTGAACAGAGCAAGGTAAAAAGGGTGATGTTACATGACCATTGAGGAATTTTAACCAAAGTATGTCGCAGACCTTTCATGAAAATCCTAAAGAATCATACCAACTTGTGGAAGATGGGCATCCAATGTCCCCTTTGAAGCACAGCCACCACAAAATCTGAATTACTTTGAGATCATTCTGAGGTTAAATACATATTTAAATATATATAAATATATTTAAATATATAAATAAATATTTTATTAGCAATCATACTGTTTTTGACATCAAATCTTTGCATAGCTATGACAGGAAACACTGTCTGGAATCTAAAAATGTCTTGGAAAAAACAGTTAATCTAAAAAAATGAAGCATAGCTATTACATAAACCCATAAAGGAAATAAATGAGTTATCGAATGAGCATGTTCTAAACTCCTTATATTTCATATTTTAGAGCAGTCATTGCAATTAATGAAAGAAATCATTTAAATCTGTATGTGGGAGTGTGTGTGAATAAATCAGATATAACCCCCTTTGTAATCCTTAACGTTTTTTTAAGTAACTGTAATTTAATAAAAAAAAAAATCTTAGTAACTGTAACTGATTACAGTTACTTTTATTTTGTAATTAAATTACACAATTCCATTACATGTAAGCAGTTACTTCCCAACACTGTAAATAGTATCCAAAATTAGAATTAGCTTTTCCCAAATCATTGCATGTTGAAATGTGTATCCCAGAGGTATCCAGATGGTTTACTATTTCTGGAAGAAGTTCGAAATCGAGATTCATATACAGTCTAATAGCTAATATTGCCCACAACTGAAGATTTGATTAGAACTACAAACATGAAATAAAAAGTGTTAAACAAAACTATAGCCTATCTGCCAGATACGTGTTAAAAACTATGTGTGGCAGATACTGTATGTGAGGTCAACAGTTAAGTAGACAGGTTTAGATATAGTGGTTTGAGAGATTAATAATCCGTCAAACTATTTATCCAATACTATCCGCATTAGCCTATATTTCATCTTCAACAACATTGTGAATGTTTATAAAGATACATATGCAACTTTTAAATGCATCATTATGCAAACACACGAGGAGAGCTCTCTGCATCAAAGACCCATGACAGGCAGATCAACATGCTGCTTCATTTCTCTTTGATACGGTAAGAAATGAAATGTGAAATGTTAACTATGACAAGATGTTTGACAGGGCACTTTTAACAGTGACAGGAACCACATAACTTTGCGACAGAGTGGTCTGTTAAATATTATGTCTGTAAATAGTATGTCTATAATATTCTGTTAATGACGAAATATTATGTCCCAAAACTTCTGCTACAAACTCAAAAATATGTACTGTACGTTTCTTTAGGGCATAGTACAAGAGGTTAATTTGGGACACAGCATATACCTGAAAGACCAAAAACTGACTCCAAAAATACCTCTGCTAATTCTCAAAATCAATTTATTTTGCAATTTACAAAACATATCTATTTTGTCTTATTTTCTGCCTCACTAAGTAATGGCATCAGTGCACAGGCAATGCTGTGTCATTGTTTTTTAATAATCAGGGTGCTTGATGCTATTAAGTCTTTCACAATGATTTATTTTCAGGTTTGCAGCCCGGTCATAAGGTCCCACCAGAATGAACCGTGCAGAGAAGGATTTGCTTATAATCCACAGGATGTCACACATACAGAAAACTAGTCAAACATACTCTGGACCAACAACAAATGTAATTTTCAAAGTAAATCCATCAAGGAAATAGAAGAGCATTCAATCTGAAGATTACACATTTACACCTTTGTCCTCATCTCCTAGGTCTCAGTTTTAATGTCCACAGTCCTAAATCTGATCTGAGTTCAATCGAGCAAACCTGGCTTGCTGCACTCTTCTCCATAATGCAAATGTTCCCGGCTCAGCACTCAGAGAATCAAATATAATACGTTTTGTTCTCCATGAGAGATACTTTTATGGTACGGGGCGTGTCTATTACAGGGGAAATGAGGTGATTTTTCACATTTTTCTTTTTGCCAGTGTCCCGCAGAGAATTTCATCTTGTGCAGGAGGACAGACTGTCATTCCGGCAAATTGCATCACGAAAGCCAAACTGTAAAAGGACGTGGCTTACTGGTAGAGGACACAAAATATAATGTAATAAGAAAATGTGGCCAATGTTTGTGCCCCCTCTGTCCTTTGCAGCTATGGCAATTAAGTAAATGTTTAAGCATAAAGCACAATATATGATGAATCAGTCATATGAATCAGCTAAAAGTGACCCAGCCAATGTGTCTATAGATGCATTCAGTGCTTTAAGTGGAAGGAAAAAAAAGGAGGAACTCTCCTTGTTTGTACTGAACTCAATTTTTTTAAATAAATTATAATCTGAGACTTTGCTTTTGTTCACAACATATGCTTATTTAAAACATAACAAACCCAAGGGTTTATACCTATATAAATAAATGTCTACGGGTTAATGAAGAAGGGTTTGGTCACTCACTACATATTCCTAATGGACACATAACCTAAGTGGGGGTGCAAGCAGTGCTGTCATCACCTTGATGTTGAAGAAGATGAAGCTTAAGTGCCCGCTCTTTTTCAAGAGATTCACAAGTCATATATGCATGTGAACATATGCATATGCAACATTCAATTTTAATCTCAGTTGCTGCGGCTGTGAAAATAAAGCATGTGAAATACATTTTCTAATTTAGTGCACAGTTGGTAAGGAGGTTCAAAGCATTCAACAATGCAAGCAGCTCATCCATGAGAAATTCAAGGACATCATTAAATAATTCTAAATTTAACCAATATCACAAGCAAATACACTGTGTTGACATTCAAACATACAACACAACTATATGACACTGCTTTTCCAATATTTCAATAAACAAGAAATTAATGTTGAGTGGCTTGTGTTTTAGATATAGTATTACCACTTGTCTATTTTGCCAAACAAACAAAGTCACACCAGAATTTGTCTAAAAGAAACAGCAGTTGTGTGTTCATTCCTGAATGAGTCAGCATTTCTGAACAAAATGGTTAAGTTGATGATTCAGTGATTCGCAAAGTCACCCAGTGCTTCTTCTGAATAAGCAGAAATTATGTTCTGTTCAAGTGATGTCCGTAAAGTATCCAGCCATATGAAAAATAGGGACTGAGTCACCTGGGTGATTTGATATTTCGACAAAAACTCTGCACGAGACGTCAAGTCAAGTCACCTTTATTTATATAGTGCTTTTACCAATACAGATTGTGTCAAAACACTTTTCTGGCCAGGATATTATTGTTTATTTATTGTTTAATTATTAATTTAATTCAACTTTTATTATATAAATGTATTATATTTCTATTTTTATATTGTTGCAATTTCTAACTGATCTAATTAATGCAGCCTAACAATCATTTAACGGATTTGAATAATAGAAGTGTAGTAGTGTGTTATGTGTAAACCAGGTTAAAGAAATGTGTCTTTAATCTAGATTTAAACTGACAGAGTGTGTCTGCCTCCCGAACAGTATTTGGTCGATTGTTACAGAGTTTGGGTGCTAAATAGAAAAAGGATCTGCCGCCCACAGTCGATTTTGATATTCTAGGTATTATCAAACGGCCAGAGTTTTGAGAACGCAGCGGACATGGAGGACTATAATATGATAAGAGTTTGATAGGGAGCCAGTGCAGTGTTGACAGAACCAGGCTAATATGGTCATACTTCCTGGTTCTAGTAAGGACTCTAGCTGCTGCATTTTGGACCAACTGTAGTTTGTTGATCAAGCGTGCAGAACGACCACCCAGTAAAGCATTACAATAGTCTAACCTTGAGGTCATAAACGCATGAATGAACATTTCTGCATTTGACGTTGAGAGCATAGGTCGCAATTTAGATATGTTTTTGAAATGGAAAAACACAGTTTTACAGATGCTAGAAACATGGCTTTAAAATGAAAGATTGCTATCAAACAGCACACCTAGGTTCCTAACTGATGAAGAAGAATTGACAGAGCAGCCGTCAAGTGTTAGATAGTATTCTAGGGTATTACATGTGGGGTTTTTAGGTCCGATAATTAACACCTCTGTTTTTTCAGAATTTAGCAGTAAGAAGTTACTTGTCATCCAGTTTTTTATATTGACTATTCATTCCGTTAGTTTCTCAATTTGGTGTGTTTCTCCAGGCTGTGAAGAAATAAAGAGCTGAGTATCATCAGCATAACAGTGAAAGCTAACACCATGTCTCCTGATAATATCTCCCAATGGTAACATGTAAAGCGTGAAAAGTAACGGCCCTAGTACTGAGCCTTGAGGTACTCCATACTGCACTTGTGATCGATATGATACCTCTTCATTCACTGCTACGAACTGACGGCGGTCAGATAAGTATGATTTCTACCATGCTAAGGCACTTCCACTAATGCCAACAAAGTGTTCTAGTCTATTTAAAAGAATGTTGTGGTCGATAGTGTCGAACGCAGTGCTAAGATCCAGTAGAACTTATAAAGAGATACAACCACGATCAGATGACAGAAGCAGGTCATTTGTAACTCTAATGAGAGCAGTCTCAGTACTATGATACGGTCTAAATCCTGACTGGAATTCCTCACAGATACCATTTTTTCTCTAAGAAGGAATATAATACTACCTTTTCTAGTATATTTGACAGAAAAGGAAGATTTGAGATCGGTCTGTAATTAACTAGATCTTTGGGGTCAAGTTGTGGTTTTTTAATAAGAGGCTTAGTAACAGCCAATTTGAAGGTTTTGGGGACATATCCTAATGACAATGATGAATTAATAATAGCCAAAAGAGGATCTATGATTTCTGGAAGCAGCTCTTTTAGTAGTTTAAATGGAATAGGGTCTAACATACATGTTGTTGGTTTAGATGATTTAACAAGTTTATACAATTCTTCCTCTCCTATAGTAGAGAATGAGTGGAATTGTTCCTCAGGGGATCTATAGTGCACTATCTGATGCGATACTGTAGCTGACGGCTGCATGGTTACAATTTTATCTCTGATCGTATCGATCTTGGAAGTAAAGTAGTTCATAAAATCATTACTGCTGTGCTCTTGGGAAATGCCAACACCTGTTGATGCTTTATTTTTAGTTAATTTAGTGACTGTATTTAATAAATACCGGGGGTTATGTTTGTTTTCTTTTTACGAAAATTAATCAGATGCCGCCGTTTTTAATGCTTTTCTGTAGGATAGGGTACTTTCCCGCCAAGCTATACGAAATACCTCTAGTTTTGTTTCCCTCCAGCTGTGCTCCATTTTTCTATAGTTTCTGTTACATCATCAAGTTTTTCTGTGCTGTTGGATATGCTGATGAATTTATATAAATCAGGAAGATTACTTACAAAGCAGTCTTTTGTGGTAGAAGTGATGGTTCTACCATACTTGTAACGAGGAGTAGAATTTACAGTTTTAGCTATATGGAGTTTACACAAGACTAGATAATGATCTGAAATAGCATCGCTTTGCTGCAGAATTTCAACACCACTAACATCAATTCCATGTGACAGTATTAAATCTAGAGTATGATTTCGACAATAAGTAGGTCTTGAAACGTGTTGTCTAATCCCAATAGAGTTCAGAATGTCTATGAATGCTGATCCTAATTCATCTTTTTCATTATCGACATGGATATTAAAATCGCCAACAATTAAGACTTTATCTGCAGCCAGTACTAACTCAGATAAAAAAAAAATCAGCAAATTCTTTAATAAAGTCTGTGTGGTGCTCTGGTGACCTGTATACAGTAGCCAGTACAAACATCATAGAGGATTTATCACTAACACGTGTTTCTCTAGATAATGTTATACACAGCACAATAACTTCAAACGAGTTATACTTAAAGCCTGCCCTCTGAGAAATACTGAGAATATTGCTATAAATTGTAGCAACACTTCCCCCTTTACCTTTTGAACGTGGCTCATTTTTATAGCAGTAATCTTGGGGGTAGACTCATTTAAAGTAATGTATTCATCTGGTTTTAGCCATGTTTCTGTCAAACAGAGCAAATCTAAATTATGATCATTGATCAAATCATTTACAAAAAGTGCTTTTGTAGAAAGGGACCTGATATTCAGTAAGCCAAGTTTCATCAATTGTTTCTCTGTATTGTAAACATTTTTTATTTGTTGAACATCAATTAAATTGTTACTCTTAATTGGTTAGGACGTTTTCTGTATTTCTGTATTACTGACCTGGGCCCCAGTTAGTCAAGTACGAACTCTAAGGCTATGTGCCATATTTCTAGAGAGAAGAGCGGGACCACCCCAGGAGTGATGAAGACCATCTCTTTTCAACAGGTCAGGTCTGCCCCAAAAACTCATCCAATTGTCTATAAAGTCTTTGTTATTCTGCAGGCACCACTTAGACATTCAGCCATTTAGTGATGACAGTCTGCTATGAATCTTGTCACCCCAGTAAGAATGGAGCAGGCCAGAGCATATTACAGTGTCTGACATCGTACTTGCAAGTTCACACACCTCTTTAACATTATTTTTAGTGATCTGCGACTAGCAAAGTTGAATATCACGCGCTGACGTGAATAACAATCTTACTGAATTTACGTTTACGTTAGCCAGCACTTTTAAATTTGCCAAGAGGTCAGGCGCTCTGGCTCCCGGTAAACATTGGACTATGGTGGCTGGACTCTATTTTCACATTCCTGTAAGACCTGGTCTTAAATCAGGATACGCACACATACCTATTTTTAACACATTCCTGAAGTGAGGAACAAAGCTCGCATTTCAGCGCCCCTCGCTCCAAAACCCCCTTTTCTCCTGGGACCATAAAACCAGGATCTAGTGAAGAAAACTCCCTTTTTGTCATTTTGAAAGAAAACAGAACTCATACTCCCGGATTCTAATTTACGTGGCGCCACATATTCCCCTGAATCTGACTCCGTTGAGCGCCGTAATTCAAGAAAGTAATCGCTGAAGAAGACTTTTACGACCTCGCGCTTCCCCCAAAGGAGGGGGGAAACGCGCCTGTTTTTCTCCAGCCATCGGAACAGGCAAAGATAGCCACACCTTTGCTTAAGGATATTGTGTTTTAAGGGACAAAGTTATACTAGTTTCTGCTACTGAAACAAATTATACTCGAAAACAAAAACACTATAGACAATATAGTTATAACTCATATGAAGAATGTTTTTGTTTGTGACATTTATAAGCTTGTTGTGTTATTTTGAATTTATGGTAATCTTTTTCCAGAATGTATAACTGTAACTGATCACTAGATGTTCAGTTCACATGCTCGATGTGTTTATTTAGAATTTAGGATCACTTAATCGATGCATTAACTGCGTAATGTATAGAATCGATATATGTGTTTTGGTTATGCAAAATTATGTGGTGTTTGGTTTCGGATAAAAGCTGATATCACGGGTAACAATATGGTGAATGAGAATTATCTTTTCTCTGCAAGGTATGATCATAATATGAATAGGAATCTGCTTTCAATAATTTCTTCATGTGATGATTAACTGAACAAGATAATGTATGCACAACACGCAGCTGTGCAGGACAGGGCTCCGCCCCACAGAAACACTTGCGATTGGATCAAACGCCCCACAGGAAGAATCCGATTGGATCAGGCGCCCGTGGGCGGATCCCAAATCGGCCCGTTAAAAACAGATGCGCAACTGAAAAGTTCGGTTGGAGTTGAAAACTGAAAAGGAAGAGCTCACGCTCGCCTCGCTCGTATCTCGTTCTGCACGCGCTGCAAAGCGCTTCTGGCCACTAACATCACGGCTGAGCATTGCAACCGCGATCAAAGTTCAACTTTGAAAGAAACTAACATCTGAAGTAAGGAACCGAACGACTTCCTGATAGCGTCATCAAGTCAGAACGAAGCCCTCCAACCACTGAAGAGTACCCTCGTGACACGACCTACCAAGCAGCCAATCAGCGCACAGTCCGTCGACTGAGAGCAAAGTTGAAGCAGAGACTCCTTGAACCGAAGGAAAGCCTGAACTCGACCAAAAGCAAAGGCAAAGTAAGGCAAAATCTCTTAAATTGGCTGAAACTGGTTATATCTATTTTTTTAAGAGTAAGGATAAAGAGTTCCTGCGTGTGATTTCCCTCAGGTTGAAACGAGCATTAGAACCTAAGACTCTCTTCAGATCAGAACAATCCATTGCAACGAATGTGTGTGTTTATGTCTTTTGTTTTGTGTTGTTTAATGTAGTAGTGTGTTAGAGTAGTAAATAAACTTTGATTATATTAAGAAATCTCTTGTCTGTGCTATGTGATTTTGCAAATCGTAATTATTTGCCAAAAAGATCGCGTTGCCTACGCTCATGAGCTTGATAACTAAAGTTAACTATTTGGGTTGTTTTATCGTTGGCCAGCGAATAAGACAAGTGGTTAAGAAATAACGTGCTGATTTTAATACTTGCTGGACAAGTCGTTAATAAGGTATCGTTAACCAGGTATAAGTTGGACATTCTGATTAATAGCAATTAATCATATAAATCATATAATCATCTTAAGAGTGATTCCCTAAAAGCTAAAATAAAGATAATATGTGGTTAGAACACTACATTCCGTACATTAGAATCGCCAATTACTAGAGCACTTTCATCAGGTTTCTCAGTGGGTGTGTCACTGAGTGGGGAGAACCTGTTTGATGTTTTGATCGGAACAGAAGAGACGTGACGCATTGTCTTGATGAAGCTGCAATCACCAGTTGCCCATATCTGCAGCCATTTTCATCATATTGATTTTCTTATCTTGTATTTTTCATATTACATATCACATAGTATAGTATGACGTGAAGAATTTGATCCAGACATTATAATATCTAGACATTTGCCATGTCATTGTCGTGTGACCTACAAGTTAGTAAGTTTTATCGTTTCACAGCCCTTCAGAAAACCTCTCCTGTGGCCACATGCTAAATTATCATTTAGTTATGCACTTCAGAATCTCACTGAAAACAGTAGGCTATCCAGGTACTTTGCAGACTACTGTATTATTAATACTGTGAATTCGGATCATACTATTTGTACCCACTGTTTTTTGCCAACTATATAGTAGGGAAGTATATGATAAATGCATCAGCATTTTTTAATGAATCAGTTGAATTTCCAATTCAGGGACTCCCTCAAAATGATGGTCACTTGTCACCACCTACTGGTGTAACAGTATAACCTGCAGAAAGACTTGCTGAAAAATTCCTGCCACATTAAAGAGCAAACATACAGTAGACCAGAAGAATGTTACAGTGAAATAAATAGTAACATAATATCAGAAATTCTACTATTCGTTTCAACCAGAGGACCCTAAATAACTGTTACATATGGTCATTTTTAAAAGCTACAACAGCTAGTACACTTGTCTTCACACTCCTCACAGTCTGCAGTGACACAGAATGCAGCCCACTCTGCCTGGATCAATGTCCTGAAACTGAAAATCACCTGTCCAATCACCTGAAAATCGATGAGCTTTCTCAGAGTGTTTCTCTCCGTGTTAATATGGACCAGGCCATTGACCCGAAAGGTGACAGCAACAGCATACTCCAGAGATGTCTGCTTCGCTGACACTGGAAAATTCCACTGCAGAGCCCTCCACATATTGCTTCTCTCATGGACTTTTAGCTTCTCACACTTCTTATAACATCCAGGTCTTGAAGAACACTTATTTTCAGCAGACCTCTTCAACAAGAACACAGCCAAGTATGATTGTGTGTAGCACACTTGTTGTGAAAATTCAACATTGTGGATCTGAGTGGGGTGACACTATATGCTGTTCTCTATATTTATGAAGAGATACAAAGACGCATAGAGTCATTAAAATGTTATTAGGCGATGTAGGCTGGAGTTCAGAGGATGCTCTGCTGAATCACACAACTACTGTCTCCAGGGGGAGGCGAATGACTGAATGTTATAGACACGAGGATCACAAAAGGCTGTAATCACATCTGTGTCGAGGCGTGGAGGTGGGAAAAGTATAGGAGGAGGCGGGTTCCTTTGACATAATGCATTAGCACCCTGCTCTCTGAGAGCCACTGCAGCTAAACAATGCTGCACTATGGTTAAGCAGACAGTACAAGGTCTTTCACATAAAAAAAAAAAAAAAAAATATATATATATATATATACCTGGGCCCGTATTCATGAAGAATTTTAATGCAAAAAGTAGCTCCTAGTGACAAAATTCTAAGAAAATTCTTAGAAATGTGGGCGTTTACTCTTAAAATTAAAGAAAAAATCATAGTAAAGAAAAAAGTAATTCAGAAAGCATCTTAACCCTTAAAAGAGGTCTTAAGGTCAAACTTGTTAGGAGTATGGATGAGGACTTTGTCAGCGGAGAAAATGGACGAAAATGAAGAGGGAGAAGAAATGTGTTGCACACAATGCATGACAGTGAGTTAATAAGACACTACACATTAGTTTGTGCAGGGATCATGTTTGTGACTGATCTTATTAAAGACATGCTAACATCTCAGACACCGCGCAGAATTGCCATAGCGCCAGAAATCACTACATTAAAATATTTGGCAACTGGAAAAATGCAACTATGCAGCAGTGATGATTTGGGTCTGTTACAGCACTTATTAGGCTTATATGTCTCTGTTCATTTCCTATAAAACACAGTAAATATGCAGGGCCGGCGCCAAGGCGCCCAAACGAGTTACTGTGCCCCCCCACTTTCCATCCTCTCCCCTCCTTGCTGAACGCGATCGATTTTGAAAGCGAAAGTAGCCTACCGATAAAACAGCGCACATAATGCGATTGCACGCTTTAGCGAGCGTCAGCAACTGCACGAGATCACAGATTGCAGCCCCCCGACACACACACACACACACAACGTGATTTGTGCCCCCACTAGAAATTTAAATGCCCCCCCGATGGAGGTGCCCTGGCGCCGGCTCTGTAAGTATGACAACATGGTAAATAAAAAATAAAGAATATATATACATATATAATGTGTGTGTGTGTGTGAGAAAGAGCGAGAGGAAAAATTCCGCCTGTAATTTCAAAGTGAAGGCTTATAATATACCCTAAGCTTAAAAGCACTCTTTTATTTCCTTCTTGACAACCAACCAATCACAGTCTTCAAAAGATTGTGTCATACATAGCAACGGGGTCAACCCCGCCTCCTTAATAAGATGAAAGTTTTTGTCTTTTCCTTACTCAGAGTTGCTCTCAGATCGGTCCCGAATCGCTCTTGAGCTAAGACTCCTACGTAAAAGTTTTTAAGCTAAATTAAGAGTTTTCTGAGAGGATTCTTAGAATCTTTATGAATACGGGCCCTGGCCTTTAAAATCAAAATTGCTCTCAATAGCCATTTGATGAAAAAGAGTCTAATCTAATAATTCCTTCCATGTATATATTGTATACATAGTATGTCACCTGGGTGTGATGCCTCTATCTACAGAAAAAAAAAAACATTCCTTTCACTGGGATAAAAGGTTGTCTGGTAAGAACTGTGTTAGCTTGTAGTAATTAGCGTTCTAACCAGACAGTCAATCTTGATTTTGAATATGATAACAGAATGTCTTATTTGGACTTTTGAGCCCAACAAACCATATGGTGTGTGATTTAGAACTCCAGTTGAGTCATTCTTTCCATCCCATTAATCCTAACGTGGATAAATTAAAACCATTCTACAAATTATGCATGCCAGTTATAGTATCTGCTCTCACAAGACACCTACATTTTATTACCATACGTCATATACATTCGGCTGCAGTGCAGCTGTGCTGCCTATGAGCCAGTATTTCGCTATGTCTCAGCACAGAAACTATCCTCACAGGAGTTTGTTTTGTGTGTGTTTGGGGAGTGTGAGGGTTTGGAGTGATGCAGTGTTTCTAGAGCGCACATAATGCTCACATCTCATGTCATAACATAAAAATGGCTGTTCTCCCTGTTGCTCCTCTAGGTAATTCATAGTCACGTCCGTGCCTAAAAAGACAAACAGGGAGACGGTGAGATAAACACAGAGAAACAAGAGAAGATATAATCTCTTCTGTAAACAATGGCTCTGGATACTGAAGCAGCCAAAGAAACAAGGGACTGCTTAAGAGTGTGACTGCAGTATGTGGATGAGACAGGAATTAACCTATTGAATAATGAGATCAAGGGCTTTGAAACATTAAGAACATGCCTGTTCCTGCTGCTGGTTGCTCATAAAAAAAAAAAAAAAAAAAAAAAATATATATATATATATATATATATATATATATATATATATATATATATATATATATATATATATATATAGTGATGCAAAAACGTGTACAGTTTTATCCAAACCAGATGAGCGTGAATCTGGTAATGATTTTTATGTTGGTTGTTATGTTTTGCAGCAGTCCAGAAATGAAATGTCTTTTGAGTTTCCCTCAAATGTTTGAAAATAATGTACCACCTACACTAAACTCTGAAACTTAAAACCTAAAAATGAGATAAAAATACATTTGCTGAAGCAGCTTTGCCAGTTTGGGCTTGCTTTTATAAGTCTTTCATCATGATTTGTGTTTCATGGGACTCGTGCCCCAGGTCAGTTAACAAGCAAGTTTACTACATCTGAAGAGTGATACATATAAAGCTGTGATGCAAATATCTCAATAAATAAGTCACTAGTTTATTAGTTTAGTGTAGTGTCAGAACATAATATCGCAAAAGGAACACACAAAAAACAAACAATTAAATAGATAAAAATAAAATATAAATAAATAAATATTCACAAAAAAAATATATATATATATATATTATCAGGACCTATGATGCCTGACAGTGCACAATACAAATTCCTATGCTTGATTATGTTGGTCTGTACAGCATTTGTATTGTAATATGCAGTGCTTTCAGGTTAAAGAGCTAAACTACTCTCATAAGAATAAAACAGCAACTGAAGTTTATTGCTTTCTAATGCTCTGTCCTGTAGACATGGCAAATACTGATTGATGTTCTATTTATAGGGACTGAAAACTTTTGACGTTTTTTATTATAAATGCCTTTTAGTGCAGAATTCCTAATGCAGGACTTACTAAACTAGATAAAAGCTACCATAGACTTGTTATCTAATGTGACATTTTGCTGCTCAACAAATTGGCAGTTTCTGTTCCTGCCTTCTCTATCAATATAACTTGCAGACACTAACTCAAGTGGACAATTTAACAGCTAATGGTTTTGAAAAGTAGTTTGATGGCCAATAAAATGTTTATTTTGCACGACTGTTAAATATTTGTCTTTAAGTAGTAATTTTGATCATGATAAAAAGGTGCTTTATTGTGATAATTACATTTTTGACACTTTATTTGTTTACACATGCATAAAACAAATTTGTGCAGTATGCTCAGTCAGCAGTGCAATGATAAAGTATTGCCATTGAAAAAACGATAGTGGCTCTCCCTGCAGATGTACTTTTCTGGATTTTCTTCTGAGCCCAAATATACAGCTATATATTATTGATAACATGTTGTGGCAAAAGTGTTGCAGAAATTGAGTAGAGGATCACTTGCCCAGCATATTGACTGACTTCACAATGATGATGCACAGCTCCATACATTCCACCTAACCCATTCGATTTGAAATTAATCAATGAATCCTTTTCTCTTTCCTACAGCTAAAATACAGCATACAAACTTTAAATTGGAATGCCATTGTGGACACTTTATACTGTTTGTAGGTTTGGCTTGAGAAGGCGGCAATTCAACAATCTTGTAATTTGAAAACTGACATCAGTGCATACTCAGAAACTGATTAAAATAAATAAAGTATTTAGGAAAATTGCTTCAAAATATAAATTAGTCAGTATTATGTAACTTAATGTTGAATTAGCTTTTGCATAAAAGCTAAAATGATCAGTTTTTAAACAAATTAAGCTTAAATATATTGATATTAAAAATGCAAAAAACATGATATGCAACCCAGACGTGTCAACAATGTAGTATACATCACTTTGAACAGTTCATCTTTGCAGAATGCCTACTGTTTTACATGTTATTTTAAAATAGCAAGCAGTGTAAAATATGTTTTGCACAGTATGTAGTACACAGCATGCTAGTATTCCATTCTGAAGCTCTTGTGCTTCCTGATGGGATTCAGAACGTGAGGTTGAAAATTTGGTGTTGATTTCTCCAGAACCATCAAAACATTTTTACAATGAAAGTCCAAGACCTATGGATGTCTCGCACACACAATAATAAAGTTTATAGATAGATTAAAAAAAATAATAATTTTAAAAATCATTTCATGTTGGAGATCTAGTAAACAATGAACAGAGTTACAGATTTGATGTATGTGGGAAAGCTAAGCAGACATATAAGGGTCTAAGGAGTCCTTTTCTTTTCCTTTTGTTCTCATACACTTGGAGTGACTGGATAACAAATCATTTTGACTGGACAGCAGGGTTATAAGTAGAAGTTTGCATCAAAGGGAGAGTTTAGCTTTTCTGCTTTTTCTTGACTGCTCTCGGTCCCTGTTGCATCTCAACATCCATCTATGTAACTGGGTTGTGTTTCCAGAACAACAACGTTCTGTAACCCACTGATTAGTATGATGACGTCGTTGAAGAATGGTGCTGCAACAGACAGCACCCGGTCACTTCATAATTTTTGTTCCCTGTCATTATGCTATATTTGTGGTTTGACTCATCATGTGTTTCTTCTTAAATGTGCATTCTTCAGAAACAGCGGCAATAACAAGATATGTTTCTACCTACAGTTTGTGAGCTGTGGTTCCAACCATGTAAGTCTGTGATGCTGTTTACGAATGTTCATTTAAACTGTATATATGCTGATAATGACAGACCCGATGGCATTGATACTACAGGTACATAATTTTTTCATCATTTTATTACAGGTACATCATCATCAATTTATTGTTTATTTACATGCTTTGAATTTTGGGTATTTGGGGCAAATAGGGTATTTCTATGAAGTCAATATGAACTATTACTCTTATGTTAAAATACAAAGATTTGTAAAAAACAAAACAAAAAACAGACAAACAAAAAATCTCTTTTGAAAATTTAAATGGCTGAAAATTGCACCTGTAGGCTATTTGATCTGCATTACCCAAGTTCCTCTGTCCTAATAGAATTTAAAAGCACACCTGAGTTTTACAGTCATTTTAAGCCCCTCTGGAAAGCTGTCTGGGCTGTAATATAAAGAAGCGTGACATATACTAATGTCTATGGTTTCAATCATCCCGCATCTCCAGCATCTCGCCGTAGCAGTGCATGGCATGCTTCCTCTGGATCAATGTTCTCTTTTAAGAACAGTCACAGCGAAGGGTCAACCGATTGGGTTTGTGCCAATTGATGGCTTCTTTATCATTTGAAATGCTCTCGTGCTTTTTCCTCCTCACATTTGAAAGGGAGAGCATTAAAAGAATGATATGCAGTCTGATTTTGTGAGTGCCTTGCAGAATCACCCCTGTCTGAAGAGTATTCCTCTCAAATTGAAGCTTGACATTTACAGGGGCTTGTTAAAAGGTGAGCACTCTGTCTTCATGGTCTGGGAAGTAATGAAGAGCTCGTCCACCGTACAGATGAAAAAGAAAAGAGTAAAACAGCCTCTGCCTACATCCTACCAGGTAGCAGAGCTGTTTTATGTGTGTCCCCTTTAATCAGTGGGCTGACATTCATTGCCAGCCACAGCAGTAGAGCAAAGTTAATCATATTTAGATAAGAGTTTCACCAGGCAAAGCACATCCTTTTATTAGCCAAGAGTGTTTTCTTCTGTCATTAATTTTCTGTTCAGGCTGTTTGAAGATGTACAAGGAGGAGGAAAGCGACCCTGAATTGACTATGGACTTCTGTTTATAAATGCATCTAATCAATATAGGGACTCTCTAAATTCAGAAATAAAGTTCAACAATTGTTTTAAGACATGTTGTACAGAAATAAAAAGATCAATACATGAAACTTTTCTTGGATTTTGACACTAAAAAAGAATAACTCTTGCTGAAGAAGCTGAAATTTTAATGTTGGCGACTACACCATTCGCTTTATAAAGCCAATAAAGAGCAGTAACTGTTTGTTAACGTGAAATTTACTCAGTTATCATCATCAAATAGAGCAGTCTCTTAAAGTACAACTTAGACTTAGAATGGGAAAATATGGAATAATAATACAAAACCCCCACAATGTTATATGAGACCAAGACAACTAAATTAGGTTTAGTTAATTAGATAATATTGTATTTCAAGCTTATACATTTTTCCCTTTTTTCAATTGTATGCCACATGCATACAATTGAAGTCCTTTATTAAAAACAGAGTAAAAAGGCCCAGGATTAAGCCTGCTTGAAATTGATACTGTTCAGAGAAATACTTCAAGTGAAGTGTCCCACAGAACTCCTTTGGATTTGATGGAATACTGGAGCAGAAATCCCAGATGCACCTGCATGATTCCATCAGAAGTAAGACATGAGCAGGGGGATTGGCAATTCTGCAAAGCCATTGTTAAAATAATCATGTGAGATTAAACTCTGTTGGATATTGAGGATTCTGCAGAATATGGTATTTTTTTTTCAGTACACAGTAAGCTTGAGCTGAGAGAGAGAGAGAGAGAGTGATTTGTATTATTGGCAACTTTGGCTCCCTGTCACTTCAACTGCTATACTCCAGACATACTACAGGGAAACATGATAAATACACAAATATGTATCATAATAAATACAGAAGAATGTATAGTTTATCTATAATTCAAAAGTTTTATGTGGCAACATTTGACAACAATAAAGATGAGCATTCATAGATAAATTATGCAAAAGAGGGTGAATGTATGTTGGTATGTTGTCTTTTATTATTTTATCTTTTAATTTTTTGGCACATTTTGGCAAAGTTCTAAGGCAGTATTGCATGCATATCGAGCAGAAAAGGCTATAAAAATACCATTAAATAAAATAAAACATTAGCCCAATTGTTTGTGCTCTATATGTTTATGCTTTGTTTTGGCATTACTTTATGTGTAGCATTTTTTTTTTCTTTAAAGGGGACCTATTATACCCCTTTTTACAAGATGTAAAATAATAAGTCTCTGATGTCCCCAGAGCGTATATGTGAA
This sequence comes from Barbus barbus, assembly GCF_936440315.1. Classification (NCBI taxonomy): domain Eukaryota; kingdom Metazoa; phylum Chordata; class Actinopteri; order Cypriniformes; family Cyprinidae; genus Barbus; species Barbus barbus. Next base: position 27,888,667 of record NC_136730.1, on the reverse strand, counting down.
GTTTTAGCTCAATATACCCCACAGATACATTTTTATAGCTTGTTAAAATTGCCACTTTTAGGGTGTGAGCCAAAATGCGCTGTTTTGAGTGTGTTGCTTTAAATGTGAGTGAGCTGTTCCCCGAGAAAAGGACGGAGCTTCAAGATCTCCAGCTCCACATTAGCAGTGCTAGCCTTTGCAAATAAACATTCCACTATTAGTACAAGCCTGTTATCTTTACAGAAAACTACTCGGTTTCAAAGTCAGTCATCTGATTATACTGTGCATAATAAATTTGCATTTATGAATTACACAGACAGGAAGCACGCTGGGTTAAAAATAACAACATAGCTCGACAACTTCAAGCAATCGACTCACATTGCTGTCATATGCAACTTTTAACTACCACATTCCTATTCACGATCATTCTAGTAGCACTTGAAAGCAGCATCCGTGAAAATACACAGTGGACAATGATAGCTTTAGCAATTAGTCTTACAGAGTGCCAAGAAGCTGACGTTCATGCACAAAGCGTTGGTATTAATTCCTAAACATTTAAGGGACGTTACCGATTTGATTTCTTCAAAAATGAAATTTAACTACAGTGTCCTTGGCTCAGATGAGGGGAGATCATGGCGACTCCTATGTTCATTAGTGCGTCCCAAAACACAACACTTGTAAAGCCCCTTTGGAGCTGACATTGTATATATCTTCAGTAATGGCGGACCGCATCTTCTCACTCAGGGCTGTGTTTATGCTAATTAGGCAGAGAGCGTCACAAATGGGCGGGACTTTTTCCCCTCAGTGGCGTGCACAGAGGGAGAATCTGAAACAGCTCGTCTGGAGAGACTGTTTATGATTTATTGGTTTTTATAAAAAAAATGAGTTGGTGGATTTTTAACATTATAGGCTGGTTGTTTTCACACACTGTTGCTTTCACAACTGTGTTCAAACACCTTATAAAAGTGATTTTTACATAATAGGTCCCCTTTATTTCTATATTTTGCTTAAAGGTAGATGTGGGCTTATGTGGGCAGTACAACTTGCTGGGTTTTGGAACAGAGCTAGTGAGGTTAACACGTTTAACAATATTGTTCACCTTACACAGGAGCCACAGCCTGCATGGGCACTAAGAAATTAAGGCCCCCCTGCCATGCTCCCGATGAGATAAAAGAGGAGTCTCTAATAACAGCTGTAATCTGTGCTGTCCCATGCCCAGCATGAACTCAAAGAGGTTCAAGTCTAGGCTGAAGCTCCCTAGACATTGAAACAGTGTCCACACTTCCATTTTCCCAGCTCTATTTACAGTCAGGACAATGAAGCTCTGTGGGACTCCAGTCACTCAGCACATACAGTAGCTTAAAATGTGATATATTTCACTTTTGTTTGAAGTGTTATGGTAGGCCTATTGGTTTGACTGTGGCATTGCACTGCTGATAGTCATAGTCAAAAAGCCATTATAATTAGTTCCAAAATTAATTTATTTGTTTTATACTACACAGTGCACAATATTTTCTGAGAGCAAGCATGTGTATGCGACTTCCATTTCAAAGAGAGAGAAAAAATTGTTAATTCATTGTCAGCTACACCCATATGGTTTTTATACTCTATCATTTGTTTTGCTCAGTCATATTTACTGGAGAAAGTTGGAGGAGAACTTCTACCCACCGTTAAACATCTCATTCTGTAAAAGCAGATAGGACAATTCCCCTGCCTCATGTCTTACTCCCTGGTTGATTGAATCAACCTGAAAACAGTTTCACAGTTTCCACGGTCAAACAAAAAGATTGAATATCATAACCTTGAGATTTTACAGCTAGTCGCTAGGGTTAGCACTTATTTGCTATCTGTCAGACAAGAGCAAAACCTATATGTAAACTTATATGTTTAAAACCAGTTGCTTTATGGACTGTTGAACTCAGTTTCAAATAGTCTCACTTGAACCCCAAAGATCTCAAATTACTTCACCTCATGCCACCATTTTGCAAATCATTGGTAGATCAGAAGCTAATGGAACCTTGTAGCCTACTGGCAGGGGCGTAGCCATCATTTCAAAAGTGGGGGGGATGGAATGTCTAGTGTTATACCTGTTTTTTTTTTCAGTTAACCCTTGTCTAATTGACAGGTTTTATTTTTAATCATACCTTTTTGCTTAATATGCTTTATGATTATATTAATATATATGATTATAAAACAGAAGGAAAGAAAGAGAGAGAAAAGAAAAAGAAAGAAAGAAATACAACAGCTTGTCACTGGGACAGTACCCTTAAAAGGACATCTTTGTACCTTATTTACCCCAAAAAGTTTCATAGTTGTACATTAGATTCAAGATTTTTATTCGTCACATACACCATTATACAGAGTATAACCAGCAGTGAAATATAAGTCAAACGGTACAAAAGTCATTATATTGGTATTCTAAGGTACTAATGTGCACCTTTTTGAGTATAAGTTACAAAGATGTCCTTATAAGGGTATTATTGTTTACATATTTCAGATTGTATTTTGTGTGTGTTGTATGTACAGTACATGGCACACAGTAATGGATACTTGCACATTCACATACTCCTTTATTCTGTTCTGTTCTGTTATACATTAGTCTGATTAGTCTATGTTAAAAGTTATAAGACGTATCTTATCATAGACAATGCTGTAAATAATCTTTACCTCTGAAGCCTCACTGAAACTTTCTGCCTTATTCACTCTCAACTGTGAATTAACTTCTGCCTCTGTCTATAGCAAATAAAGCAGTGTTTGAAACATGTACATACAGGGAATAGTGACATACAGAAGAAAATAACACATTAAGTACACTGCTGGACAATAACCAATCATTTGTATCCTAAATTATTTTTTAACACTTTAGAATGGGGAACACATATTCACTATTAACTATGACTTTTGCCTCAATAAACTCTTCATTTACTGCTTATTAATAGCTTTTAAGGTAGTTGTTGTAGTTGTTAAGTTTAGGATTATGGGATGCAGAATATGGCCATGAAGAATACAGAATTAATATGTGCTTAAGTACTAATAAACAACCAATATGCAAGCTAATAATTACCTACTGTAGTTAAAAATGATAGCTGAGAAGTTGTTCATCATACTAATGTTATTTTTTATTTTTCTATATTTGATTAATTATTTTCTATGATTGGTCCATATATAATCCTACAAACGCTTGTGTATTAATAGATTTTATACAATGTAAAAATAGCCAGGTGTTAAAAGCCACTCTATCAGTTCTTCTCACCTGTGAAGTGTGTTTTTCTTGCGTGTCGTCCTGATTCTGTCCTAACAAACCTAGGCTCACTGTTTCTTGTTCATTCTTGACAACACATAAAAATGTAAAATTAGTGCAATACTGACAGAGCAGCCCTAAATGGCCAGCAATTTCGCCAAGCAAATATCAAGAAATAGGTTGCAGCAGTTTGTCTTTTGACTACACTTGCAAAGTCCACTATGGGACTGAGCTCGAATCAGTGTTTTCAACTTCTTTTGATGCACTGTAAAACTTTTCTGTAAATTTACAGGCAATTTCTAACAGTATTGTACTGTATTTTTATAAACCAGTATCAGACTGTATATTTAACAGAAAGGCTGTAAATGTACAGTATTTTTCTGTTTTCAGCAAGCAAAAATCGTAATACAGTATCAGGCTGTAAATGTTGCATTAGGGGATTGATTTCCTTCGCGCTAAATTTATTTTGAATGTGAGCAGAGCCAGTGCCACTAAAGCACTTTATGAGGTGAATATTCACGAACAAATAGGCACGTTGCATACTGTGTGAACACATGCTAGTCTTTTAAGTTAGTTTTAAATTTTATAGTTTTAAAGTTTGCTGTTTACACTACGGACGCAGCAAAAAAAAAAAAAAAAAATGAGAGGATAATGCAGCAAAAAGACGAAGATAATACATTTTGTCTGTGACGAAGAGAAATGAAGTTGGTTGACACGCATTGACAAGCATTGACACGGTAAGACACCATCGACTGTTTTATTCGATTGCATTTCTGAACTGTTTGCACGAGTGTACGATTTTTTGGATCAGTGTGTTAATCCTGTCCTTTTTTGACGATTGAACATCTTGAACATTGAACGTAATGTTAGGTTAAAACCCGAGTGAATAGTTCAGTCTGTTCTGAACTAACTTACTGACAAATTAACTTTGATTTATCTTTTATTATGCCATTCAGACGACCTGCATTTGAATGTCTGTTCATTTATATTTCAGGAGTTACTTTATCTGATAAAGATCGACCGAGCCTTACAGTTATAGTTCACAAAATTATATGGTGTCAGTTTTCGACGATTGAACATGTGAAATCGAAATGATAATGCCCGAAATGTGACGTGCTATCTATATGTTCCTGTGTCAGCGCGTTGTGAATTAGCCTGTACAAGTAACGTTAATGTTAGATACCTCGGGTAAACAGTTCAGTCTGTTCACAACTAACATTATTCACCAATTAACTTCGGTATGTCTTTTAAAACGTAAACATTCATCATGCCATTTGCACGACCTGGATTTGATTTTCGATTCTTTTTTTATTTCAGAGTAATCTGATGAAGGTCGATTGAGCGCCAATGTAAGTTAATCTTAAAAGTTAATCTTACAGTTATAATTAACTTGTTCATGCAAATGATGTGGTGTCAGTTCTGTGATAGTGCATTTGAATCAGTCTTATCATACTGTCAGCACATGAAAATGCATAGTCATGTTCCTAATGCTAATTTTAGATGTGGTATTCCTGATTGCCCCAGAAGATTCAAAAAGTTTGCTGCTTTTAAGGCTCATATATTCAGGGATCACAAAAACAGGGACACAAAGATGTCTGCTGAGCAATTAGGTAATGCTTACACTTTAATCTGTGACATTGGTGTCTGTCAGGAAAGATGTAGTGATTTAAGAAACTTCATTTTACACCTGAAGTCTCATATCAAAGAAGGCACCAGAGTGCCTTGCCCATTTAAGTGTAATAAAAGCTTTTCTTTTGCATCAACACTGACCTCACATATATCCAGGAATCACCGCAACTCCTCAGCAGATAGGTTTCGCCATAATATACTACATTAGAACTTTTCAGTGCAGAGACCACATGGTGAGGAATGCAATGTGGCTGAAGACTCAAATGCATTGTCTGATTCATTTATGGATTGTGGTGATGGTGAAGAGCAGGTGGATATTGCACTATTGCCAGATAATGCAAATGAATCGCTTTTTTTGAAGAATATGGCTCTGTTTTATCTCAAATTGCAGGCAAAGCACATCCTCCCATCATCTGTAATTCAGTCGGTAATTGAGGGGCTGCAAGACATCCATGATATTAGCCAGTCTCATTTGCTACACAGGGTAAGTGAAAAATTAACCACACTTGGCATTTCTGAAAATGATGTAAAGAATGTTGTAGACATTATGAAAACTGATGATCTTTTTCGGATGTGTAATACCCATGCACTACACACTGATAAGAGGAGAAAGTCTTTCTATAAAGCCAATTTCAAGTATGTTGAACCTGTCCCCATCTGCCTTGGTAAAAACGAATCTGGCAAGGAAAGCTTTGCTCAGTACATTCCCATTAAGCAAAGCTTAGAAGCTCTGTTCTGCTGTAAATCAGTTATAGAACAACATAAGAATTCACAATCTACAATTAAAGCAAATTATATCCTCAGTGATGTATGGGATGGCAGTAATGTTGATGACAATGTGCTGTTAAAAGATGATACAGATTCGTTGGCTTTAATCTTGTATCAAGACGCTTTTGAAGTGGCAAACCCACTTGGATCTGGCAAGAAAAAACACAAAATTCTTGCTGTTTACATGACACCTGTTTCCTTACTACAGGTCAAGAATTGACCACATGCAGCTAGTTCTGCTGTGTAAGGAACAAGATTTTAAGTTTTTTGGCCAGGATTCGGTTTTTGCCACTCTGGTACAAGATCTTAAAGATCTCGAGGAAAATGGGGTTCTGTTAGCTGATGGAAAGGTTCACAAAGGTACACTATGCGCAATAGCTGGGGATAACCTTGGATCCCATTGCATCGGTGGCTTTGTGGAAAATTTCAGTAGAAGTATCCACTTTTGCAGATTTTGTGAAATTGACCGGCAAACATTTCTTTCAGCACCCCTGACAAAGGCATTACCGAGAACTGTAATGTCATATGAGCAGAATCTTAGGGATTTGGATTCAGGTGCTGCTGAAATTGCTGTTGGTGTCAAATGCAATTCTCCATTTAATGACCTAAAGTACTTTCACGTATGCCAGCCAGGATTACCTCCCTGTCTAGGACACGACCTTTTTGAAGGTGTTGTGTCATTTGACCTTGCTTTGTATATAGATCACCTTGTAAATCAAGAGAAGCAGTTCACTTACGCTGAACTGAATCGCCGCATTAGCCAGTTTAAGTATCTGGGGAATGATGCACGTGATAAACCAGCTAACGTTACTCATGGTACTGGGAAATTAAGTGGACATGCAGTGCAAAATTGGTGCCTGCTCAGGCTTTTGCCTCTTTTGGTAGGGGAAAAAATTGCCAATCCAACTGAAAATGAGGTGTGGCAGTTAATACTTCAACTTAGACAAATAGCAGAGCTCATCTGTGCTCCTGTAATTACAGTCGGTCAGATTGCTTATTTAGCAGTTCTAATTGAAGAGTATATTGAGGCTAGAAAGATGTCTTTTCCAAGTCATCCACTTAAACCGAAACACCACTACATGTCCCATTACCCTGAACTTATTGAACGTTTTGGTCCACTCATTCGCTTGTGGACAATGCGTTTTGAGAGCAAGCACTCGTACTTTAAACAGTGTGCAAGAAAATTGCACAATTTCAAAAACCTGAGTGCTACATTGGCAGAAAGACATCAGCTTCTTCAGGCTTACCTAAATTCAGGAAGCATTTTCCCTGAAAATGTTGTGGCAGAGAAAGGGACAGAATTTCATGCAAGTGACTACAATGATGACATTCAAGGATCTGTTGCATGCTTTCACTTTGAACCAGGGAATACACTGGCATCAAATGAAGTGACAGTGAAGGGCACTCTTTACAAAAAGAACCTGCATGTCATTTTGCAGAACAATGATGAGGGAATTGTATTTGGGAGAATTCAGTTAATTCTTGTTCATAACAATTCCAGTGTGTATTTTGTCACACTAAAATGTCAATCTTTTTGTCTTGTAGACCAGGGAGTTCATTGCTTGACATCTCAAGATAAGGGCTATTTGTGCATAAACCAAGACAGCTTACTGGACTATTATCCACTTCCTAAATACTCTCTGTGTGGCTTGTCAGTTATTGTTCTCCACCATTCTTTCCCAATTCTAGAATAATGTCTGGATTTAAAGAAGCATTGAAAGATGCAGTACTGTCAGTGTTGCCAAGCCTGTCTCCAGATGTTATCAGTCAACTGGTTGAGAAGCTCACGAATCAGGGAGTTGAGGATTTAGAGTGTGGCAATGCGGAAAATCCGTGCCACAGGAATCATTTTACTTTCACTTTGTGTGACTGGGGTGGAGTGTTTCAATTAACAGCGGAAGGAAGTAGGATATAAGGAAGCGTGTCATACCTGAGGAAAAATTGCGTCATCAGTAAGGTTGCAGTAGTAAGAGCGAGTGGACGGCATACAAAGTGGAAAGACTGACGCTTGTCAAACTGTTGCTTCCTGTGAGCGATGTCTGGTGCGTCGTGAAGTTCACGTGACTTCTAGCGTTGCACAGCACGATCATCTGCTTTTAGTAAAACTGTTCGGAAGACAAGTGAGGGCTGTTTATCCACCTGTCCTGGTTTCTACAAAACCTGCAACACTCTCCAGTTGCCTTTATGACTGCAAACTTGGTCAGTACCTTCAAGCCACCCATCCACACACTCATTCATATTCATTCATTCACTACTACACACGCACACACTCGCACATTTACTTCCGCACATTTGATGTGCTTATTGTTTTTTACATAGTGTTTAATGGTTATTTTACTTTAAGATTATTGTTTGATGTTTTTTTTTTTCAAAGCTATGGAATGAACAGATTGTTTTTCTTTCTCTCTCTTTTTATGATTGTGGACGCGAATCTGCCTATGTTGGGGAACTTGAATTAGCGTGACGCAATTTCTGCACGGATTTCAGAGTGAACCGAAGTGCTGAACTGTTTGTTTATTTGTTTGTTTTTGTTTTTTATTTTTTTTCTCTCATGGATGTCACAGAATAAATCTTCCCCTTGTGAACAGAGTTTTTTCTTGGACTTTGTTTTGTTGGTGTTGTAAATTAGTATTGTAACAGGTGGGCTGTGTTTTTTTGCTATCCTGAGTTAATTTAAATTTTGTCAGGGTTAATCCTGGCTGGCGCCCGAACATTTCTTTTTAGAGCTTATCTAAGCTAGGGCGGCCACCACCGTTACAAGATGATTTGATTTATGTGAAGGAAGATGACATTTTGGAGTTCATCAGACCTATCCAATGCAGGAAACTTCTTAGTGCCTGGCAAAATCAAGGTAGAGATAAGATTGTTTATTTAAAAAAAGTGATCATTTAAAATGTTACATTGCATTACAGTACTTTTTCTGACAGATTTTTTGTTGTACATAATTTACAGAAAAACAAAACCAAACTGTGGTTTTGCAACCAGTTGAGGTTCTCCCATTGGTTCCCTGTGAAGCCAGCACTACTCCTGATGCACGTCCATCATGCTCCTCAAGCACATCAGCAAGCAGTCCAGGATCAACTGGTGTTTCACATTCATGGTCTGAAAATTTCAAAGTTCCCTGGAACTTAATGCCTGCAGGTATACAGAGTGCTATTGAGAATGGCCGGAGACCTTCCCCAGCTGACCGACGACAAATGATTAGGATCCTTGCTGATGAAATGAAGAAACATGAGGAAAACCCAACTAGATCACAGTGTCTAACTGTTACTCAGCAAATAGTCAGAAGGTATCCAAAAGTGTTTGCTGACATGGTAGGTGACAGGCAGATTGTGGGTGGATATGCATCTCTTCTGTCACAACTGAAAGTACGAATAGAGCATCTTAATCGAAAAAATACACTCAGTCATCATATGACACAAAGGAATGAAACTGGAACTACTAAAAAACGAAGTTCCACTGATTCTTATGGCTGTACAAGCTGGCAGCCTATTCTTCCACCTGGTGAAAGTTACGAAAGTATTGAAGTTAAGCGTCAAAGAATGGAGGAGATACATCGTCATGAGGGAATCTCTGGAGCACAGAGAGGGGACATTTGCAAACTCATGGAAGAGACCTATTGCCTCCAGCGTAAGATGATTAATGAAATCCCATCCCCTACCATTGCAGATATAGGAACCAAATGGCCATATCTCTTTGCACAGAGACATATATATGGCCATTTTGAGATGCTTACTGACAAAAAAGTGCTCAGACTCTTGGAATCGTCTATTCAGGAGGGTGGACCAAAAATTGTCCAGTTTTTCAAAGAAAAACCAACTAACGAGGAAGTTCGGAACACACTTTCCAGTGATGAAAATGATGTTGCTGCTATGGTCCTACAACTACTACTTGCACACTTCAAAGAGAAATTAGATGGCCTTATCCTTCTGACAGATGTAAGTAGAGATTATTCAAAATTTCACATTGATTTGCAGCATGTTTTATCGTTTGGTTCTGTTGATGATGGTTGTACTGTTTTCTTTTACATTTTTTTTTTTTTTTCAGGAATTTGCAACACCTTCGGATGTCCAGCAAGCAGTACCTTTGCCAGAAAGTCCACGCCTTATAATTATTGGTAAGTAAACCTTAAAGCGATACTTTAGGCAGGAAACAAAATTACATAATGTTTTTTTTATGTTAGAATTGATTTTGAAGGTAAGCTGACTTAAAGGCAGAGTAGATCATTTGGAAAATGCTAACGTTTGCCTGCTAGCAAAGCAATTATACGATCCCTCCCTCTAAGGAATCACCATGCAAAGTCACGCCTCCAAAACACATGGGTGCACTCGTAATTTTGAAAACGAACAGTTCCCGATCACACGCTGGGTTACGCTAATGTTGAGCTAATGCGTAAAGTGAACACAAACTACATAAGTAACATATGTTATTACACAACCCATCATAATTGGAGCAAACAATGCACCTGCCTGTCTTTTCTCCAGTGTGTAAATGCAACACACGTTTAGCCTAGTATGACCGTTTTTGATCTACTTTTTTTTTTTTTTTTTTGTGGCAGTTTCAAGAGCTGTTTTTCTTTTTTTTGCTCCTTTGGAACTGCCACTTGGAGGAACAGAGGTACCTGCACTCTGTTCAACATTGTCCCGCTACCTGCACATCACACATGAGCACAAAAAAAGCTCATTTCTACAAATGGAAATATACATTATGGTATTCTTTGTGAAAAATTAACCTTAAGTGTTTGTCTGGTTAAAAGAAAATTAAGTAATGAATGCTGCAGAAAGCTATACTGTAGTTATTTTAACAGTTTTGTTAAACTATTTATAAATATCTAAATAACATAACAGAAAAAGAAACAGTAGGTTTTTTTAGTTCACATGTTTTATTAATCTTTTTTTCATCTTCAGGTCAGTCTCTAAGCAACCAACGGTGGATGTTGAGCGTGGAAGGTCAGGTTGTGTGTGAAGGAGAGCAGCCCAACATTGTCTCTGGTCTTGCAGCGCTGTTTGCCTCATTTTACAATTTTAACCTCCAGTATCAGGAAGAGGCAGCATGCACCCTTGAGTTTATTCAGAGGTAAGACACTTACGCATTTGCCATTTATATACAATGATGCTCAAAAATGTACACTCCTCTTGCAGAATCTGTAAATAGGTGGATAATTTGGGAAAAATTTATGTTTATTTTAATGTGGTCTTGCACAGAGGAAGTTATTGTTAAACAGAAATGTTAACGTTCACACAAAAAAACTGAATTTCTAAAAACAGCCCAATGCAAAAGTTTAAACACCCCTGATTCTTAATACTGTATGATAACAATGAATGTTTTGTCATAGTTGTTTAAGGGTTTATTGTTTGTCCTGAGTCATTTATCTGTCCATTGGTTTTGAGAAAAATTATCCTGAATCTTTTTCAGCATTTCTTGATGTTTGAATTATGTCCAGTATTAACAGTATGATGTTACAGTTCATCTTTATACATTAAAGACAATCAAGAGACACATACACAACTATTGCAACAGATAGAAACCTTCAGTGATGCTTATGAAGGCAACACCATTCATTTAAAGTGAGGAGGGTGTAAACCTGTGAAAATGATGTAAATTGTTATTGTTTTATTTATATATTTTATTATTTAGTAATGTCCTTTAGAACATTTAAAAATTCATATATGTTTTTCAGGACATTAAATATAAAAAAAAATACACCAAAACCATTTTATATATTTCAGATTTTGATTTTGAACAAAATATTTTTTTTTTCATGTATATAGAATGTTGATCCTCCCCAGTTAACAATTGTTTACACCTAATAATACAGTTAAATTGCACTATTACTATTATTTATTTGTTTTTTCAAAATAACTGTAAAATAAAAAATTTATGCATAACTTGCATTCATGTTATTCGGCCTTTGTTCAGCAACTGGGAGTACACAGAAGTATGCGATTTATACTTAAAGCAGAACATGGTTAAAGACAAAATGGAAACTTTTGTTTGATCCACATTTTGTCAGTAAAGTGCAATGACTGTAGCATACAATTTTAATTTTAGTAACTATATCCAAACAAATTCTTGAAAGACATCTCTCGTTAAGAGAGAGATATAAAAATAGGCTTAAATGGAATACTAATTTTTGTTTGTTTTTTGCCTTGTAGACGCTTTCTCGACATCAACCCAGAGCGTGGATCTAAAGCCAAGAAAGGGAAAGTTACGTCAAAGAAGACTGGCCAAATTGTGCAAAAAAAGAACACTACTGTGAACCCACAGGTTTCCTCTCTTCTGAGAAAACTTACAGACTTTGAATGGAATTTTTAGACACTTCCACTATCCACTGTAATTGGACTAAAAGGAAGTAAGGTATAATGCTGTTAACAGTTAATTGCAATACAAAAGTACAGCTGGTATTTCTTTAGATAATGCGTATTTTTTTCTTGCTGACTTTCATTTAATTTTTTGCACAATTTTAAAATAATTTAAAACCTTTTAATACTTGTTACTTGTTAATGTTCTGTTAACTGTTCAGTGAATTTATTCGTAGAGCTGACATTTCAGACAACATTTTCTGGCCTTTGCTTTTGAAAAATAAACATGTTAAGTTCTAAGACCTTTGTTTTTTATTTCCATTTGAGACTACTGATGAGGAAACAAAGTTAACTTTTCTTGTTTTAGCAAATTATATTCTGTGTAGAAATACAATTTATTGCAATATATAACACATTGCAATATTTTAAAATTAAGTAGCATAACAGTATAATACAGTACTTAATAAAGTCATGCTGCCAGAATGTAAATTGAAATGTAGTTTACAGTTGTGGTTCTGTAAAAAAATAGAATGTGGCTGGCAACCCAGCTGCCAGTGTTATACTGTAAATTAACAGGGAAAAGTTTAACAGTACATACTGTAAACAAAAAATTAAATTACAGCATGATACTGCATCTGGCAACTACAGTACAATACTGTAAATGTAGTTTACAGTTGTGGTTCTGTAAAAAAACAGAATGTGGTTGGCAACCCAGCTGCCAGTATTATACTGTAAATTTACAATGAAAAGTTTTACAGTACATACTGTAAACCAAAAATTAAATTACAGCATGATACTGCATCTGGCAACTACAGTACAATACTGTAAATGTAGTTTACAGTTGTGGTTCTGTAAAAAAACAGAATGTGGCTGGCAACCCAGCTGCCAGTATTATACTGTAAATTTACAAGGAAAAGTTTTACAGTGTGGAAAGTAGCTAAAGCCAGTTTGAAAAGTCGCTAAATGTCGCCAGATGACGTCATGCGCTAATTAGCATATTAATTACATCATCGCGTCATATTGCCTTTAACATTTGTTTGTCTCTCTGTGCTCATACTGTATTTTAATGCAGCCAAATTCTCAATAAAACTGTTCTCCTTTATATATTTTACTGTTTATGTTGTCAGTCAACGGGATAAATATGAAATAGTGACTGAAACGCAGCCCTTTAAGAATACATAACCAACTCTCCCTCCCAAGAAGTTAGTCTGCACAAAAATCCTAATTTATAATCGAGCCGTCGTCTGATTAAATCAAATAATACACACAAGATAAGACAATTCCTGTGCTGTGATTTCGGCTATATTTGCATGTAAAATTAGAGAAGCAACATAATATCTATTTGAACTGAACGCGCTGCTCCTCTCAGCCGCTCACTGAACAGAGAAAGAGGTGCGTGCGCGCTGACCTCGCGCCGTTGCGGCAGTTCCAGCGATCACAGAGACTCGCTAAGGTTTGTCAAAGAAGTCGCTAGATTTATCGCTAGTCACTTTTGGGGAAAAAGGTCGCTAGGGTGGTCTGAAAAGTCGCTAGGGTGGTCTGAAAAGTCGCTAAATTGGCAACACTGGCTCGAATAGCTTCAGCATCAGCGACTTCTTATAGGACACAATCGCTGTCAATCAAAAGGAGATGCAGTCTTTCGACAAACCCTCCAATCATCACGCAGAAGCCCGGAGTCCAGCCCCGCCCACTCCTCCATTCACTCCCAGAGACGCTGAGCGTCCGGGGGCGGGACATAATCGCAGCATTTATCCAATGACCGTCTAGTTTTGAAGCACTGAAAAAAACTGTTCAAAGCAGCCCCATTGAAGTCAATGGACGCTGGGCTTCAACAGGCAAATACACTGATGCTACGGGAATATATGAGAAGGAAATCGAGTCACCTGCTATATGTAGCTGATTCTGAACGAACTCATCTTCGAGATGAACGTGTTCTAACGCATTTTTAATCAATAAAATGTTAACACAATAGTACATGTTTGACCATTCATTTTTTGACATTATAGGGGAAGCTGAGCTTCCCTTGCAGTCTTAAAGAAATCCCCACTGATGTACACACACTTTTCCACACACTTTCAGTATAGCCTATAGTTATGGAGCGAATTTTGTGCCAATATTTATCAAACAAATCCAAACCAAAACAATCTGCTTTGCAAAGAAAAACTTGACTTTTCAAACAAACGCAAAGTGATTTTCAAATACAAAACTCTTTTGAGAGAAAATGCAGAGGTATGGACAAATATATGTATTGTGTGTTGCAACTGTGAGACTCATTTGCCTTTTTATGAGGAAACTTGGCTTGATTTTCTCAATCTGATCCATTCTCCGTACCTCTTATCCTCTGTTGGATCGCGGGATATAGAATATACATATACATTGATACAATTGTTCAACATTCAAAACAATGCAGGGGTAAAACAATATATTGTGACACAATGTAATGTATAATGTATACATTTGTAATGCAAATGTATAATAGATAGCAACAATATTGTGTACCAAAAATGAAAGCTTAGACAATTTAATTTAGTATCAGATATAGTAATATCACCCACCCAATAGGTAATTCATTATTAATTAAAAAATAAAAACAAATCACATTATTTAGTGCAATATCTAAAACTTTTTTTTTTTTTAAATGATGTAACTGTGCAATCATTTGTCTAAAATAATTACGTATTTTTAGCTAAGCAAAATTATGAATATTTATTTTTTGGTGTTACTCTTGTCCTGTCAATTGGGGAGAAGGATCAATTGATAGGATCACGCTGATATAATACTAAATTCAGCATTTTAATAAACAGTGGTTTAATAAACAGCGTGCTACACGGGTGAAGACACACTCTGGACACCTGTTCCCCACTCATATTGGTCTCAAAAGGTAAAGAGGTGTTTCAGGTCTCGGGAGACTAGCGTAAATTGACCGACAGCACCATCTGCTGTTTTTGGAAAAGAAAGTTGCTCAATTGCACATGTGAGAAAATCTGCCTGCACGGGTGTGAGAAAATCAGCCTGCATGCATTTGTGAGAAAGTCAAGCCAAGTTTCCTCATAAAAAGGCAAATGAGTCTCACAATTGCATCACACAATACATATATTTGTCCATACCTCTGCATTTTCTCTCAAAGAGTTTTGTATTTGAAAATCACTTTGCGTTTGTTTGAAAGTCGAGTTTTTCTTTGCAAAGCAGATTGTGTTTATTTGCAAAACACTGGATTTGTTTGATAAATATTGGCACAAAATTCGCTCCATATATAGTACACACACACACACACACACACACACACACACACACACACACACACAAAATAACAGGGTTATGTAAGTGACACTAAATTCACATGAAAACAAAAAACAAAAACAAACAAACAATTATACTGGCATCTGTTTTTTGGCACTGAGAGGTGCTTAACACTATATGAACTTTAATACAGTGTGTTCTCAGTTAATTTCATAGTGTAATTTATAGTAAATGTATTTATAGCAATGAAATCTTATATCACTAAGTCAAAATCAAGCTGATTAAATGACATATGCAAAATAAAGCAATAGAAAGTGCCCCTTGTTTATGTTTGGATATGGCAGCGAACCTCTTTTTGTCTTTTTCTCCCACTGAATATTCTTTGACCCAAAAAAAGCAATTATGTAGTCATAAGTCATTTCCACGGTTATACAGGGTACAAAAGCAGAGGTCATTACGCAATTTGATAGAGCTAAGCTAGTGTTATTGTGCTTTCCATATGGTGGAATGAAAAACGAAATCACGTTCAATTAAACATTAGACAGGGATAAGCAGACTTTGCATTTTATGCACTTCAGGTAAGTCCTCACCCATCTGGGCTTGTAAATTGCTAGAATCCACAAAATAAAAAGAGAAAGCAATAATCACTTAGACTGCAAAACCCATTAAAACGGCAAGATGTTACAGATACTGCTGTAGGCCAAAGAGTATGAAAGAGTCATTTTCTGCTCTGTTCTTCGTTCCTCAGTTCATAAGTTATTTCCAATTTCAGAAAATATCCAAATAAAAATACATAAGCAACAAAATGTCTTTTAAGCTGCTGTTGATGACCTTTGTGCTGGCATCAGTACATTTGTTCTGTATAGATCTACCCTTTGGAAGTTCATTGTGCATTTCTCCCTTCAGAAAAAGGCTGGTCTGCAATGATAAAGAAAAAGGTTCTGGTCAATGCTGGTGGTCGTCTGAGAACACCGGGTAATGATGGCCTCTTGTGCACTGGGCAAAGATAAATTACAGTGTGACGGCAAGCACAGAAAATCACTGGGCTTCCAGCACTGTTCCCTTACATTTGTAGTCACAAGGGTTCACACAGACACGGAACAGAGAGGTCAGGGCAAATCGCGTTTCCCCCTCTGCATATTAGAATGAGAGAAGCTTTCTTTCTGCCACACTTCCCGATTGTCTTTTACACCAGCGGCTGCAAAGATGATGAGATGAGTGTTGTGGAAAGGTTGGGATGTAATGTGAAAATAGACGCAAACATTTCTTAGTGGAATCCATTTATCATACATCAAAATTAGATAAAAGGGCCTTTGGTCTGCAGGTTTCAATGCATTTTTCAAAATGCCAGTGTAGCGTGAAGGGTTAGACCACTATCCAGCCCCATTTTCAGCAAATATGAGAACCCAAAGCCTCTGACTTCTCTTTTTTTCATAACGTCAGCTTATGTATTCTCAGCGATCTCCTTTGGAGATGTTTTCACACATGACATTTTTGAATGCACGTCTTCAGAAGGCGAACAGGATGGCAAGGGGTTAGGGTGTTTGGAGGAGAGGTGTTTTTTTTCTCCTTGTTGGGAATTGCTGGCGGCATCCATTAAGCATGTCAAAAAAGTGTCTGATAAAAACAGGAGAAAAGTGAGAGAATGCACGGTTAGTAAATCTCTCAAATGTCAAACTTGTAATTTGAGAGATGGAAAGTATTTGGTCGTGCCCGCTCGAAGAAATCTTCCCATCATCAAATTGCATCTGGGTTTGCTGAGCTCTGAACAGAAATTGGTTTCTGCCTACAGGAAGATAGTGTCACTGCAGGGGCTCAACTCTGATGCTCACGTGATCTCGCTGGAACGCGAGAGACTGATGAGGAGCAGGCTTGGACAACACAGTCTGTTTATCCCCCTGCTTTTTTCTCTTTGATCATCAGCTGGCGCATTTCTACATGTAAATGCATCTACAAGCCCCTAAATTATTGGTTTCATGTGTAGGTTTAAGAAGATATTCTTAAATGATGTTCAGGGATACATTATTTAACAACAACATTTGAGCATTGAGCATTTAAATGCAGAGGTACAGCATTAAGATCTTGAAAACAAAATTCAAAGACAACACATAGGTGTTAAATTAACTACTACATTATTCAGTTGCAGTACATAAAAAAATAAATCACTTTTACAGTTTGTAAGACTTGCTGTCATAATGCTGTGGGTAATAAACAAACAAACAAACAAATACTGCAACAATATTTCCAGTATTACTGGACGGCATATTGGTGCCTGTATATAACAACTTTTATTTAATTTAGTGATATAATGTTGATATCGCCCACCAATCTGCTTATACCTGCTTTTAAGGTACAAATCTGCCATAATAATACAAGTGGTAAAATAGAAAAAGCCACAGGATGAAGGCTTCTTGTGTACTTGAGCATAAAACTAGATTTTATTTATTTATTTTTTAACTTTGATCTTAATTCAAGTTGATATAAATGCTAGTTGCTAGTTACAGAGTGAAGTTTTGTCATTTAAAGGGATAGTTCACCCAAAAATGAAAATTCTGTTATCAGTATTCTTTGCGCAAAAAAGTATTCTCGTGGCTTCATAACATTACAATTGAACAATTGATGTCACATAGACTATTTTAACAGTGTCTCAGAAAGCTCTCGGATTTAATCAAAAATATATAAATTTGTGTTCTGATGAACTACATGAGGGTGAGTTATTAAAGACAGAATTTTCATTTTTTTGGGTGAACTATGCCTTTAACACCATATAAAATAATAAGTGTTGCTACAACAATTTGTTTCTGAACTAAGATCCAGTACACACAACAATGATTGTGGCTTGTGATACAGTGTGTTTTTATATTTGACTTTCAGGTAATTATTATTTATATGCTAATTCATTCTTGCTTCCAAAAGCATACATTTCACAGTGTTACAGAGTAAAATGACATATCATTTGATATTATTATTATTATTATTATAATTAATATTAATATATTTTTTCCCCCCAAATTTTCACTGAATGTTCTAAGTTAACATTAATTAACATGTTTTTGTTGTAGCAAATTTGCATTCATTTTCTGTAAAAAAAAAATATTTTTTTACAGTGTAAGCCGTTATTATGTGATTGCCACAGTGTTGTGGGCGGTTGTTTACTGTCAATTTGGAGGATTTGTACCCTCCAAATCGCTGTCATACTCTGATTCATAGATGTAGCTTGAATTCTTACGTCAATGTAAGTATTTACATTTTCTTTTCATCCATTTTATAGTGAAGTAAAAATTGTAAGACATTCAAGCCTTTGCGATACCATTGTTCCTTATATCCTGCCAATTATCCAAAAGAAAACATACAGCCAATCTGTGTAAGTAATGCATGAGGCAGTTGTGTATATTTATTTAGTACAAAGTGTTTGTTTTGAGTCTGTCAGTGCACCAGCTAATCAAACATTATTTGCTCATCATGCTCTCACAGGGTTCATGCTCAGAAGCATGTCACATTAAATACAGTGCCATTTCCATCAAATCTGGAAAAACAACAGTTTATTTATGTGGTTTACATTTGCTGAAGCATTCCACGTCGCAAATGTAAAATTAATGCAATTTTATCAATGCTTATTCATTTATCATACAACGGCATTGTGCTGCCACTGAACTGCATCGATAACCCTTTCGTATGTTCAGTGTTAAAATAAATGTTTTTATTCCTTTACAAATAATCTTAAAGTGTTCTGCATCATACAGACCTCGAGGTTAATTGTGAAGGTGGTTCCTTGGATATTCCTTGGAGGGTATTTTAGCCTAACAGTTGGAGGCCTCTGTTCCCATGCTGGTTTTTATGTGTATTTTCTGTGCTCTTGAAGTCTGGTGCATATTTTTTTTATAAATTGGAGGAGGATATGAGTAAGGAAATAATTTTTTTTTTTCAAATTATTATTATTATTATTATTATATATATTATGTGATGTGACAGAGCAGTTTCAGCAATACTAAGCTTTTCTAAACATTTTAATTCAAATTTTATTTTGTAATTTTGCCTAAAAACGACAACAAAAAGTGAAGAGAGCTTCATATATTCAAATTATTTTATCAGTATCAGCAGTCTGCGGTGATATTGAAAAACAACAACAACAAAACAACAACAACATCAACAAAAACATGTTATGCGTGTAAAATGTGAGATACAAACGCATTATCAAATGTACCACTTTTAAAGCTCTGTTAATTCCTAAAATGGAGTGATGTTTTTATTCTAAGCTCTTTTTCTCTTTTCACCATCTCTCTTCTTTTTGGATCCAAGAACTAATCAGAAGTGTTTATCAGCAGCTCAGGAAATGGCTTTCATCACTAGCACAGATTGCAGGGAGCAATGACCTTTTGTTTAGGGCAGCTAAATGGGGGAATTTCACAGTTTGCCGCTTTGGAGTAAGTGGTTAAAAAATGTGTTACGGCCATTTAGTCTCAGCATTACTCTGGTTTGATTACGCAGAAGGAGTGTGGGTTGATGTTATTGCGGGGACATAATGTGCATGTGCATACACTCATACTGTATATGCTTAAACACAAAAACAAGACTAAAGCAAAGTGTGAAGGTCTTTATAAGTATATCTTTTTTAATGTGAATAAATGCCAGTGGCTGTAGAGTGTGAAGTTTTGTCATTTAACACTATGTAGAGTGATAAGCGATGCCAAACATGTTTCTGAATATAATCTGAACATCACACACACACACACACATGATAGTAGCCTGTAACAGACATGAGTGCATTTTGTATATTTGACATTCAGGATTATTCTTAGCAGAGCTTGGAACTGAATCTATACTAAAACTAGTGATGTATCAGTCATATTTGTGTTAACAGATTTGTAAAGTTGTTGGCGTAAGTATCAGTTTCATAAGTAAAAAAAAAAAGGCAGATATATTTTTTTTAAGCCAATAATTTGTTTTGTTTTATTTGTACCCAAGGCATCTTATTTCATGTTTCTTAGTTATTTTTTTTTTAGTTTCTTTAGTTTTTTTATATTATTGAAAGAAATGTATTTTCTTTTTTTCCATTTAACCTTTAAACAATAAAGATGACCATTGCATTGGCATGCCGTTATTATTATTATTATTATTTATTTTTGAAAGATTTATGGAGTTTTATACCTTATTTATATTTATTTAGGACAGTATAGGTCGACATGAAGCGAAGTGGGTGAGAGAGAGGGGAATGGGATCGGGAAAGGTCCGCAAGCCAGGACTTGAACTCGGGACACCTGAAGCACAATGGTGTTGTATGGCAATTATTATTATTATTTATTTATTCCAATGGTTCATAGTAGCCTTACATTTTGGGCTACTATATAATTGTAGCATAGGAAAGCTTGTCTAATAAGAATGATGTCTAGTGTCATTTTAAGCATGTATCTGGGCTTTTAAGGTCTTGTTGGACTTTTTCGCTAACATTAATTACTTTTTAAAGTATAAGATTTTTGAAATCAGTCAGTACATTGATATTTATCTAATATCAGTAAAAAGTATAATTTATTGTTTCAGTCAGAAAAAGAATATTTATTACACTCAAACTACTATGTCCTCTACAATTGTTTTGATACAGGGAAACAAGATGCATTCCTAGTTTCAACATTACTTATTCTTCAGACATTCTGCTTTAAATACAGTAAGTATCAGCTGTATACAAAGGGACCAACATTTGGTTTTCAACCACTGAAAATAGGTAATATTCAACGATTTGAAAATGGAGCCTCATTGAGATCCCCTTATATCTGGGACTGAATGATGTAGGACCTTGAAAATGAAGATTCCAAAAGAAAACTTTATTAAGAACTAGAATCTAAAATCATATTGCAATATCTTTAATACTTAAGTTATAGGCATGCAAACTTTGGAAAAATAATATTTATGGTACTTATAGATATGTTCAAATGTTCCTCTTTAAAAGAAAATATATATATATTTGTTTTTTTGCTAATTGGTCCACATTTGGTTTTTGACCCCTACAAATTTTAAATTTACTCCTGGAGCCATATTGAAATTCCAATACCTCTGTAACCGAATTATATGGCCTTAAAAATGAAGATGCCAAAAGGAAAGATTAAGACCCAATATCTAAAAGGTCATTAACATATATTTAATACTTCTTGAATCACAGGAATGCAAACTTTTGAGAAAAAAAAAAAACAAAACAAAAAAACAAAGTGCTCTTTCCCCATTTTTGAATGGTCTCCTGCACCAACCGATCTCCGTCTAAAAATAATATTATGGTTGTGCCATCTTTCTAAAGTAATTTTTACCCCCTTGTAATTTGGCTCTGAATCGCAGGTGAAAATTGCCATTTTGCCATTCTACAAAATTGTGGAGTACTCTGTAAATATTCATCCATGACATTTAATATTTTGGCTTTCATCAGTATGCATGTCTGTCTTTCTTCAGAAAAATAATATTAGCAAAATTAAAAATTTGAGCCCGAGGAGGTTTTTTGAAATTTGGTTGATTTGACAAGAATTGACCCAAATGGAATTTAAGCTCCGATTTGATCTACAGGTGCATTGAAATATTTGATTTAAAAAAATAATAATTTTGGCTAGGACATATGCAGCTAAGACCAGATGCGGTGTAGTTTAATTAAAACTGTTAGCACAAGGTGTAATGGCCAATGTTTTTGCATTGAAATGTGAATCTTTAAACACTTTCTGTAATCCTGTGGGCAGTTATGCATAATTATGTCAGAAATAATTATATAATATGTTGAATATCCTTTAAACCTACTCTTTTCCTTCAAAAAATGTGATGGTATTTGTTTTGTGTGCACGTTCAAACATTATTAGTTTATTCATTTTATCATAGCAACTGCCTCTGCTCCGATAAACTGCTTTGACATGAAGTTTAGATCTTGAGACTGAATCTGGTGACAGTTCTTTTAGTGCATTAAGAATAACGTTTCCTCATATACATTCCTTCATCTCTTGCCAACAGACATCAATTGATAAATTGTGTTCTGTAGGAGTGCTTTATTCTACAGGGTTCCCTTAAGTGTACACTACATGTTTGAGGATGTATCTTTTGTCTTTGGAGGAAAAGAGAAGGAGAGATCTAAAGCAGAATCTGAATATCAAACACAATGCAGTGACTGCTGCAAGAATTTGAGTGTAGTGATGCCGTGGCAGCTCTCAGCGTTCTGTATCTTTGAGGAAAAGATATAGGAGGCAGCTGACGGAGCTCTTTGGGTGCTTTTGTGGCCATTGAGTCTAAACAGTCCTGGCTTTGCAGATCAGCCTCTGGTGAGCTGACAGTAATGTGCCCTGAAGGAGAGATCAATGTGAGCTTTGGCACTCTCTGGATCTCGCTTTTTCAACAGACATCTCTTTCCTCTCCTGTCCTCCACTGCTTGGGCCATCAGTGATGATGATGGGTTAAATGAGAATGTGAGCTAGTGTACTTAACAGGCCTCCATTTCAGATTTCTGAGCGCACACTTGCTGAAGCAGGGTCAAAGATCAAAGATGAAGCAAAGGAACGATTCTAGAATCTCAGCGTGTTCAATGAGCTCTCCGGTAGTTGCTGTGATTTTTCTTCAGCGGGCAGGTTGGTGCTGGGGATCAGAGGTCAGATGTAGATGAGGCTTGTTCCGGTTAAATGTTTAGTAGTTTAAAGCATGAGGTAAAGGGGCCGCCAGTGGGGTGATGAAATGATGTGTCTCCTCTAATGTGATGGCAGAGGGGCAGCTCAGAGGGGCAGGAAGGTGTCAGCAATTCATTGTCCTGCCAAAGCCTGTTTGGCCCCTGGGCTCAGCGTGCTTCTTATTGTTTTGTACCGAGGGGACAGTGCCAAAGGTCCCGTATAATATAGAAAGGTGTGATGGTGTTGCAATTATTTTGCCTGGGGATATATTCTTTCACTTGATCTGGTTCTGCTCTCAGTGTTATTGTGCACCTGGGTCTCTCTGAAAATCTGTGCACAGGATGTTCGGTTAATAATACAGCTATTGTTCAGTGGATATGATGAAGAATATGCACCATTATCATTTTAAGTGTTCTTACATGTTTTCAGCCTGTTTGGTGGGTTTTTTTTGGAAATATTTGAGTTCAATTTTACCTTGCCTTGTGTCAAATGCATCTTTTAGAATCTGCAATTCCAAACTTTACTGATGTACAATAAGTGCCACTACAATAAAACTTTGCAGTTATAGTGAAAGAATTATGCAGGAATCCAAGCATCAATGGGAGGAAAAGATTAATGGAATCAAGCATCATGATTTCTCCATTTGAAGACATGCCAGTCTTTAATTTTGAATACATGATCTCTGTTTTTTTTATTTAAAACAAACCAAAAAACAAAAAACAAACAAAAAACATTGGCTGCAGTGTAGGGCTGTAGTAAGTCCACCTTTGTTGAGTCCAAAACCAGGACTATCGAGTCAGAGTCAAGACTGAGTCCAAAGAGATTCGAGTCCAAGTCAAGTCCAAGTCCAAATGAGACAGTCAAAACAGAGAAAGAAAATAAAAGCATCTTCTTCAAAACCACATACTTAACTATTAATAATTTATGTGACACGAGAGACAGCATATCTTCTATTCTAAGATAATCATTTTGCATTATTATTTGTAATGATCTAAAAGCATGTGCAGCAACACTGTAAGATCATTTTAGGCTATTTTATTTACTTTAGGTTTAGCAATTTCACTAAAGCTGCATAAATGCAAAAGTGCAACTTCACATTTTCAGCATCTTTATTAAAGTGTAACAATCACATTCTGGGCTGCCAATGGAAAATATTACAAAGAACAAGCAACATATGTCTAAAAAAATAAATCAACGTGTTCCCATTCTTGAACTTGTTACTTGTTCTAAAGCAGGGTGTCCAAACTCAGTCCTGGAGGGCCGGTGTCCTGCAGAGTTTAGCTCCAACTTGTCTCAAAACACCTGGCTGAAAGTTTCTAGTATGCTTAGATTAGCTGTTTCAGGTGTGTTTGATAAGGGTTGGAGCTGAATTCTGCAGAACACCAGCCCTCCAGGACCAAGTTTTAAGACCCCTGTCCTAAAGAAACCATAGTACAATGTAACCCTCCCAAGCTAGGCTGTGTAACATAAACACCTTCAGCTCTGTGTGTCTGTGTGTGGCCGCGCATGTATTTGTTTGCGGTTTACCTTAGGCCATATAATATAGGTGCAATATATATCCCCCGGGGATAGGGGGATATAGACAGAATTGCAGGTGTTAAGCTGAGGCCATTTTCAATAGTAGAAATAAAAATCATTTAGTTCAGTTAGAGAACAGACAATTAAAGATTGAAAAATTAAAGAAATTAAAAATTGGGAAGTTTTTTATTTGTTTTTAGGCTGGACCATGTGGCAAAAAATTAAAAAAAATAAATAGATTTTCATAGAATATTTGACCAATTCTCGATTTTGTACAATTTTAACTAGTCAACTTGAAAATATAACTACAACATGATTCAAGCAACTTTTTTTTATTAAACCTCTAGTTAAAGAAAATTATATTCTAAGTGCACCACACACAAAGTTGTAATCATGATGTAAATGTTAAAGGTCCCGTGACATGCTGTTTTTTGGATGCTTTTATATAGGCCTAAGTAGTCCCTAGTACTGTATCTGAAGTCTTGTTCCCGAAATTCAGCCTTGGTGCAGAATTTCAGCCACTACGAGCCAGTCCCAAAATGAGCTTTCCTTAGCACGAGCCATTTCTGTGTCTGTAGCTTTAAATGCTAATGAGGAGGAGAGAGGCAGGCAAGGTGGAGGGTGGGTGTGTGTCCTGCAGCTTGCGGCCACGGTACCATGCGCTAATGTTGTCAGTGGATGTATCGCAATGCTCGTAGACACGCAGTCGTTCAAACTTTTCAGTTTGACCCAGAATCTGATCCGGATGGAGAAGCACCGGATGAAGAAGTTGCAACTCAGCGGCTATAGCAGGACGTCTCCGAATGGTTAGCTTAAAATATTGTGTCTGGATACGGTCAGTGTTTCCCACACATAGACTTTAGAAGTATGACTTTAGAAGACTGGGCGGGCCGCAACAATATCCACTGCCCGCTGCCATCAGCTCCCGCGTCTCACACACACGAGCGCGACTTCAGCACAATATTTAGTAACTTTCAGACCCTTTAGGCGGCTTTTTTCCCATAACGGGTACATACTAACAAACCTAGCGACTTAAAAAAAACAAAACAAAAAACCCTTATCATTCAGTTGGAAGATGTCTCCAGTACTGCCCCGCGAGCGCGAGGTTTCTCTCCCGGCGAAGTGTCGCCTCTCTCGGCGTCTGTTCTGAGCAGCGAGCGGCAGTTTGCTTTAAAGCAGCAGACTCATCAATAAATCATTTACAAAACAGCGTTTACAAGCACTTGTCGCTTACTGACTGTTTGGACTTTTAAATATGAACATAATTTGTATGTTAATATGCGTAGTTTATTACTCAGACGCAAAACAGTGCTTCGCTATTTTAAAATGTAAAAGGTGTGCATTATAGTTGACACCTAGATGAACAGTGTACAGTTGTTTTCATGACTGTAAGTCATTCTGCTCATATGCTATTGAAGTTAGAAAAATGTATACCAATATCGCATGTAACTTTGGAGACGGTCCCTAAATATGCGAATATCGAACGTCAAGCCAACTTTATGCCAGTTTTAAACTCAATCTTCTTGCATTTTTTCCTATTCCACTGCCCGCGTCGCATCTTTGTCAACACAAAAGCACATTCTGTGTGAATGGCACATATAGAGAGCATCACAAGAGAGCGGTTAATCATGTGCGCTGATATGCAGTGAAAGTAAATTGCGCACGGCATTTATAAGCTATATAAAAGCAAAGTCAGGTGGAAGAGAGGGAAAACTCCAACGAACTTTGTAAAACCAAACTGTATTATGCAACTCGCCGACATTGTGTCTGTGGCCAGAATAAAAAATAATTATGCCTCTGCGCAGCGCGCACACTTGGAGCCAGGCATATTATGATGCAGCAGTGCATTTACCAGGCGACCAATGGCAATGCCCGTTCTAGATTGATTGTAAATTAAACCAATTACATTAGCCATTTTCCGAACAATAAGCGAGCCAGATTAATGGTTTTGTTTTGAAAGAGAAAAATATATTTAAAAATATATACATATGTAGCTGGACTCGGTCGAGACTAGAACATTTGGTGAGTCCAATGACCAAGTCCGAGTCCAAATACCAACAAGTCCAAGACAAGTCCGAGACGACAGAAAAACGTCTCGAGTACTACAGCCCTACTGCAGTGTTGCATCAAGAATAACTAAAGAAGGGTGCATCAGAATCGCAAAGAAACCCAAGCTTAGCTGTGAGACTATGTACTATTGATTAAACATGGCATGTATAAATGCATGGTCGAAGTCCCTTTCAAGGAAAGTGTTCTTTCAGTGACCATATTTACAACGCAGCTAAGTATGCAGTCCTAAGTATGCGTCTCAATAGACTTATTATTTCTGGAGCTTTTGATGGGAGCAGCAGTGATGGTGCATACAAGTTATTTTGTAAAGATCATATTTAGGAGTTGGATGCACCATCATAAAGTTGTAATTTTGAGTGGGAAACTGGAATTTCTTTGAGTTCAGAGTTCCGAGGTGGAGACATGTCAGTGAGAAAACATGGTTGTCGCAATGCTGACAGCGAATTTGTTGAAATTAACAAAATTAACTTGCTACTTGACATGTACACAATAGTAGTGTTGTTCAGTTACAGTAAAATATATAAGATTTACTTACAGTAACTTCATAAATTGAATTAACAACATGCATGATGCATCATTTCTTTTTTTTTTTTATTAGAATAGATGCATCACCATATTACTCCAAAGTGACTCCAAGGTATTTTGGTTGGGTTTGGCAGCGGGGGTAAAAACAATCACTGTAAATGAAAAAACAATCACTTTAAATTAAATATTTAAGAGAACAAGGAACAATAAGGAATAATTATTATGACCTCCCAACTAAATTTGAACTTTCTGTGAGCGTACCGTGATGCGAGTACGAATGGCGATTGGCTCTATCATTAATAAATAATAGATTTACTCTACTTGTGTAGGTTCATGCGTAATCAAAGCTAATCTTAGCTTTCTGTATTTTGCGCATTTTCTCTTCTCGCTCCCTCTCTCTCTTGGGACTGCAGCGTTGTTTCTTTAGGCGTAGTGCCCTGCTTAAATAGGCTTGTAATTAAGCCCTCTGTCATGTCTCCGTTCTCTCCTCTTTACCTCTTCTCCTATCAGTATCTTGGCCTGCACCTTGTGATGTGGTTCTACCGTCTTGCTCTGCGTCCTCTTTGCTGACACACATTTTCTCATCCCACTACACTGCACTGTTAAACCTCCTGTTTACTAATTAATTTTAAATCGGTCTAATTAGTGGCCTTATTTAACAGTTTCTTCATTTGGAGACATGGGTAGTTGCTTGTGAAACCATTTGACCTCTTTGAAATTGCTCCGCCAATCATGCTGGGGGTTCAGAATAACATCAGGTTGAGGGATAAATGCAATGTCTTGCTGTGTAAAGCCGATTTTTCAAATACAGCTGTCCATGTATTTTTGGAGAGAAAGTGGACCTGTCAAAGATAATATTATTTTGTAATAATATGGCTGGAGATTTGCCTGCTCTTGTGTATACTGTCAGCAGCTTTGTTCCCATATACCTTCAGTTCTAATTACAAATGAAAAGTTGTAAAATGAAGAGAATTATAAAACTTTTTAATGGTATTTATTAAATATACAAAGCTTCCTCTGCATATTTTATTTGAAGTCTGATTCTAATATCAAGTCATTGCTCAGGAAAGCTATCATGTTTTATTAAAACGTATTCATCAGTGGGAAAAAGTCTAAAGTTTGAACTAGATAAATCACACAAATGGAGGTGAATTCTTGTCTCACACTGTTTATCAGCTAGCTCAAACTGTAAATAAAAAATACCTGTTAAATATGTTTTGTTAAAAAAAAAGATATATGAACAGTTTAAATTACATGACAGATATGTTCCTAATAATTATTCTGTCACTATGTGTAGAATGTAAAACAGGAGAAAAAAAATGGAGCAATGTCATAGATGAGGACTGGATTCTTTGGTTTCTATTGTGTTTTTTTTTTTTTCACAGAACATATAGTAGTTAATTTATTAGGTCCTGACAGATTATAGTGTTTTTCAGCATTAAGTCTACTACAATGACATTAAGCAATATCTGTAATGCAACAGGAAAGCAGATGAAGATTATCATTGTGTCTTTAAGTCAACATGACTGTTGCTGTGGAGGCAGGGGTCTAAACATGTGTTAGTGAGTAATGTCACAATTGTGAATTCTACTTGAAAATGCAGGGCTGTGAGAGCAGCAAAAACAGGAAAGGTCAAATCCATTAAATGTGCATCACATCCATATATTTATGCATTTACAAAACAGTACAGAGATGACATCTAGCTATGTACTGCATTCCTTTTATCTAAGCACAATGATAGAATCAGGTTGTTTGAATGTAATTTCTTTCATATTCATTCCTATATTTCCATAATGTTTGTCTGTTCCTGACACACATGCACCAGCTAAATGGACCCTCAGGCAAAAACAGCCCTATAATAGAGTGCCCAGCAGGAACAGTATGTCAATGTCAGACTGGTCCTTCCTTAGTCTTTTTGCAATTTTTAAACTGACTGCCAAAACTGGAAGCATCCGCAAACATGTGGAGTTATCTCAAACTGGAGATCTGTGAACAGAAAACTTGTCCATTCTCAAAGGACTTGTTTTCTGATTCTCTCTCTCTCTCTCTCTCTCTTTCTCTCTTTTTTCCTCACCAGTTTTATCATCCACTGGGTTAAAATTGTTACAAGTTGTAAGACATTTCTTGTAATTGTAGCTTCTGGTTCAAGTGAAAAAAAAAACAAAAAAACAACTTGACGTGTGATAAAGCTCGAACAGGACAAGCCTTGTGACAAGGTCATCTTAACACTGCTTTTAATTTGGCGGAAAATAACAGGGAGACCAGGCTTCTCTTTTGATAACAGCAGCTGGTTTAAAAGCACTTTTCATAAACAAGTATGGGAAGATGGAAAATGGATGTTGCATTCCCAAATGCATGTTATAACCCACTCAAGATGTAGATGGAGAGATGAGTTCATCCAGAGCAGCATTTACTGTAAACTAAGCTAGATCATGTGCTACGTGCATGTCAAAGAACATAGCACTATGCTTCACAGTTCATGCATTTATTTATGTAAATCAGTCTTTGCAACTCAATAATTGTTCTAAGTCATATTAAAATTTCTTTTTTTTTTTTTTTTTTCCAAAATAATTGTGCAGACCTTTTGATGTTGCATAGATTTCATTGGTCACAATGGAAATGGAAGGTGAAATTAAGTGGATCATTGGATACGATATCCCACACAGTATACTCTGTTTGTATATTCAAGTTTGGCTGATGTAGAAGGTCCTCTGTGTTCTATTGTCATGCCAGATAGACACCCAGGAGAAGAAACTCAAAAGAAACTTATAGAAAACAACCCCATACTCACCTTTGCCAAGAGCACTGCTCTCAAAGTTCTGCCACTCTATACGACGGTTGAGAGTGCCTGAATTCATGAGTGACAATACTGTCAGGAAGACAGATATTCTGCAGTATTTAAAGGTCTTTAAACCATGTCTTCTATAAGAAAAACAGTTTGGCTGAAAAGGAACAGAGCACCCTTTTCACATAATCCCAACAAGACAGTTAAGATTCATGGTATTAGCCATTAATGGGCCGCTCTAATTGCAATTAGAGGCCTCGTGCAGCAGCTTCTAGTAGGTCAACCTTCGGATATAACCTTTTGTATTTCTCTGGTTTGTATTTTTTTTTTTTGTCTGTTACGAGCACAGCAGGGGATGGGTTCTTTTAATGTGGGGGATATTGCTTTCAACATGGCCTAATTGGCTAAATGAATAACGGGGCTGCTCTCCCTTTCACTATCAGAGGAACAAATGAATTTCAGTCGCTCTCTAAAGAATTGAATCACTGACCGGCCATCTTGGAGAGCACTTATTATTTGGCATTCATTTTTTAAATTACAGCGTGACAAGGTCACCTCCGTACATGCACCAGTGAGTGGAGTCCAGGTGCTGTTCACAACACCACCATCTAATCAATACAGGCGGGACAAACCTGCCCACTTTATTCTCCTCAGCCAATTAAGGTCACCAGGTCAGCATGCATCATAATGTTATGGCTCATACCTAATCTATGCAGAGGAAACAGCAAAACCTTGATTGTAATGCAAATAGTAAATTCATTCATCATCTGTCCGACTGCATCTGCAAATGCCACAGACACGCTTCAGTTATGCTCTTTTGTTTGGGTGTTGGCTGTAAAATAGTTTATGTGCTGAACAGCTGCTTTGTCTAATGCACCAATTTCCATCCA
Organism: Barbus barbus; assembly: GCF_936440315.1. Lineage (NCBI taxonomy): Eukaryota > Metazoa > Chordata > Actinopteri > Cypriniformes > Cyprinidae > Barbus > Barbus barbus. The sequence continues at coordinate 27,858,098 of NC_136730.1, read as the reverse complement.
CAAATCCATTTAGACATCCCCAATTACAAGCAAGCAGATAAAGGATTTGAAAAATTTGACAAGTGATCATAAAAATTGGTGGCGTTTACTGGCAGTGTAAAATTTTAGGAGGGAAAAGATGCACTGGCACTTACTGCTCGAGATTACAGTGTGTGTGTTTTCAGTTATTTATTTGTCTAAGTTCGGAGTTTTCAAACTTTTTGACACCAAGGACCCATATACTTATGACGATGTATTAAAAATGAATTAACTCAACTAAGTTGACAGCGTACACTACAGTCCAAAAGTCTGGGATCAGAGACTATTCATATATATATATATGAAGATTTTAAATAAATGCTGTTCTTTTAAAGGTGCCATAGAATGCATTGAGTCAGTATTTTAAATAGTTTTCTGACATCTACATAGAAGGTATGTGGCTTAGGTAAGGGCAAAAAAATCTCCAGAAACGATTTTACGTGTCCATTTACAACGCTGGGATTTCTCCCTAGAATGAACCGGTCTGTTATTGGCTTATTTGGCAGGGTCATGAATAATAATGAGCTCTGCTCTGATTGGTTGTTTCACAGTGCTGCTCAGTGTTGAGCTCTGCTCTGATTAGATTTTTCACAGTGCGGCTTACTCACTAGGGGTGTGCGATACTGCAAATTTTGGTATTGATCCGATACCAAGTAAATACAGGGCCAGTATCGCCGATACCGATACCGATTCCGATACTTGTCATGTAAAAAAACATAAATTTAAATGACCAACAACAATTAAAAAAAAATTTACAATACTAATGTTGATATGACTATATTATTTTCACCTTAAAGCAACGTGGATATTATTTGCCTTTCTAAAAGGACTTTGCAGGTAGAGGAGCCCAGAACATGAAAGCAATAAACAGTTAAGTCTTTTCCTCCCAAAGAAAAGAGTTATAAAAATAATTCATGTGGCTTAATAAATTAAGAACGTAATATTAAAAGACAAAACTCAGTATACACCTTATTAATGTTGCAAACTAGATATACAAGTAAGCAGATGTGCCCAGAATATGAAAGCAACGCTCAAAGTTTTCACATTATGTATTTTCCTCCCATAAAAAAAACATTATAAAGAAAAGTTTAACGTAAGTGGCTTATTGAATGAAGACATTGATATGAAAAAGAACTATTAAACCATAACTCGTTTATTATTGAAAGGATTTTAGTATGTTATGTACGTACTGTATTTTCTGTTTGTTTTATACATACTGTAATATTTGTTTTTTATCGCAATAAAACAAAACTGTGATATGAAAAGGCCAAATTCGGTATAGTTTATAAAAATATATAGGCCTACTATGCATGTACAGGTAAGCAGATGAACCCAGAACATGAATGCAACACGCTGATTTTAATTTTCTCTAATTGCAATATAAAAACATTTAATATGGTGCAATTAATGAATGGAGGAAGACAGTGATAAAGACCAAATAAATAAATAAAAACTAAATTCGGTATACAGCTTGTTAATAAAATATAATATGTTGCAAGCAGCTGAGACCAGAATATATATGCAAACATGCTAAACAACATGTTAAGCATTTTACTCCCATAGAAAACCATTATAATGAAAATGTAAAGTGTCTTAATGCATTAAGAAATAATTTTAAAAAGCTAAACTCAGTCCACACCTTAGAGTGATAGCCTACTGTATAAAAAGGACAAATTCGGTATACAGGTATAATATGCACTATGTGAAGGATTTCCTTCCTCCCCTTTTCATTTCGTTTGTAGCTCGGAGTTCCGTTACATCTCTCACTGTATCCGCTCGCGCTCGGAGCCGCTGAGTCATGTGATGGCATGACAACCAAACACAGTGTAGCAGGGGAGGAACAGCAATGTTTGTATAAGAGATGTGAAAAGAGCGGCATATGCACCCAGACATGTCTACACTGTGTTGTATGTATTAAGCAATGTTATTACGTGTATAGGAGAAAAAAATTACCTAAAGTATCGATCTTATCAGGCTAGTATCGATCCGATACCAATACCAACGTTGGTATCGATACTATCGATATTAGGATCGATATGCCCACCCCTATTACTCACAGCAAGAAGGAAAAACAGGGAGGAAAATATATATTCAAATACTTTCTCTCGCAGTTATATCCTCGGGTAATTATACTGTAGGCCTATGTTTCACATAGGTTTCACGTTATAGTTTCACTTTCGCGATCGCACAAACTATGTTTATATTATGGAGCGGCAGCACTTACCACACATTTCACAAATTCAGATGGTGCTCAGGATCTGTAAATCATTCGCCATCATCCTCATCTCTCCTTACGCTGTTTATGTGGTAAGTGAACTCTTATGTACTGTAACAGGCTACAGCTAGCAAAGGAACCATGTCCCTTTAGTGGCTCGCGTTAATTTATTAGAACGCGTTATTTGCTTTCCGTGCCTTTCTGAATATAGACAGCAACCCACCCACACGGAAATAACCTATATAAACATATATGTTTTAATATAGGTTTTGATATATGTTTTAAATATATGGGACATATATAAAATTGGCCGTTTTCCTATAATATATGTACATATATGTACATATATGCACATATATGTACACATATATGCACACATATATGCGCATATATGTACATATATTATAGGAAAACGGCCAATTTTATATATGTACATATATGCACATATATGTACACATATGCGTACATATATGCACACATATATGCGTACATATATGTACACCTATAGGTACATATATGCATGTATATATATGTGTGCATATATGCACCTATATGTTTACCTATATATTAGTAAAATTATTAAAATCCATAGCTGCTAGACAACATAAATAAAAGCCCAAAATGTCGAAATTGACATTTTTTAATTTACTTAAGAACAATCAAATAGTACAAGAACAAAAATATAGTACAAGAACAAAAATAAGACAAAAAACTGAACAGAAAAAAAATAATTATCTTGATGATCTTCTCAGCTCCGTGAGCTTCGAATTGATAGACACTATCTGCCCTCGGGTGGCTCACTGTAAAATCCAATTATTAAACCTTACTTAAAAAAAGCATGCAAACCGATTGCCTTAAAAAAACCAAGTAAAGTTAAAAGGGAATAGTTTGTAGTATTAACAAACGCCTATCTAGTATTGTATACTTACAAGAGAGTTCCAGTAACTTAAAACTAAATTGTAGCATATACTTGATTGTTTACTTTAGATGTACTCATCTTTAGTACAGGTTACTCAGAATTACTATTTTTAACAACTATATAATTTCAAGTGAAATGTACTTTGGATGTATTCCAAACTACTGATTTATGCAAGTTGAGCTAACTTGACATTTTCTGCATGCAACTTGACATTTCTAAGTTGACTTTACTTCAAAAGCAATCCAGTTTACTTGTTAAAACCATGCAAACCGATTGCCTTAAAAAAACCAAGTAAGCATTACTCCAATAACTTAAGTGCATCAATTGTCTATTACAAAACACTGAGAAGGGGTTCGCAATTTCACAAAGAATACACTTACACCTGGATAAATACTCTAAGGCAGTGACACAGTTCAAGGGTAAATTTATTGTATTTTTTTCTTCTTAAGAACTGACAGGCACAGGGATGGTCCACACAAGTTTGCATTGGGGTTTACACATTTTTAAATTAAAATACAAACCATTTGATGGTACAATAAATCTATATAAAATCTACATAAAATAAATTTTGTGAAAAAAAAAAAAAAGACCCTGACCTGACTGTAATTGTAACATCCTAAACCAACAGATTTAACACTTCAGTCAATATCCACTGTCATGAAACTGAAATCTAATGCAAATCATCACCATTCTTACACATTTGTTTTAACTTAACAGGAGATTCTTAAGTGACTGCAGTTTTGGTGGGAGTTTGTTCTGTCCCAACCCAAGCATTACTTTCTGAAAGAAGTTGAAAGTGTTTTTCATGTTTTTGGGGTAATCCAAATTCAAAGCATATGACAGGCCAAACAAGAGGCAAATTGCCTGTGGTAGATTCTGCAGATTGTCAATGACAATACCTCCCTCAACAATGATGGCAGTAGAAACTGGGTCAAGGTATAGTTGATTTGGTAAGAGAGGAATGTGTTCATCAATGACAGTCAGCACTCCAACAGGTACTTGTGCCCAGGCCTGTGCTCAGATGCCTATAAGAAAACGAAACAATAACAATATTACAACAGGGAAATGTTAAAAGGGATGATTAATTGTCAGTTGTCTGCCCTGCCTAAACTGTCATTTAGCCATTCATTGTTAAGTATTTACATGCATTGTTTTTTTTTAATCTTTATTTATTTTTATCTCAACTCATAAATATTCAAGGTATAGTACTTACACTGCATGAGAAACTTTTCATGCATATCACATTGTACATATCACATTATGCATATTACATGGCTTGCAATATGATTGTAATACTTCCAAAGAATATATAATAATAACAAGTCCTAGTTTTAGGTTGACATAGACAGAGAGTACACTGGACTCACATTGTTTAATGAGTTTTTTTGTAAACCCATTTTTAATGGAAATAATAAATAAATAAATATAAAATATAACTGAGAACTTACAAAGCAGGTGTTGTAGAAGGTACTGGCATCATCACCAAGCATGACGGGCAGGCCTCGGAGCACCAATGTGCGCATTGCTGTCACGTCTGGTTTCTAGGAGTAGATAATGAAAAACAAATGAAGTTCAAGATCATGAAGCATTCTGAAGTTACAGTACCAATCACTTTGTTAAAGGATTAATATAAATTTTGTCATCAGTTGCTAAACCTTGTCATTTTAAACTTGTAAGACCTTTGTTCATCTTCAGAACACAGATGAAGAAATAACAAAAATGAAATCCGAGAGCTTTCTGTCCCTCCACATGCAGCCTTGGCAACTACCACGTTCAAGGCCAGAAAAGTACCAAGATGATTGTTACGAAGCTATGAGAAGCTATTATATTTATGAAGCTATTCTATTTTGCGCAAAGGAAACGAATGACTTTATCCCATATTTTCGTCTCTTCTGCATCACTTGTGGATGCATATTCACAAGAGTACCACGACACAAACGTGTGGCGACACCACATGCATGCATTAGCATGCTCTCGTGAATACGCGTCCACAAGGGACGCAGTAGATGAAAATTTAGAATAAAGTCATTTTTGTTTTCTTTGTGCAAAAAAAAAAAAAAAAAGTATTCTCGTAGCTTCATAACATTACAGTTGAACCACTGATGTCACATGGATTACTTTGTCAATGATCTAAACTATCTTACATTGTGTTCCAAAGATGAATGAAGGTCTTGCAGGTTTGGAACAACATGAGCCTGAGTAATTAATGACGGAATTTTCATTTTGGGGTGAACTAACCCTTTTAAAGTTTCATTTTAAACAAGCGTAATTATCATAATGCTCCTTGATAGTGCAGCAACTAAACGGGGAAGTAATTCTTAAGATACAACCCACAGCTAAAGTGTTTCTCAAAAACAGAACACAACTCTTGTAACAATTACAATATTGCCAACATTACTTTTAAATACTTTAAAATAATAATAGATAGCAACATCATGATCAACTTACTACAATAAATAAAATTAAGGCTGCAGTAAACTCACCGCTGTATTAATTTGTTGCATAAGTTCAGCCAATTTCTCTCCAACAGTTCCTTTCTTGGACTTGAAGATTGTGACAAACCGTTGTGTGTAGCGATCAAGGCACTAAAAAAGTCACTCTGCAGATCTGTGGTGGCTAATGTTTTAACAACTGTCCCCTTTTGTCTGCAGAAAAAATACAATGCTTACAGCTCCACTGCATCTGCAAGAAATTATTTAAAGTGGAGATATATTTTAAGTTGTTTTAGTCTCTCAATATAATACTTAAGGTGCATCATAGCCAACACTTTCACAAATTAATCTCTACTACTACTACTATAGAATAAAATGTCCTCACCTCAATTGTATCAAGATCTGTGAATTGAAGACCACTCAGGAGGCAGTTACCAGAAGCACTTCTTCTAAAAAGGACAAAAAAAAGTTTAGTTAAAAGGAAGTTCTGCCTTACAAAATATAAATGCATTCATTCCTTAATATGTTCATGTTTTACAAGCATTACAGAAAATACTTACCACTATAATATATCTTAAAATCTAAAAAGTGTAACAATGTAATGAATAGCTACACTGTGATTAATATTTAAAAAAATGGACTAGACATTACAATAGAAAATTTTAATAACGAACACAAAAATACTAACGTTAACGTTACTACTAATAATAAAGCACCACAGTTTTATAAAATCATAGAGGAAACACTGCAAACTATTACACTAATCATTAAATCGATTAAATCGGGCAAGCATATATTTCAAAATCTTTATTCACATCAATCACAAGCCACTGGTAAGAGATAATATTGGCCAACCCTTCACTTCACATCGAAATTTCTACTTTTAACATGGAAATAAGACATTTGGTTTGTCAGTTCGGGGTAAAATACAAAACTATACAACATATCCAATTGGAAAAAGGCAAAATAGTTTTTTGTGGTTTGTGGTACCTGCTTTAAGTGGTTCAGACCATGTTCTTCTAGCACCGTATAATATCATAATTATTTGGTAAATATGCATTAGATTGGACAAGCAGAAAAGAAACATTCACATACAAGTTGCTTGCTTGATTACTTACCTTATTATTCTTTAAAAACGTAACGAAGCTTCAGATGTTAAAAACGTCCATAGTCTGGCCGCTGCTTCTTTCTACGTCTTCTGCAAAATGGGCGCCAATTCACCCGTTCAAACTGAGCGCGCACAAATCCTATTACGCATGCTCTGACAAGGCCTGCTTCTTCTTCCTCTTTTTCCTTCTTCTTTATTACTCTTGGGTGCACTGCTGCCACTCACTGGTGCAGTAACGTCATTGCTTCCTTTGTTGCTACTTAAGTGTTGCAAGTAAACATCACTAAAACTACTAAGTAAATTGTTTTACTCACCCTGCAATTAACTGTAACTCAACAAAACCTTGTAAGAAGTATATTTTTTAATATTTGAGTAAAGTTTACTAATTATATGTGAGTCAGCAAAGCTATTGGAATTTACAGTGCTGCTGGCCACTTCTTCAATGTAGCATCTAGAGAAGACAAAAATAATAAGACAGTATAATAATAATAATAATAATATAGTGCTTCATCAGGAACCTGAAGTGCTTACAGTACAGCTGCGATTGGACACATATTTTGGATAAAGGGCTGATCATAATAAAAAATGCGTCATGTAAACACGTCAATTGGAAGATTCTGATTGGATTCTGCTAAATCTGAAAGAAATTCTGATTGGAAACATCACCCCCCCCTTATTTTTTAGCAGCATCGTTCTTTCATGTCCGTCATGGGGACTGCATTGTTAACAGTCACACGGTCAATCATGTGCATCCAAAGCAGAGAAAATTCATGGATAGGACAAATTTAGCCACTCCCGCGTTTTTTGGTTTGCTTAAAACACACCTTTCAGCCATATTCATCTAGAAACTGCATTAAGACAATACAGAAAACATTGCATTTTGCATTGCATTTGGTGGATGTAACGGTGAATGTGTGGATGTGTATGAGCTGTAATGTGAATCTGGAAGTGACTTGAAATTGGAAAAAAGGCTTGATTGACAAAATAAAAAAACCACAAACCATTTTGTTATACATTTCCTTCTTTTCCACTATCTTCATACAAGAAAGAATTGACCTTGTAGATTTTTCAGGAAAACGTGTAGACATCATAGCTTTCCATCTCCTCTCACTTATTTGCCATAGTTAAATTCCATAACATGCCAATTACATGTGATACCAATTTCACGTGTTCGCACATACATTTTTTGCATTTTTTTTTTTTTAGTTAGTTCTTACTTATTGCCTTGATAATAGAAAACATGAGCTAGGCATCATGTATGACAGTTGCCAAAGTGAGATATGAGCTACAAAATGACCAGATCCTGCCATGAGCTATGTAGGAGACATATCTTGTATGTACATATAGGGCTTATATGTGGATATAAAGAAGCAATACAGGAGACCTATATGGCCTTTATATGCACATATATGCACCTCAATTTCGCCTATATGTGGCATATATACGCATATATGTTATCATATATGTGCATATATACTGCATATAGGTTTCATATATGTGCATATATACTGCATATAGGTTTCATATATGCGCATATATACTGCATATAGGTTTCATATATGCGCATATATCCTCATATAGGTTCTTTCCATGTGGGCATCCCTGCACTTCACATCCCCTGCACATTTCGCCTGTTTTTCAGTGGTCTTTAATCACGAGATTTACATAAGAAGGAGGAAACTATGGTGTTTGAGGTTCACGGTTTGTCATTTCCATGCACATAACTGTTATTATTTAACTATGCCAAGGTAAAGACAGTTCCCTTTCGATACTTCACTCGTACTGCGTCGCTGACGCTATTGGGAAAAACTCCTTTTTCTCTGAGGACTGACGATTTTTCAATCATGCAGTGTGACTGCACGGCCATTGGTTTGTGCAGTAAATAAAAATGAACCAATGGCTCATCAGTGGCGCTGCACGAGCCTATGGCGCCAAAGCCCGCCAGAAAGGGCGGGGCCATCTGGCTATATAAGCGGGTGCTTCGCCATAGGAAATCAGATCAATTCTCCTTCAACGACGACGATCATCCTTTCGCTGACACTCGGGACTGAAGACGCTCGGCGTAGCAACGCCTCGCTGCGGATAGAAGCTGTGTAACACCTGCTTCACTCAATGCTACACAGAATACCTAAAATTTAGTCCAACACATTTGAACCAGGACAATGGGCCAATCAGAAGATGCCAAGTTCGGGAGGCAAAGAACACAAAACGCAGATATTGGGGTTTTTCGAGTTTTTTTTTTTTTTTTTTTTCTATTCACTGTTGTATCTTTTATTTTGTTTTAATTGATTAAAGAGTTACTATAACGAACAGTGAACAACAAATGGGTGTTAGAAGGATGAATCACATAAAATGTCGACAGAACATTACAAGGGAAAAAAATAAAATACATTCAACCTTAAATTCTGTTTGGAATTGGAAAATGACAAAATTCACATAAATGAAATATACTTTTCAATAAAACACTTTTGTTGATAACTCCTGAAATCCTTTGTGAAATTTTAGATGTTTGTGTATAACTCTTAGTTTCTCTGTTAATTACGCCTATTTATTGCAGACTAATAAAGTTGATTTCGATTTTAAGGCTCCATTTTCTGCTTTATTGTAGTTCAAACCATTTGTTTGTTTGTTTTTTTTTTTTAAACAAATGCAAATTAAGTTTAACCAAAAATCAATACACAAAATTATTTAACCATTCACAAGTTACCTTGAACAGTGCAAAATTATATAAACCAGATAACCCTTCCTGCCAGAAAATGAGTAATCAACCAAGATGTGAACTAAGGCACACAACAGCAAACAATAAAGGTTCAATGAATCAGTTTGAGTTCGGGAAAATAAAAAATACCTCTGTCCCTCAGAGTAAAAAAACAAAACAAAGAATCCGTCATCAGAACAGACGATGAATTGATGAGAAGATGACAATTGAAGGTTCAAACTCAGTCTATGGGTGGCTCGCCATCTTTTCCTTCCTCAACGCGGCTTGATGAATCAACACCAGGCACGTAACTCACAGCAGAAAATCCGAATTTCAATTCAAAACAACAAAACTGGCCTGTGTACATAGGATAACGTTTTTAGAAACCTCGTATAAATCTGTGTTAACAGTATGCACTTTTCACTAAGACTAATGTTCATTATTTACAGCATAGGCCATACCTCACAATGAACACATCTCTTCACGTTAACAGGCATAATAATACAACAGTCTTAATTCATCAGAAGTACAAAAATGAATCTGCAAAGTTCTCACCGATTCCTCTGAATTACAGTTTGAAAATCTTTTAAACCACGAACTACAGCGATGACTCCATTAACTTAAGCACGCGCTCTGGATGAACACGGCAGGTAAGCTTCTTTATAAACTTCACAATTGATCAATATTTTAGCTCTAAATAACTCATCTACTTTCTTTAATTCCTGTACGGAAAACTTTAGTTCTTTCTTCTAAAATAACTGTTTCAATCAAAAAATTCTCAAGTTTCATTCACATGCTTCTTTCTGTTCCTTCTCTGTCTCTATCGATCTCATCCGCGTCTTCAGTGGGCGGAGTCAGCGTCACCAACTGAGCTCACTCAATTGGACAATTTACACCTGCAGTGTTGATTCCAACTATAATTGGATGAATTTTACCGCAGTAATTTGCATGGAAATAATATTTTATTAATCATATTATATTTTCTCAATTTATTTCCTCTGTGTCTTTCTTTATATCCACTATACAGGTAAATGTAGTAAAATTCCTTTTTTTCCTTGGACTGCAAATTAACTAATTTATGTCTGGGTTACACCTGCCTTTTCCTCTGCGCCCTCTCGCTGTTCTGCCTGCTCTTCGAGCTTCTCCAGCGACCTGTGCAGATGCCAGCCTCGTCCCCTGCGGTCATCCGGTGAGTCTAAAATCAAATTTCTCTGAAAGAGCAAATTTCAAGTAACGTTGTTGCAAATGTCGCACTGCGAGTGTGGCTCTCGCAGGGAATTCTGCACGATGCAGAAGGGTGGTGAGCGATTCGCCTGTGTGGGCAACTGTGTGCGTGTTCACTGAGACAGAATGCTCACTCGAGTATGAGTCTCGCTCTTCTCCCCTCATGGCCTTCTCTTCTGTTTCTCCTCTTTCAGCAAGCTCGGAGAATGAAACAATAGAGCCACGGGGGTAAGTAACCGGTTTTGAATGACCCCCACGCCGGCTCAGCCCACCGCATACTCACTCTTACCGCAGCACTCTGATCCGCTGGTGTTTTTACACGTGAGAATCACTGCCCCTGGTTACATGAGCGGCTATATCCTCTTGGGCAGACCGGAGTAGAAAGCTATCTTTGACAGCTTTGCGTGTGCGTGTGAATCGCTGAAGCTGCTCCCTCACAAACAGACTGCTTTCGATGAAAGCCGCCCTGATTCACTCACTAAGGCACCAACCGCCTTCCCCGCTTTCATGTTCCTCTTCTCCCAGGCACCTCGGAGGAAGGAACATTTAACTCGCGGAGCGGAGTGATCAGGCTTGAGTGATTGCACACTGGTTTATCTCTTGTGCTCACTTTAATCTGCTAGAGTGTGTTAACACGTTAAGATCAGCGCCCCTCATCGCATTGAGTGGCGCAATCCTTCTATACAGATCTTACAATACTGCACTGGTTGGCCCCGCCTTCCCCGCTCTCACTCTTTGGAGACTGAGAGATCGCGGGGCTGACCGGTCAGGCTCGAGTGAGTTTTGTGCGCCGGCATAGCCGTTTCACTCTGCACACAGCGCTTTGATCTGCCGGTATGTTTACACTAAGGAATAACGCCTCTCGCAGCTCTTTGATCTGCTAGTGCTACTTTCACTATTAAGCTGTCCTTGCTGCGCTCGTGTTTCTCCTCTCCAAGTTACCTCAGAGAAGAAATATCAAATCGCGGGTTTGAGTGTTCAAGCTTGAGCAAATTTAAGCTGACCAAAGCCCCGTGTTTCACTCTCCATACAGCTTTGATCTGACAGCGTGACAGTCTGTGTCTTGCCCTCCCTCCCCTCGTCCGCTACGAACGGATCTGATGGGATGCGCGCATCAGTTTTTGATCTGCCAGGGTGTTCAAAGATCATCAGTACCCCTCTTCTAATAAGTGGTTTGATCTTTTTAGGCAGATCGATTAGAAAAGGCTGTCATTATGATTATCTCTGTCAGCTTCAGACTCTAGACCACGCCCACAGGGGGTTGACCGCTCTCCTGATGGAAGCATTGAGTCTAGCGCCCCGAAACGGCCTCTGTCACGCCTCCGAACACCCCGTTTAGCTTGGGGTGTCGACGGCAATGTGTTTGTGTGTACATATGGGGTAGTCGTGGCCTAATGGATAGAGAGTTGGACTTGTAACCTGAAGGTCGTGGGTTCGAGTCTCAGGTCCGGCAGGGATTGTAGGTGGGGGGAGTGAATGTCCAGCGCTCTGTCCACCCTCAATACCACGACTGGGGTGCCCTTGAGCAAGGCACCGAATCCCCAACTGCTCCCCGGGTGCCGCAGCATTGGCTGCCCACTGATCCAGGTGTGTGTTCACGGTCTGTGTGTGTTCACTGCTGTGTGTGTGCACGTTGGATGGGTTAAATGCAGTGCACGAATTCCGAGTATGGGTCACCATACTTGGCAGTATGTATGTCACTTATACTCTTGTGAACTGGGCCCACACAGCCAATCACTACTATAGTGAGGAAAAGTAAAACACAAACATTTTCAAAGGAGTAATTTTCTCTTCCTCTTAACAGGTGTGTCGGGTCCCCACACGGCAACTCACCACCCGAGTTAATCCAAAATCCAACACCCTTGCCACACGGGCGGAGGCCTGGCGGGCCATCCCCGGAGTGTCTCATTGGGTTCTGGGGATTATAGAATGAGGTTATTCACTTTGATTCTATTCACAAAGACCCCCGCGGTTCAGTGGTGTGGTCTCCACCTCAGTGCTAAGCAGCAACGCTCACATCCTGCGAGCCGAGGTGAAGAATTTGCTGGCAAAAGGGGGGTATGGAAACAGTTCCTCCAGCTCAGAGCGAGTCAGGCTTCTACAGCCGTTATTTCCTCATCTCCAAAAGTATGGCGGCCTCCGGCCCATCCTCAATTTCAGGCATCTGAACCGGCCCCTCAGGAAACGGCCGTTTAGAATGACTACACTGAAGCAGATTCTCTCGCAAATTCACTCAAGGGACTGGTTATTTTCGCTGGATCTGGAAGATGCTTACTTTCACATCCAGATAGCCCCCCGTCACAGACGATTCTGGAGATTCTCCTTCGAGGGAGTGGCTTATCAATGCACGTTCTTTTACAAAGTGCATGGACACGGCCCTCTCCCCTCTGAAACAGATGGGAGTTTGTGTCCTGAATTACCTCGACGATTGGCTTATTCTAGCACAGTCGACGGCCGAGCTAATAGCCCACAGGTACCTCCTCCTCAGTCACTTTAGAGTGCCTGGGACTCGGGATCAATTTTGCCAAGAGCTCTCTGCTCCCCAGTCAACAAACTGTGTTCCTGGGGACAGTTTTTGACTTAGCCTGCATGAGGGTAATAGTCACGCCAGATTGTGCTCTGGCTATACAGCAGCTCGTGGCTTCCTTCAGAATTGGAGCCTCCTACCCTCTCAAAGCGTTTCAAAGGATGCTGGGCCTCATGGCCTCTGCATCAGCAGTACTTCGGTTGGGCCTTCTCAGAATGAGACCCCTTCAGTACTGGTTGAAACCTCTAAATTTCGCCCCATGCGTAGCGTCATGGACGCATCCGCATCAGGGTGAACCAGGCCTACTTGACAGCCTTGGCCACCTGGAAGGACGAGTGGGGCGTGAGGATGGGTTTAGTTCACAGAAGAAAGGTTGTCATGACAGACGCTTCCAACTCAGGTTGGGGAGCTCTGTTTGAAGGCAGACCGACCACGGTCCTGAGAGCCCTCAAAGGCTTCCCCTTTGAGCCACTACAATCTATCTGCAAGCTTAAAAACACTGTCGCCCAAGACCGCTCTGCTGCTGGCGCTAGCATTGGTGAAGCGAGTAGGTGACTTGCAGGCTCTCTCGATAAGCCCTGCCTGTCTTGAGTTTGGGCCTAACGACTCTAAGGTCGTCCTAAAGCCAAGACACGGTTATGTCTCTAAGGTGCTCTACACTCTGTTTAGGGCCCAGGTTATTACTCTCTCTGCGCTTCCTCCTTCTGAGGAGGACCAGGAGTTTAAAGTTCTCTGCCCGGTCAGGGCATTGAGAACTTGCATCGAGCGTTCCGCACCCTTTAGGCAATCGGAAACAACTCTTTGTCTGCTTTGGCAGTCGCACCAAGGGTTCTCCGGTCACAAAGCAGAGGATTTATCGATGGTTAGTTGACGCCATCACATTAGCATACTCCTCCCTGGGCCTCCAGAGCCCCATTGGAGTGAGAGCCCATTCCACGAGAGGCGTGGCCACTTCCTGGGCGTGCTCTAGTGGTGTGTCCATGGCAGACATTTGTGCGGCGGCCGGCTGGGCCCCGCCGTTCACATTTATCAGGTCCTATAACTTGGATGTTCCAGCCTTGCAGGCTTGGGTTTATCTGCTTAAAGTGGCACATGCCTATCTTAGCGGCCTATTCTCAGGCATAGTCTGATTCCTCAGAACACTCTTGGCCCTATTGTTAGTGCTAAGGCTGTACTTATGACCGTTGAAATGATTATCCAGGTCCGGGCTGACCTCTACGAGTTCAGTTCTCATGCCTGCTGCAGGATTCTTCCTGCTCATAATTAGTCCCTTTGAGTCTTTATTGCTCAAGGCCAGTTGTATCAGTCGTTCCTCTTCATGGCATGGCGGGATTATATTTGTTCCCCATAGCGGTTACTCGGTTACTTGCGTAACCTCGGTTCCCTGAGATACAGGAACGAATACTGCATACCGTGCTATGCCATTCCGCTGCACGACTCAGGTTGTCGCTTCAGTTGAATTGGCGTGATTTCCTATGGCGAAGCGTCCGCTTATATAGGGCTTTGCTGCCATAGGCTCGTGCAGCGCCGCTGACGAGCCATTGGTTCGTTTTTATTTACTGCACGAACCAATGGCCATGCAGTCACACTGCGTGATTGAAAAAGTCTTCAGTCCTCGGAGAAAAATGACTTTTTCCCCATAGCGTCTAGCGACGTAGTACTCGTTCCCGTAACCAAGGTTACGTAAGTAACATTCTACGTTTTTCATTCTATGGCACCTTTAAACTTTGTTCATCAAGGACTCCTGAAAAAACTAAGAGTTTTCATAAAAATATTAAGCAGTACAAATGTTTTCACCAATGATACTAATACAAAATGTTTCTTGATAATCAGCATATTGGAATGTTTTTGAGGGAAATAAATTAATTTAACAGGAATAAACTGCATTCAAAAAATACATAGAAAACATTTTAAATTGCAATTATATTTTTACTGTTTTTTACTGTATTTTTGATAAAACATTTAGACAAAAATAAAAAAATATAAATTTATTAATTAATTATTGTTTTACATTAAACAAGCTTTAATTCCATAAAAGCATTAATTACAATAAACATTTAATTAATTTATTTATTGTACAAAGCTATATGCAGATTGTTTTTCTCCTTTAAACTGTTGCTGTCAATAGCATAAAATAAAACACAATTAATCTCATGATTTCTTACCACCCTTTAGAAAACAAAAATAAATAGTGACATAAAATACGACAAATGAAAAACATGTTAGATGTAAATGCCAGTTTGAAAGCTTGCTCTAAATTACAGCAGAGATAGGCAGGATTAGCGTGAGGAGAGAAGTACAAAGTTTTGAGGTTTGTGAGGTGTGAACAATCAACGTGTTACAAATTCCTAACCTGCAGCGGCATCGAGCACGATGGGTTGAGTTAATCCATCAGATTTCCTTTAATTGCTACACTGCTGTTTTTATAATGAGGGCCCATTAAATTGTCATCCAGTGATAACGTGTATGACCCTGGGGCAAGGAATGAGATTAAGATTCGCTGGCGTCCCACCCTCACATTCTCTCACCTCCTGTCATTCTTTCAGCATGGCTAGAGAGTGACTGAAGAGCACTCTGACTAGAGAGGACAGGTGTCTTTAAGCTGAGCAATGATGCTGGGTGTGAGGACACAGGGATGGCGATTCATTTCACATTGTTGTCAAGAGCAACAGCTTCCAGGGTCGCTTCTTTTTGTGTGTTTTAAATGTCACCGTGATGATTTTTATAACAGCGATTGATTATGGCTAATTAAGGATGAATCTTAACTGTGATGTTCACCTTGACTCTAGAATTCATCACGCAAGCATTATTTCCATTTTGCTCATATTTCATAATGCACCATATGCTTTATCCTGGATCGATTATGCAGAAACATTGCATTAGTGGCACATGTGCTTGTAAAGTTTGAGAGCGACTGGTTCCTCCTCTCAAGAATTATGAATTTTCATATTTCTGTCTAGCTGAAAATGACAAGCAAAGGGGAAAAAATTATGTCCGAAGGGTTGTTAACTTTCATTGTCTTATTAATATGGCTGTCTGCTAAGCTTTTACGGAGTATGATTTCAATGAACTGTTTATTGACTGAAACATTCACCATAAAAATATTGTCTGCTTTGTGATCAATTTGGATCTGTCCATTTAGATAATGAAAAAGACGAGGCAGTTAATCCAAATCCATAAATATCGATCTCAATTTGTCACAGCCATGGAGATATAACATGGAAACTTGTTAGTCATGTAATTACAAATTATTACTATGAAATTTAAAACAAAAAACTAATCAGTCAACCTGCAAAATCTCTTATTAAAAATGTGAATATACTTATTTATACACCCATTCAGGGAATACATTGTACACGCACATGGCAGTTTTTTATTTTTATTTTTATTTTTTTTGCATGTGCATCTGACTGCTTGTTTTGCAGAGCAGCTTTAATGCAGATTTTTAGAAGACTGAATAGCAGATGGTGGAACATTGATTTTGATGGCTATCTTTATTGTTGAAGAGCCTCCTCTTAAATCCGAAGACACAATGGACGGCTCTCAGTAGTCACTCCACACTGATTGGATTGCACTAGCTTTCTCTGCCTGTGTATCATCATTATAAGAAAGGCTGCAGAACTGGTCTCACATATTTTTTTTTTTACTGTTTTAGTACTGTAGTTTTCAGTTTGTGATGCCAACACAACATTATTTTCAAAGTCATCGGATCGCTGTTCCTTTCACAATACACAGCTGTGGTTTGCGCAACACATGATGAATCGATGGCTGAGGGTCACACATATTTCACTAGAAAGTATCTCAGACAACTGTATTTTTTTTTAAATGTTCATTTTGTTTTATACAAAATGCTTATGTGAGAAGTGATGCAGAAAATTACATAAACTCACATATGAGCACCGTTCTGGCATGAGACCATTCCTCCAAAATTGTGGCCTGCTAAATATTTCTCAGGGCATTGGTGACACACCGGCACTTCTATTAGTTTGCATCTTCAATAAATCACATTGTGATTATCACTCATGTGAACGAGCACAGATTTACCTCCGATTTCAGGCATTTTGTCAGCAGTTTTAAGAAACCCAGCATTAGCTGTTTCATGTTAGTGTGTTGGGGTGCTTGAGGCAAGTTTTATTCAGAGCTCACAGCCAAGTTCCCACTTCAGGTTTGGTGATTTTAGCTTTGAACTAACTAAATTACTTGCATAGTTAGGCTAGTTCTTAAGCTGAATGTTTCAAACTTATATTGCCTCATGAAACTGTTAATGGTAATAAGTGCAATTTCCATTGAAATATGAAGCAAATTCATAAAGTCTCTTTGTAGTTATTTATAAAATATATTATATTCTAAATCAGGGATTAGCAGAAAGCTACCAAGAAGTCATTTATTTGTATATCGGTTCGAAAAATTTAGAGCTTCATGTATGTATTCAACCCTCGTCTCAATCGGATCCCTAGTTCAGTGAATCTGCCATTTTAAGAGCTGTCTCAAATTGCTAAATCCATCCAGTGTACTAGAATGTTCAGTTCCTGAAAAATCCCACAATGCACCGCAAAAACCAGGAAGCACTGTCTCTCCCTATGCTCCCTTACCAGTAATTACATCACATTTCTGAAGTACCAACTTAATAAAGATCATGAAATGCAATAAAATATTTGGTCATTTTAAGGTGTCCTTGTTACAGTGTAATTATACATTTAAGTACTGAGTAATATTAATTAACTATGCACTTACTATATGGTTAAGGTTAGGATTGGGGTTTAGCTTAGGGTTACTTGCATGTAATTATGCATAATTAATTGTTATTATAATAGCCGGTACATGTAACGTGTGTGTGTGTGTGTTTGTTCACTTCTCACTGCTGTGTGTCTGCACTTGGATGGGTAAAATGCAGAGCACAGATTCCGAGTATGGGACACCATACTTGGCCACACGTCTCATCCTTTTCTTTCCTTCGTTTTTAAAACATTTGAAAAGACAAACTGTTTTTTTTTTTTGCTATGTCAGCATGTAAACACCGGTAGCGAAGACAGGTAGTGAACAAATTTAGGTAACACAATTGATATTTGACTGAAATGTTGAACAGAACAATGTGTTTGAACAGCATAAAATAATATCAAAGAGCTAGGGAGCTGATTGAGACACACCCAAAGTTGAAGACATCTTGTCTAAAGAAGTTTGAAGTTTGTCAGGTAACATGACTGCCCACTGATGCAATATTTCTTTTTTTATTTTTTTTGCAGTTTCTTTTTGTTGGGAATTCCATAAATATTACATTTATATGTATGATTACATTTTAACTGTGTTTAACTATGCAATGCTACAAAGAGTGCACAAGTATTTACTTTAAGTTTTAGGGCAAAGAAAAACGTGTTAATTATTATTTTTGTCATCTGTCTTTTTAAGGTTATGTCACAGGTCTTGTGCCCCAAAAGGAATAGGAATTGTTGGACCACCACACCTCACTGGTCTAATAGATAGCGCTGCCGTGACACTGTGTTTCTGGGCCACAACACTGCCACGCCCTCCATATGTCCTCTCCCACCAATGATAACATGCTCCCTATGCAGAAGACTACTTTTCAAAATGAAATCAATTATTTTTGACAGCTTATCACCATACATGTTAGCATATTAAATCCACCCCTCCCTTCTCAAAGTAGGTTAATTTAGTTGAAACCAATTATACAACTCTTTCTTAGAGGTAGGACTTTTGCAAAGTTCGTCAGCAGTATTAGAATGGCCAATATAAATATATATTTTTTTAATGTTTGCTTCTTCGCTGTACTGTTTTACATTATTTACATATTTTCTCACTTGCTTGCACTTTTTTCCTCACTATTGCTTGTTATTAATGATTTTGTTTTGCCTGTAGGAGATACAAAATGTAATTAATTGTAGAGGCTCCTCAAATTTGGGAGTTTGAAGTTGCAAGTGTGTACTTGAACGTGCATCGGTGACCTATTTGCTGAGGGAAGCAGTGTGAGGTGTAATTAATTGGAATGTCTTGAAAAAGCAGCCTCGACTTAAAGAATTACCTCTCATGATTAAGAGCCCTGCTTCTCATAAACTCCATGTCCGGCCTTGGTGAGCTCAAAGGCACAGTGTATTCTCATCAGGCTTGTTGGAGTGTACTGGGGGTGCTTGGACTTACCATTTTTATACTTTTTTAAAGGTTTTAGGGACTTCTGAAGCATATGCAGTTTTAATCCAGTTAGCTTGGTGTATAATTTTAGTTTTCGTTTCATCTGACAGGTGCACCCATGTGACATGATTTAGAGAAAATGTTATTGTTGTATAATTGGAGGAGGACAACAGTAAGGTGCTGTTTTGCATTTTATAGCTGAATCTGAATCTCTCACACACCTGCCTGAGCTCAAAATTATAATAAATTCCTCAGCTTTAAAAGCTATGCCCTAAACCATTTGTCATTGTTTCCCCTGTTGTGAAAAGACACTTGGAGGCATTTGGAGAGGTGCTTCTCTCATTGATGAAGACCTGCATTGAGACTATAATTCATGCGTAGGCTCATCTTTTAAATATACTTACCAAGCCCAAGTGAACGGAACATTTTTATACCAAGTGCAACATTTTCCTACCACCATATGTTCATAGGTATTCTCTAGACTGTCTGATCAGTCTCACGTCAAGTGTGGAGCTTGAAATGGGGAATACGGAAGGTAAACAAGGTAAAAGAGGTTTAAAAGCACATGCCATTATGCTCTTGAGCTGGATGGGTTTTAGTTTAGCCATCTGTAAGGATGCGGCCAGGGTGAGATGTCCAAATGCAATCTGTCCTGCTGGGAAATAAGTACGTTTTTATCTGTGCAATTGGAGGGGGGCTTGTGTAATATGTTTCTATCAAAAGTGCATGGAATTAACAGTTTGTGTGTAGTGCATATTAGCCGTTCTATTATGCATGTGCACTACATATATCTCAGTTGGAGTTTTCAGTGTTGTTTCTTTCATCATCATGTAAAGGACATTGGTTTGGTAACACGTCATGTATAATGTAAATTTTCCCAAAAATCATCTTTTGACATGATGGTGAATAAAAGATGACTGAATTTTTGTGTGAACTATCCCCTTAAGAGCTGTGAGGGGAATCTGCCCTGATGATCTCAGAGGATAACAGTTTTAAAATGGAACAATTTAAACCTTCGACTTGGTTAGACAAATGTTCTTCCTCTCTGCCCACCTCTTTTCTGTGCCTCTATTAGAGTGATGCTCTGAGCTCGTGGTCTAGACACATTATTCCAAATTCTCTATTTCCCCTGCTGCTGGTGTCTAAACCTCACAGCCTCACATTAGGCGGTCATTCACCCAAAGAAAGTAATGAATTGGTGAACTGTGTAATTACCTCATGCACAATACAGGTCACTTTAATTAGCAACCCATGAGATATGTGTGGTGGTCTGGTGGCCCAGAGCTGCTGATGAATTCTGCAAGATGTAATTTATGAGATAATGTGGCATGATCACTTCTTTATGCGTCCTGGACTGCAGGTTTTGACTTGACTTTATTACAGGGCCACTGCTTCTTTTATGTGAACGGCTTGCAATAGGCTGCTACATTTAGTTTAATGCAAATGACCCCCTCTAATGATCACATTAGGGATTTTCTAACTCTGTTTAGGAAATGATTAGTATAAATAGACATGCCCATATTTGAATTTTAATGACACACACTGTCTTGTCACTGTGCAGAACATTGTTCAGAACGTCCCGATATTATGTTGCCATGACCGGAGAGATTCATTCCTTCATAATGACCTGACAATTAAGAGAAGTTCTGTGCAATTATTGTTTAGCTGCTTTGTTTCACAGACTTGGTGAAGGTTATTGTCATAGCGTGACATTGCCTTCTCCATTTATGCCCTGTTTACTACTATTTACTGTCTGGAAGCCTAAAGCTGCATCCATTAGGTTTTCTGCCCTATTTTTGAACCTTTAATGGTTGTCAACTGTGTTTTGTTGCTATTCCAACAGCAGTTAGTTTGTAGTTCATGGGTCTTATTTAAACGTCTTATAATCTTGACATGCTTGCGCTATTATGTTGTGCGTGTGCGGTATGTGAATGGAGAGAGCCACCAAACAGTGTGATTATCAGCCATTTTCTGTCATTTACTCTCACTTAGAATATTTGATAGAGCTGAAAGAGCTCTCAATGGCTTCTCCAGGCAGCCCTTCACCATCAATACAGTCAAGTGTACATTTATAGTATGAGATGGTTTTTGTACTAGCACAAGTGGGAATAATGTTCAGTTTTGGAGGGAAAAATAATAAAACATCTGCTCCGCAAAGTATCAAAACATTACTTAGCCAATGTGCTTTCCTAGCCCTCCTACTTGCCTAAGCCAAGGCCTGCCATTATGACCAGCTGGCCTGTAGAGTTGATTTATGACTGAATCTGTTATGAGCTTTACTGTGGGGCACTTCTGCCAGTACAACAACCTGTATGCAGGTGGTTTGCTTTGAGGAGATGAGATAAAGAAAAAGTGGAAGACTAGACAGCAGGTGTTTTATTAAATGGTACATAGATAGAAACTGTAACCTTATGTCCTGATATATTAATTTAGTACCACACTGTTGGTATCTGACAGCAGAATCCACTAACATTTGTTGGCTAAGTATTTGCAGGAAAAATAGTAGCTGTATGTGTTGAAAACGAATATAATTTGGATTGGGATGAAGGACTGTCATATTTCAGGCTGTATTGCTATGTTTCAGAAAATCACATGCTACCTGTTCCGCAGATGAGTAGCTTCTCCAAGGCTGTTAAGATTCCTTTATTTTAATCTCAAGTTGTTTTTCTCAGATTTCTTTGTTTTCAACTGAAAGTGTTAACAAATGTACATGTGAACAAAGGCAAGGAACAGAGCTGGATTTACAGTACCAACATCATTCAAGAACAAACAAGAACCCATCAAGAACACAAGAAATATTAGATCTGCATATGCTTACTTCCATACTATGTGATAGAATGGCAAAAGATTGGTATTTCCAAATTCATACTAAACAATAGGCAAAATATACCTGGATAAAAGTAAAAAGAAACTTCCACCAAGATTCTGTAGTGTGCATTCAATGGGCACTTTTCTACTGCATGAAGCCACCCAACTCAACTGACACTGTGCGGAACATGGCAGATGTAGTATGTCAGAATTTCATTCATACTACACATATTCATACCACAGAACATACTTTTTATTTATTTTTAATTAAAACATTTTTAAACAAGTAAAGGGGCGGTCACACTGGATGTTTTTGTTCCATTGACTTCTATTCATTCGCATACGAATGCATCAGACCAGAAATGGGAGCTTGTGCCAAAAGTTGCGCATTTCGTTGCATTCCAAAGTTCAAACTTGGCAAAATCTGACATGCAAATTCGTATCATGTGAAACCGTGTGACCAACAGCCGATCGATACATCACAGCATGACCTCGTAGCTGAATTAAAAGAACATAAATTTAAAACTGCAGCTCTGCAGGAAAGTGGAGTAGATTGTATGATTTTACATTGTAGATGTATTATTATTTGTTATGTGATGATGAGTTTTTAAAAAAACACTGCAGAGCATGATGTCATATCAAGACCATTGCAGCATACAAAGAAAATTTGCATGCTCAAAGTCTAGAGTGACCGCGGCTTAAGTTTCAAACCAAATGTAGTACCTACTAAATAGTGTGTAATTTCAGACACAGCATAGGGCTATATATGCAGGGTAATAAGACTAACAAAATACAGGTGCAAATAATCACAAATTAAGGAGGGGAACTGGAAATAGGAACATGACTACAAACAAGTCCATATTACAAAACAAATGCACACGTTGAAAGCCCCTCCTTCTGTGGTACCTTATGATATGATAGGAAGCTTTTGGTGGTGGTGGTGTGTGTGTGTGTGTATACACCATACAGCGCAGGGCAAAGGTGCAGCAGTATCTCAGAATCGATGGTAGGCATCATAATTGTAACTCATGAGAGATGACACGGCCAGTAGATTCACTTTTGTAATCTGTCCACAGGTAGAGTTACATGCCTGGCCGTGTCAAACACAGAGAGAGGAATACAAATTAATGGGCGATGATTGTTTGGACAGTGGATGATAAAACAGTAATAGAGGAAACTGATGTCATATTACCACGCTTTCTGGGTCAGTGGAGACTGCTGACCCATTTAGCTCACAGTAATAGTATCGTCTGCCTCATAAGAGAACTCTTCCAACAGAAAACGGAGTTACGCACTGAGATGTTTATTGAGGGGAATTAGAAAAACATGAACTGTCAGTGTTTGTGTTTGTAATTGTTTTTGTTCCTTTTAATTTAATTTTGTAATTTACCTTGTGATTTCCTACTGTGAGTGAAAATATATGTTGCTTTTAAGTCTTACATTTCTTTGTGGGCATCTGTGCCAAAAGTTAACAGGGTACTCTAATGTGGCATTTTAGTACTTGAAGTATGCCATGAGACATTGGTGGCTAGTAATGTAATTATGGAAACAATCAAACAAGCAATACATTTTTACATGTACTTTACTATTATTATGGTTTCCATCTTTGGTTGCCATGCTGGAGTGTGAATATGACAATATGGGCTGAATTAATGACACCATTATTTTAATATTTAAGGATCAATCAATCCATTTTTAATTTCATCTTAATGCAAATTATTACATGACGTAATACTTAAACCTAATGCAGTTTTAGATGCCATTTTTTTAAAAAAATGGTCCTATTGATGTTTATTTGCATATATTGCGATTATCGAAGTTTCTAAGATTTATTCTATTTATTTGCTAGTGGAATAGAAACTATCTGCTTTTCTTTCATGAAAAGAACATGATGCATATTCACACCATTATAAATAATTTCCTAACATTACTACTCCAGGAGAAGTCATTTCCTCCACCTGGCTGTCAGTTCTCTGTAGTGCCATGGCATCACCTGAGGTGGCCTGAAGTGATGATCTGGAGGATCGTGTGTGTGTGTGTGTGTGTGTGTGTGTGTAAGAGAACTTGACATAGATATACAGACGGAAGCATGCTGAGAAGTGCATGTTTGTGTCATTCTAAGTGGTATAATGTAGGTTGAGTAGTAGAAGACATCAAAAGTGTTATCACAGAATGTTGTCATTGTAGATTTCTTAGATCTATTTTTAGATAGGTTGGTCATTTGGTACAATATCTGAGATTGTGACTTGCACAAATTCCTGGATGTTGACATTGAGATGTAACTTCAGTTGAAGCTTCTTCCATTTTCCATTTGGAAAAAAAGATACACAATGTCACATTTCTGTTTTCTGACAGGGTCACTGAAACTTCCTAAAAAAGCTCTGGTTTATTTTTCATTGGGTTTAATGGCTTTTTTTGGCTCACATCTGTTCCCCCAAATCAAATAATCAAAATTTAATGTAATGTTCAGAATTCTTAAATCATTTTGGGCATTTCCATTCCTCTGAAGGTACTTAAAATTATTGTCCTTAGCCAATCTCACTTGCTGATCAGAAGAGAACAAACTGATGTCAGAGTTCATTAACCTAATTTTCTTTCCCAGTTATCCATTCTTATGAAACGTCTGTTTTTTCCTCTCAGCTTCTAACTTTTTTTTTTTCAT
Source organism: Barbus barbus (assembly GCF_936440315.1). Taxonomy (NCBI): domain Eukaryota; kingdom Metazoa; phylum Chordata; class Actinopteri; order Cypriniformes; family Cyprinidae; genus Barbus; species Barbus barbus. The sequence goes on along the minus strand of NC_136730.1, from coordinate 27,833,343 downwards.
CATCCTACACAGTATTTTTTTTTAATTAAATCTATATTTTGTACTCCACAACACTTTATATACTAAAGTAATGGTGCTATTTGCAAACCATTATCCTACAACACATTCAACTCATGCAGAACTGTGCAACTGATGTTCCTAACTATCTAAATTAATGACTATCAGAGTGGAAGTGATGTCTATCAGTTGTTTGGGCCTGTGGGATTGTTCTGTCTGTAAACGTGGACTCATGATTGGCAGCTGGTCCATTGAGCTTCACTGCAGTTGTATTGATTTTTTAGCACAGGGAGATGCTTAGAAAAACGTACCTGCAAGGCAAATAATAATAATTATAATAATAATTTTAAGGAAGAAGTGTGGGTGGAACTTATAGTAGGCATAATGCTCTAAAACTGCTGTAGATTGACAAGAGCATGTTCGAGGGCATTTATGCCACCTATTTCATGTGCCACTGCGGTTTAAATGGGTCAGCCAATATATAAATGATATTTATTTAAAAATAATATCCATCACTCGGGTGAGCCTGTGCATTGTTCTGTCTATAAAATGTGCACTTGTGATTGGCAGCTTGTTCATTGAGCCTCAGTACAGTTCTATTGATTTTTCAATAATCGGCCACAATTTAGCCAGGTGTTTAGTGATGACGAGTATGGATTTGTGCTCTAGACTGATGTGCTGCACTCCAGAATTACTAAAACTCGATCCTAATGGATTGAGCATGCTTGCCAGACTAATCAGTGAAAGAATATGCACCTTATGTAAGTCATTGGTAAAGGTCACCTGAAGCATTGCAGTAGTTTTGTAATAATCCATTCAGTCCTTAATTGATTGTACATACAGTGGTTTCCAGTTTTCACAACTAATGCTTAACAAAATTGGCCTTTTGAATCAATATACTATTTTTAAGAAACCTACTAAAGAGAATCAGAGCCATAATGACGTTCCATTTGACTTGCAGTTGTCATACGTCAGACTTATTAATAGTCTGGGAACGCCTCTGCAGCGCTAGCTCCTCTTTAATCATCTCCTCCATCAGCACGGCAACAACGAGGGCCTGACTTCATAACATCCTACATCTGACATTGTGCCGGAGATATTCGTTTTTCCTTTCTTATCTGCTGCAGTCTTATGCAAACTGATAAGGTTTTGAAATGAGTGGATGAGATTAAATTAGAACTAAAAAATGCTTTTTTTGTGTTTCGAAACTGAACTAGTTGCATTTGGATGAGCCCCTCTATAAGTAAAACCTAGCATGGTAATTCATTCAGACAGAAAGAGAACCAACATTTTTGCAGTAAATGACATGCCAGTTACTAGTTAATATTAGCTAAATATGCATTAGTTGTGTTTCATTATTTAAAGTGCGATGGAACACAAGCAGCAACAAATATTTTCTTCTGCATTGTGATGTACAAGATGAAAAGGTTTGCAGGCATCAAAACAATACAAGTTTAATGGAGCTTTATTTTTCTTCCATACAATGGATTTTTGTCCTGTTTACATAATTTTTTTTTTTTTCTATCATACCATGATTTACAGAAACATTTACCATGATTTACAGAAAACTACGGTGGCCGAGAGAGCTCAACGTGCTGCAAATAGAAAAAAACACCTGCAAATTAAGAAAACAACTTAATTAATTTGACAACACACGCGCTGTAAATGCTCACAACACAACCAAATAAAGAAACACACTGCAGATAAAAATCTTTATTTGGTTGTGTTGTCAGCATTTGCAGTGTGTTTCTTTATTTGTTTGCATTGTGAGCATTTGTACCATCTGATATCAAACTGATGAAGATGTTTTCTTGATTTACTGGTGCCTTTTCTATTTGTATTTGTTTTCTGAAGTTGTAGCACGTTGAGCTCTCTCGGCCACTGTAGAAAACCCCTGCTAAAATGTAATTCAGTGTAACAATAGTTCATGTACATGCAAAAAAAAAATAATAATAATACAATTCAGGCATATTTTAATCAAGAATCAATAGATTACATTAAACAAATCCACAGTGCAGCCCCCCCAAAACTATGTATTTGTAATTATAAATCTTTACCAATCAATAAATACAGGTCAGAATAAGTATGTTGTTTCATTTATCTTTCGGTTGTTGATTGGAGGTAGATCTGAATGTGAGCTTGCAATTTGCTAATAAATCTAAGATGACTAATAGCTGAAGAAGACTAGAGAACTGCCCCCTGTGCAGTCCCAATGATGAATCTATGTTTTAATTGAAAGGTCAAGTCCAAAGATCTAGAACTGCAATGGAGTACTACTGCTTGTGAGTTCAATCTCAGCAGCTCAACAGTGGTGACTGGTGAGAGTGGTACATAGTAAAACAAGTTTTCCGATTTGTACATTTTTAAAAAATCTTCTTCTCTATTTTTGCCATCCTAGTTAGGTTTAGTAGTTCACATCATTATTGTCTGACTCAATTTATTAATTGAGCGTTATTAATTATTAAAATTCAGAATTGCTTTACAGTATATTACCCTTAACTCAGTGAGAGCAAGCCAGAATTAATACTAAAACTCTCCTCCAGGCTTGCATCAATGAAAACATCATGGGAATTCAAGGGATCATAATTAATTAACCAGGAATCATTAAACCATTCTCAATTTTTGTTTGACCTTTCTGTTCAGTTCTGCATTTTAAAGACTTCTAGCCATGTTGTGCAGGTACAGTAGGAAATACTGTTGCACTTACTACTTGTCGACACAGGTTTACTTGAAACTGAAGTCTTGAGAACCAACAATAAGTAGTTGAGAGATGATCAAAAGCGTTGAATCTGAATTTTACCATACAATGTATTATTTATGGGCACAGTATACCAGTCCAGTGCTGAAAAAAATAAAATAAAATAAAATACTACCGATCCCAAACTGCAAACAACTTACTTGTACCTGCAAACTTCATGCAGTGCAGTTAATAAAATAATTTTGTTTTACAACATCAGTCATAGGCAGTTTATTTGTTGCCTACAATATTGATTTATCCTTTTTTTTTCTGGTTCTGTTGCTTGATATCATACTGAAGCCAAACTTTTGGTATCAATTCAGCCCTAGTGGGCAGCAAGAGTAGGGGGAATGATTGGTGTTAACTCAATACTGACAAGCAAAACACCGTGGGATTGAGAGAAAAGTCAAATAAAGCATGATGTAATTAGTTTTGAAACTTGCCCATCAGTGGCAACAAAGCAAACAGTTATTGGATCATGATAAATGAACACCAAGGCTCTGCAAAGTTCTCCCCCACTCATTTGTTGATCTTTGACAACATGCCTTTGAACAACAGCTCTCTTAAATTCATCCACTGTAGGCTACAGAAGAATGCAGAGGCAATGTGTTCTTTTAATCAGCTTTCTGTTTGATATGTACACCATTTGGAAGAGAAAGGGGCGGGCACATGACACCCTCCACCATGTTACAATCTAGCAGAATAACCTGCAGATGCCCTGCAAAGAAACTTAAAAATTCAGCCCCGTAAAGTTCAACAAGTGGAGCAGAGAGGAGCACACAGGTCTTATTGTGTTGGGAATTGAGCCAGAGCTTGAGTGGTTTTGCAGCACATACGGCGTGAAGGCATTGGTTATCATGGCAGACATCCCTTAACTAAAGCTGAGAGGAGAGAGGCTTGTTGTGGCAGTGAGGTTGTCATCCCGCAGATAGGTTTGTAATGTGGAGTGAGGGGGGAGGGGGGGGGGGGGGGGGGGGGGGGGGTCTGTGTTTTTGGGGGGAGCGTCAAGTAGTGCTGCTACATCTTATGTAATCATTTCACTTATTTCATTTTTTATTTCTTTTCTAACCAGCTTTGAAAGGTATGAGATGAGCACCATGTTGATGGCTGCTGAAATTGTGAATATGGTGGGCGCAGGAAGTTTCATTCTACATTACTTTACACCCCTGATGCTGCTTCTATTTATCTTTTGCTCTCTACAAAAAAACTGTGCTGAGACAAAGGAAGCAAATTCCTGCATCCAGTTAACTGATGGTATGTGCCTGGAGTCCCATAAAGGCATTTGCTCTATCACAATTAATATGCCGTAATGGACGTGCGACTTGTTTGTGGTTGTTTACCATGTTGCCCATTAGCAGGATCCACCAACTTCAAAAACGTACAGTAGGATCCCAAGAGGATTCCAAAAAATTATCCATTACTGCAGACCTCCAGCCATGTGGAATCAAGTCATATTTTTTATATCTCCAAAGCCAAAAAATAAGTTTGTTTAAGACATCTGCAAGAAGGACATCTGATGGAAGGACGGTAGTGAAAAAAACCTCTCCAAACAAAAATGGAGGTTGAGTGTAGTGGTCTGGCACTCTGAGGAAACCAAGGTCATGGGTTTTCAAATACGTACATGTTTATCCATGTGGATTTTTCTCAATGTCTTTCAAATGAATTTATGGCCATAATTTAACATTGCCGTTAAAACATGACAAGTCTTAGTCATAAATTAACATTTAGTCTTGTTTATCTTCACTATCTCCAGTATCAAAGCAGGAAATAAAAATACAAAAACACTTAGAACTTTTTTTTAAGACAGACATTTTTAGTTTTCTCACTCAAATGTGTATTTATTTTTTAAATGTTTTAATTAATGCTGCTGCTAAATTTATTAAAGCACCCCAGTATGGATTTTTGAAATATTCTTTCAATAACCTTTCATGCAGTGTAAACAGTCTGTGAAGTTGTAAAGCTCAAAATGCATCATAAATAAAGTTAATCTCAAAAGAAAGAGTTAACTCATTTGAGTCAATGAGTCATTTGTAAGTCAAGTCCCATTTACATGAAGTTCATACATCGCAACTTAACAAATCTGCACAATGCCCACATATGTTCTGTGTGGACATCCTGTGAAAGCTTGAACCCCCCTCAAATGCTGTAGCTCGTTGGTGTGGATAACTTGCCGACAAGGCCCTGTTCTCTGTGCCGTGAAAGTAAATTCGGTTCATTTTCATTTTGAAAGGATGAGGTTGTGAAGAATCAGTGGTTAAAATTCATCTTTAGATACCACAGCAATATAATCCTTCTTCTGTCATTTCACTGACGACTGCTTCTCCAATCTCTGCGAGTTCAACGCAGGATTCGTAAACCAGTTATCGTTGAAAGATGGGTCAGTAACCAGTTTGTTTTTACCAGCTTGCTCCTCTGAATCACAACCTGTAAGTATGATTAATAATTGTTGCTGTAATGTTCTGTCGGGCATGCAATATGTAGTTTTGTGTGTTGTGTTGTGTTGTGTTGTGTTTACACTCAGTGCAGCTGTAGGTCTCCGGCTAACTCATATTATAGTTCTGCTAATCAACTGTGGGCCTGCTATTGTGAAGAAATATGTTGATTAATATAGAATGTCTGTCGTTCTTATTACTTGGAGTCATGATAAAATATGAAGCAATACATTGGTTTACAAACTGCACTACTTAATCAGTACTCTATGTCTGTGTTCGGCTAATGCGTATACCATTATTATTTGGGTTTTTACTACCAAGCTCTGGGCCGGGTTCACTAACATAAGTGGAAAACAACTTTTTCCTTTCTGATTCTTTATTTTAAGAATATAGTGGAGCACTATCATTATTATAATTGAATGTATTATTGATATGCCATATTCCAGTACTGGTGATGGGTGTTCCATTTCCGATATGTGCTGTACGCAGTAGACCAATAAAAAACAAAACAGACTGCGTTATCGGACCAATCAGAGCAGGTTAGCTTTACGCAAAGGAGGGGGTTGGAAATACTTCGAACAAATTGTTTGAGAGTTGTTGAGAAATAAGGTAAATGCATATTATAAGAATATATATATATATATATATATATATATATATATATATTTTTTTTTTTTTTTTTTGCATGTAAACCTGTGGTTGGGGACTCCCAAAACCTAATTATGAACCTTTCAAATAGCATAATAGGGGCAATTCACAATGACTTTACCATTCAAAAGTTTGGGCAACTTTTTAAAAGTCTTATATGCTCACCAAGGCTGCATTTATTGCTTTATGCTTTTTTCTTTTTTTAATGCTTTTTCTTTACTGGACTAGCGAATCTTATTCATGCTACCAGTGGTTGTCCATACACTACACACACACCACATCACCTTATATATCTTCAAAATAGGCATGAGAAGGCAAGCTGAGGCACACAAGCACACAGCAGCAGAATTCAATCACATCAACTTTGATTGTTTTGCTTTTCTGCTACAACTCCTCCTACTCAAACAGAAAACAAAGTTTTCTTTTTTAGTCAAAATGATCCAAAATTGATTTTTTTCACATTTAGTGAGTATTCTCTAAATGTCAGTCAAGCTCACTGTTCTCATTTCAGCTAAAGTCAGATACCAAGATCTCTGTACCACGATGAGGAAGCATATTCTGGAGACATAAAGCATTTAGGAAGAGGAGAGATTGTGAACTGGAGGAGTTTAAATTCGGCACGGAAAGCTGCGATGACAGCTTTGTGAGTGTCCTGCGTAGTGCCAGAATGGCTTTGATCTTCTCAAGCTATGGCTTGAAAGTTAATCAGATGAATAAATACTCCCGTTATAAATCCATAATGATCATGTTTTGGATCAGATTGTTCATAATGTACCATTACATGGCAGCTTGTGCTGTATTCAAAAGCTCTAGCATAGCAGTTGAAATTCTCATAGCCCTAGATAAGAGCTTATTATTTTGCACATCACAGTTTAGCTCCTCTTAACTACATATTCTGTGTTAACAGCACTTGGCGGTACAAAAAAAGATGCAATTCAACGTATTGAGGTTGTGCTCCACTACACAACGCCAGGCAGAAACCTTGGAGTAAAATAATGAAGGCTACATACACCTCTTCCTTTGGAGGTGAATCTGCCTTGACCGCCTGCCTTGCCTTGATCGGGGTTATAGGGTGAATGGTAGGAAGGAACCAGGAAGACTCAAAAGGAATACATTTCCAGACTCAGCAGGAGAGCTCAAGCATAATCCTTCCACCACCTGCCGATACCCAGGTGGGGTGACAGAGTCATTATTGAGCCAACCTCTGGAAATTGGGTCAATGGACAGTCTATGTCGCTTGGATGGTCATGATTTGGAGGTCTGTTCTTGTTCTTGTTCTTATTCCTATGTTTGGCGAACCTCCGCTCTTCAATTGGCCTCTGCAAGCAGATACGGCTAAAGGGCTAAGATGGAAAAATCTTGCCAAAGCAGAAATGTGTTTGCTGTAAATGCAAAATTGCTTTAGCAACATATTATTGAATAGGAGATTAAATGGTAATAGTAATCCATGAGAGCTTTCTAAAGGTGCAATATGCAAATATCATACACAATATTGATTGCTCTTGACGTGTTCTTGTGTACATTTGCTTCCTCACTCAATCTTGATGAGCTGTCATTTGTTACGCTGGATTTCGGAGGCCCTGGAGCCATTTGATGTCAGTTATGGAGATGACGAAAACCGTGATTTTTCTCCAACAAAGAAAAGTAATGGAACTGGCCCAGCGGGGTATTGTGTGTCTGAATCAGGATGCTGTATGAAGAGAATGAAATCCCTGTTGTCTGTCCTCGTTTCCAAAACATCCAAAATTTCTAAATCCATTCCAGGAAATTCAGATGCACCTTTTGGAATAAGTGGGGACTGATATGTCCAAGACATATCAGTGCCCACTATACTCCTCTTATGATCAGTGGAGAGGGTGAGCAGCTTCAAGTACCTCGGTGTAAACAACTTGGACTACACACATCCAAACACAGGTTAAGAAAGCCAGGCAAAGACTGTACCATCTGCGACAGCTGAGGAAATTCAGGGTCTCAGCAATCCTGAAAACTTTCTATTCAGGGACCATAGAAAGTGTATTGACTCACTGCATCTCAGTGTGGTATGGAGACAGCTCCAATCAGGACTGCAAAGCTCTACAGAGAGTTGTGCGCTTAGCTGAGCGCATCTCAGGGTCTGCTCTCCCCTCTATGCAGGACATCTACCTCAAACGCAGCAAAAGTAGAGCTGTCAAAATCATCAAGGACTCAAATCACCCTGGTAACCGTCTATTCACTTTGCTACCATCTGGCAAGCGCTTCCGTAGCCTGATGGCAAAAACTGAGAGACTTAGGAGGAGCTTCTTCCCCCAGGCCATCAGGCTCCTAAACTCTAACTCCATGTCATAACATCACATGACTCCATGTAAATATCACTAATATCAATAAGTTATTCATAATTTTTTTCTACCTCGTATTGCTGCTATGTGAGTACCCTGTACAACTTTTTTGCACATTCTTTTGCACATTCCTGCTTATATTATTAAGTCAACAACATACTGACCTGCACATTTATATTTATATTTTTTATCTTTTATTTTATCCTTTTTATTTTTTTTGACTTTTCTTTTTCTTAATATTTATGTACATTCTGTGTTTTGTATTCTATACAATTGCACTGTCCTTGGAGCGGACCTGACTTACATTTCACTGCTGGTTATACTCTGTATAATTGTGTATGTGACAAATAAAAATCTTGAATCTTGAACATTACAGAGGACATTCATGAAACAATTACTAGTTTGGCAGCTACAAAGATTTTTTATCTTTGTATAGTTACAAAACAGAAGACAATATATAAAGATAATTGGAAAACATTTCAACAAGCAAATATTTCAGCCTTTTCTACTTTACAACTCTGTGTGATTCAGTTGCAGTACTTGCAATTTCTTTGTTGCTAATTGTGAAATTTACTAGCATTGTCTGAGTGAAAATAGTACCAAATTTCTTTTCAGTGTATGTGTGAGAGCAACAATTCTTCATTGTAGCAAAGTCCAATCGCACAGCAGGTACATGGAATGCACTGTATATCACCAAATACAAAAATGTCAATGTATACATTTATGCAATACATTTTCCTGGAAATTGAATCCATGACCTTGGTATTGCTAGCACCAGTTGAGCTACGGGAAGACCATAGCCAATGTGGATGTTAGGTTACTGGTTCAATCTGGGGACTAGTTCAATCAAATTGGGGTTACCCAGGACCCAAGAAGTAGAGAGTTCTGGGACTGGAGTTTGTGCCTCGGGAAGTGTGACTGCATAGTGAAAAACTGCTTCAAATTCAAGAGCAGAGTTCAAATGGCTAGTCACGATGAAACTACTGCTCTATAATTTCTGCTTTAGTATCTTTTCTCTGACACTCTTCTTCCCCTTAATATCCGCAGTTGATTTATTAGAGACACTGTCAGCAAGCATTGACCATAACATTTTCTACTCTCTTTGTTTGAATAAAAGCTTTTGTTTGTCTATCACATCACATGTTGTTTGTTTTCCTGGGTGAAAGATGAAGTCACCTCCTAACTCCACTGTGTGTGTTGTACATGCTGTACAATTAAGTAGTATAACTAGCATAATCAGTCAGGAAGTAATCAACAGTTTTAGAGTTGCTTCTGTTTATGGTAAATGGACAACCACAGATCTGTAGGCATATAGCACTCTGAACACTGTGAGATTTTCCATTTGTGTAAGAGGCTATGAGAGGCTGACAGGGATACAAAAACCAGCAGAGGGCACTGTGGCTCCTAACTCTGGACACTGTACCACTGAGAAGGTTTTAGAATAGATTGGACCTATACCAAGAGTGTGTTTATGTATATGAATCTCTTCCTGCTATTCAGGATATTCCCTTTGTGACTGACATTGCAATTATAAGTTTTGCATTTGCAAGGCCTCAGCTCGGTGTAAGTGCAACTGCAGAGGACACCCAGCCTGCCTAGATGTGTGATTATTACACCTTTTCCTGTGGCCTCTCAAGTCACAAAGCTCATCCCTGTGTCTTCACGTTCTTAAATGTCCTCATAAGGCGTAATCAACAGTTGGACATAATGCAATTACAATCAGTCAGCTGAGGATTGGCCCTAACCTTCACATAGGTTTAAAGGCAAAACCGGATGAGACGGGAGATTGTCTTCTCTGCTGAAAGAATACAGAATGCTGCTTTCACTCAGCCCAGGGGAGGGGCTGCTCTTCCATAAAGGAGCACCTGAATTTAAATTTCCACCAAGGACGCATTCTCTCCCTCTTGTGAAATAACATGACACCCAAGTGTCAACTCTCAACAAATCCCACACACATTCTCTTCTTCTCTGCAGATGACTCATTTCAATATTTCTGTTCTGACTAAGGCCTTAGAAAAGCCACCACAAAGGTAATCCACTTTACTTGTGGGCTAATAACCAAAGCTTTCTTTCTCTTGCTGGATCTGTGGTGACGAACGGTTTTATTCAGATATGAGCAATCCTCAGTCCTTGTTTCTTTTTTAAAATGTTTTAGTCCAACCATTGTTTGTGTGTGTGTGTTTAGTATTCTGGGAATTACACTGTCCATGGCTGTCAAATGCTTGATTGTTTTGAGGTATGAATTTGTAATGCTAAAACTATCCACTGATCCTATCATTTTATGGAGAGAAGAGATTGATATTGATATTGACTGTAATGTGGATATTGATATTAAATACTTTTTTACTACTGCATTAAAATATTTCCTTAAGCTTGTCCATCTTTTACACTGGAACGCTCTCTTTCATTTGATTGCTTGTCCTCCCACATTCTTTCTCCTGTATATCTTTATTACTGATATGCAGCATTGTGTGTGCGAGAGCGTGTGCAATTTCTAACAATAATACTGACTAATCAATCGAGTGTTAAAGCAGCAATATATATATATTTTTTTTTGCACAGAATTGCACACTTTCAAGTGCTGTTCATTTCTTCATTATAAAAACATTTGCATGAAATGAACAAAAGTTATGTTCTGCATGGAGTGGGTTGCAACCTCAAAGGTCCCGCTATGTTGACTTTACACGACAAGTAGTGTAATACATTTACATTTATTCATTTAGCTGACGCTTTTATCCAAAGCGACTTACAATTGCTATATATATCAGAGGTCGCACGCCTCTGGAGCAACTAGGGGTTAAGTGTCTTGCTCAGGGACACATTGGTGTCTCACAGTGGATTCGAACCCTGGTCTCTCACACCAAAGGCATGTGTCTTATCCACTGCGCCATCAACACCCCATGATGCAATTGAATGAATGAATGAATGCATACAAACATACATACATACATAAGCGTCTGTGTGAAGCAACAACAGTTAGTAAACAAAACTTAATGCATCCAGTCTGTCAGTATACTGTAAATTCCAAACCAATCACTGGTACTACTGGAACGAATAAGCAAAACCTGAGTAAACTTTAAAGATGATCATTTGAAGTGCAGAGTCTACTGAAATACGCTGTTATGTGTTTGATCAGAATGCATGAGTCACTGAGGAAAATGTCATTGTTGATAGGTGTGGGTGTGCTGAGCCTGAATGGAGTATAGCCAAGACAATTCAAAATCTCACATCATTGCCAGATATTAAGTGATAGTTTTCCTGAGACCTGGAAGGATCTGATATTGACTGTTGCTTAAAAATTATAAAGTGGGCTCAGTATTTTAATCATAGGATACTATGCGTAACAAAGCAGAGACAAAAATACTCCAATGAAATATTTCATATTTAGTTTTTCTGTCTATTTAGTATTTTTTCTATCACAATCTACTCCATTGTTTAAAGGTTTGGGGTCAGTTAAGATTTTGTAAGAAATTAATGCATCGCCATGCACATGACTTTATTCCTACATACTTTTTTAAATGTTCATGTGCATCATGGGATAATCAACCCTCATAAATATTTTGTGTTTCTCATTAGTATGCTGCTCTGAATGTGTTGCCTTTGGACAGCAGCACAGAGCAGTCTGATCTTCCCCTGACTCAGGCCTCCCTGCAGCTCTGCTCTCCCCCTCATGTCTCTTTATATCCTGATGTGCGCTGGCTCCTCATTTCTGAAATATCAGTCTCATCGCCAGAATAATACCTCTGTCTGAGTCAGGGGTTAAATACTGGAGGCTCTGGAGGGATTGATTGGTGGATTGAGAGGTTGTGATTGCACTCTCATTTCTCCTTTCTTTCGGTCCCTCTCCTGGTGTGTCTGTGTGAGGGGACTTTGTGTGTATAAAATGTCCCCACCAAACACTCTCTCTCTTGGATGAATTCATGCTGATTAAAAGGAGCGCTTGCCTACTCTCTTTGCTTTTTTTCTTTTCTTTTCAGGACCTTAATTCGCTCTTCACCTTGTTTGCCTACAATCTGTATTAATGTGCTTTTTCTTCTTTGTGCTTTTTCTGTTTACTCATGAATATTCATGATTCTATTTTCAAAATGTAACGTCGATAATAAACATTAGTCAGAATGAATTTAGTGTAGGTCAGTATTTTCAAAAGCCTCCACGTTTGAAACCATGAACACACTTGATCCTAACATGCCCTTAAGAGTAGGGGGAAAATAGACCTGGCATTTAAATTCCCCATTAAGAGCGGTCACCGTTCTTAGTATTAAGTGAAAATCACTCATAAATTGTGTTCATAACATGCACTGCCTGTCAGATTGGCCTGTTTTCAGCTATTACTGCAAAACTGTCTCACTCATATGACACCTACATTAGTTTGTGGTTGAGGTCAGCATGAACTGAAGATTGCTACTGACTTTTCATCCCTATTGTGGCATATTTCCAGGTGAAAAAATAAAAATAAAACAGTCTTAGTTTTTTTTTTTCTGATAATGCCAATGAAACTGCATGCTTTTAGTTTGTACAACAATTTATGAGTCAAAACTCATTCTTTTTATTTAAGAGATGAAAAGTGCAGTGAGACAGAATGATGTAAAGTGATAAAGTCTTTTTTGTCTAGTGACCCATCCAGGCTGATATAAATGTTGGATGGGGTGAAATCGATGTCTCATTTAGCAGGAACTGATGGAACCTCAGTGTCACATGCTGACAATCACAGCACTGTTTGCCAGTAAATAATGGAATCAATAAATTCAAATCTATCAAATTATTTTCAACACTTTTGGCCTGTATATGAATTAGCATTTGCTAAGTGTTGTATTGTGATCTTTGAAGTGAAGAGCTTTAAATTTTATATGAAGACAGCCTGGAGTAGTAATTACTTCTCAGTATCTTTATGGAAGACTATTAGAATTCATTCTGTGTAAACTGAAGTCTCGCAAATCTAACGTGTCTGTTGCTCGTCTCTCGATGTGGTAAGCTGTAGTCATATAGGGTGATTACCCAGCTTGCAGTCCTGTCAATAAGAAAACGGGGTTGACAGAGCGCCCTGTTTCCAAGGCAACCACACAAAACATGATAAACTGATTGGAAGGTGTCTGCAAAATATATTCACAAAGCAAGAGGCCAGGGAGGATGCTGCAGTACAGGTGGGATATGTTTATTTATTTATATATTTACCCTTTTGTGGATGATTTCATCTTAGAAAAGAGGATAGAAAAATTCCTTCGGTCATCACGTTACAGTTGAGTGATGTCAAGAGAGGAAAAAGCTAAAGCCTGGCAGCTCGCAGGTCAGGGCAGGACTTCAAAGAGCACAGCAGATGGCTGTCACGAGAGAGGCGAGTGCAGGCGATGAGAGAAGGACGGTGCCAGCACTCATAGATGCGATGACTGAGACACGGTCGATAGCTGTCACTTAACCTTATGAAAAACACTGCTTGAGAAGGGCGAAAGAAACATGCTCGTACATTTGTGGTTTCACTGAAGTTGATTGACAGTTTGCATTAATCATGCAGTTGTGTGCTTTGATGATAATCTGTAAGAATTAGGGGTCGACCGATTATCGACCTGGCCGATTATTGGCACCGATATTAAGCATTTTTATGATAATCGGCATCGGTCATTTTCAAAACCGATGTGCCGATAAAATTATTTAATTTTGAAACGCGCTTTTTGGCTCTGATGCAGCCTGTCGGAACTCACCACTCTGTGGTCTAGAGCAGTCTCCGCCCACCGCGCATCTGATTTGTTGAGAGTCAGGAGTCCGACCAATCAACGTGGAAGACTAAAGGCGCTCTCACACAGAAAGCGCTTGCTTAACTGGTGCTGCTTCATCACGCACCAGTTCTCTCTCAAAGGCAGCAGCAGACATTGCTCAAGTTGCAATAAATTACAATCCACTACACTGAAGTTGTAAAAACCTCAATTTTATCTATTTATGGTTTCCGAGATGGGGGAAACGCAGGGGGAATCGCGGAATCCAGTCATATGGAATTTACTGTATAACACGGAGTCACGGAATTAGTCAAAGTTTGGATGAATTAATCAAAAGTAGGTCAGTAGCAGCTACACTTAAATCGACTCATGATATGGACTAGCTGTAAACATTAAGCTGCAAAAAGACTATTTAAATATGAATTCTGCATGTTCGGCGTGTCTCTGTATATGTGAAAGGCACAGGCGCGCGGTTTTGACACACACACACACACACACACTGAAGTGCGCGACGCTCGCGGTGTTTTCCGCATCTGCCATGTCACTAAATGAGGACATAAATATATGAACATCATCGCTAGAACTGCTCTGAGAGTTACTTCATGAGCATTTGACTGTTTCGTTTGAGTAAAACGATCGTCATATCATAAATAGGCTACAGAAACTTAAGAGGTCCTCATGGCAACCCGTCAAAATAAAAGTTCGATTTATTTACTAATGCTACTACAATTATTACAACTTGTTAAAAAGAACAATCACACAATACGCTATTTCTTACATGTTTTAATTTTAATAGTAAACACATTTGTTTGCCAAAAAATAGAGTTCAACTCTCATTTGATTAAAAGATAAATTAAATTAATGTTTTATGCCTTCATTTGCACTGCTCTGTAAATGAAAACTAATGGAAATTACTGTCACATAGGCCAAGATTAAGTTACTGTCACATAGGCCAAGATTAGGATGACGGAAATTGGGACATTTCAATAGGCTATTGAACCAAGTGAGCCTATAACAGGCTATTAGTGTTATAGTTTAATTAAAATAGTTGCGGTCTTCACAACTTCTACAATGGAGCTATGAAGACAATTAAATTATTTACACGTATTATATACATTGCGCTTTTTAAATTAATCAATTGATGTGCATTAGATGATGAATTGAATTGTAGGTTATGATTTAGTCAACCGAAAATAATTAATGAAGAATTATGAGAGGTTATGCTATTACACATACATTTCTAACATGTAAATTATTGAAGCCAAATACTTACATTTCCCCAAGCTGTTTAGCTGTAGTATTTAGTATTCATAGGCTTAATCATGAAGCATGCAGTGGCCCCACTTTTAACTCTCTCTTTATATATTACCCTTATTGTAGATGGATGCATGGGGGAAGACAAGAGTAAGAAGTGCAACCAACACTAGGGAAGGCCGTTTTTGTCAGAGCCCTTGTTATTCTTAATTTTGACATTCATTTTCATTTTTACACCAGACATATATATCAGTTCAATATATCGGTTATCGGTCTACTTGGTCTGTAATAATCGGTATCGGCATCGGCCCTGAAAAACACATATCGGTCGACCCCTAGTAAGAATGGGTTGCACTGAAGTAATGTAGTGCTCTCATTTATACTATTGAATCCTGCAGGCTTGTTCACCATTTAGAATGGAATTCAGAATGCCTATTAAATTTGAATTAAATTCCTGAGTTTAAATTGAGGTAGAATTGCAATTCAAATTTGAGAGGAAGTACAAGTGTGACAACAAGATATTCCCTTGACAGCCTTGTACACTGAAAATAATGGTGGTAAATCAATATACTCAAAACGTTCTAGTAAATTTCACAATGGGTTGAATAAGTACAGATAAATGGCAAGTAACTCATTTGAAGATTTATAGACATAGATGCACTTTTTTAATTTACAAAAAAGTACCTTTTTGGAGTATGTTTTACACAAGCAATAAATACAATTCTTATTTGTGTCAATGAAGTTCAACTTCCAATCAGATGTGGCCAATTCAGTTCAAATTCAGACTTATAAACTGAAAGGTACCCAATTCAGTTGATTGATACTTTTAAAAGTGCGCAGAAAGAAACTGAGCTCGACACTCGCGCGACGGATCTCTGCGCGCGCTGATGCCTGTCAGCGTTCAAGTTCAGAAATGTGTTCTGATTCGCGGCATTTGAACGAAATGAGATAAACACATAGATTTGTGAAATACCGATCTTTCTTAGTAGACGTAACCGTTACGTAACGTATTGGTAATTTTTGGTAATTTCATGACTTACCAATAGGCAACGTAACCACGACGTCGTATGCATGTAATTCCATTACCATCCCATTACCAACTCACAACGTCGTCAGTACGTCCTCCTAACGTAACAAGATAACCAAGAACATCCCAGATAGGTACTCTAATCGTAATATGTTGGTAATTTAATGATTTACTGACAACGAAACTGCAACGTCGTATGCACGTAATGTATCTGTGTACATTCTTTATATGCTCTCTGATTACCATAATGCCGCTTAATTAAACTTCAGACACAAGATTGAACGTTCCTTAAAGATAAAATGTATTTCTTTTTACCAAGTCAAATATGGACGACTGCTTTTAATATAGGAAATGAAGAAATAGATGTAGAAATAGTTTCAGGTGTCACCGCACAACCTGCACATCCCATAGATTATATTTGTTATTAATATTCGCAAACTATATGCAAATATTCTGTATATTTGGCATGGCAGAAATTGCCCCCAGTGGGTTATCTGGTTGAAAACGCTTGCGCTGTGTAGTACTCCTGTTAACAATCATTTATATAATATTAATATGCCTATAATGCATCCTTAAAAACATATTAAACATCTCAGTAGTTCAAACACCATAATAAACTACCTTTATATAGCCCTATTAATAAATTCACATGAATTACACCCATAGGAATGTAGAACTGTTAAATATATTGAAATATATTTTGAAAATATATTTTAAAAATACATAAAACAAAGTTTAAAAATTGTTCATGATGCATGTATTAATGTGTACGAAAAAATCTATTCCTATTTATACGCCTTAGTTTTTAATCAATGTTTTTTCATTGTTATTTCTACACCACATTTACCATTTCTAAAGCTATTATTATTATATTTACTTAAATTCTGCGTGACTTCTACGTGCTTTAATGTGCGCGCGCTGAGCTGGAGAGGAAGTCACCATGGAAACGGGGGCAGCTCAACTGTCAAACAGCTAAATGCCGTCTCTCACTGCTGTTTTCACTCATTTCAGGTAAGTTTAGTCTCTAAAATTACACAAATAGTGCATACAAGTTTTCCTGACACTTTTTTTTCATGTAAATGACACGCTTTTGTTGAATATTTACTTTATAGAAATGGTTTAGTGTCTTCGGAAAAAGTCTGTTAGCATCTCAACCGTGAGGCTAACAATAAGAGCTAACTATAGACTTGAGCTCTTGTTTCTGAAAGTTTGGGCTTTTAATGGCATCTTATGTGTAGATGAGCGTTTTTTTATATAAAGGTTTTGCTGGCAAGTTGTCAAAGGATGAATGGAAGTAAACTAATTTAACCTAAAAGTATGTAACGTTACTGTACAGTTAATCGGATACATCACTTAAGTTACACAGAGCGTGAAAATGGGCTGAAACTTAAAACAGGTTTTGATCTTTAAACACATACTGATACTTGTTCTGTGATTTCAGAAGTGTCAGAAAAAACCCTCTATGACACAGGAGAAGTTCCTGATTTAAACAATTTCTGAAGGGAGGTGCTGACAGAGAAATAGAAAACACAGGTGATCTGAGAAAGCTTAAATAACTTTATATGCATCTTTCACAAAATATTTTGCCTTTATCACCATGCATCTGTAATTTTCTTTTGCAAAATTGTGTGTGTTTGCTTGTTAGTTATTTTAAAAGGCCTTTGATGTCCAAACATAAGTAACACTGTAAGAGCATTACTAAAGTAAACCTATAATGTACATTGTTATTAAATTGTATATTCTGTAAATTATTATTTTTGTTTTCTGCATTTCACCTCTGCTATAGTTTAAATAAACCTGGCATTGTATGATAAATATTGTTGGCTCTGTGACAGATTGTTTATGTTCCTATGTTCTTCCACGCTGACGGCCGTGCTCTAGAGTTGGAGCGTATCTCCTGTCGAAGAACATCTCTAGACATTATGAACCATATGACTAGTAAGTAATACCTCAAACATACACTGCCTAAAGTTTAAGGGTCAGAATTGTCATGTATTTGAAAGAAGTCTTTTACGCACACCACTGCTGCATTTATTTGATTAAAAATCAAATCAAATCAAATCACTTTTATTGTCACATCACCACAGCACGTGTGCCTTCGTGAGTGAAATTCTTGAGAGCGTGCTCCAGACACTGCAGAAACAATTTACATATAGACAATTTACATATAAACAATTTACATATAGACATTACCATACATACGTACAGACTTATACAGATGACAATGTGTAATATACACATACATATACTCAGTACACATAGTGTACTATTAGACAGACATACAGTTACCGATACACATTATACACAGTATGTAGTACACATTCTACGTTATATACACACAGTAATATGCGAAGATGCAGCAGATTATATATAAACCGGATGTGCAAATGTCATGGATGTGCATTGGATGGTATCCAGTGCTGGCAAAAAGATTGTTGTATTTGTGCAGTAGTGTACTGGTAGTCCAGTTTGAACTGTATTGGAATTAAAGTGCAGTGCGTGGTATATTGTAAAGTGGGAGTGTGCTGTAGGGTGTATTAGTTTTTACTGTTCATTAGCCTGATAGCCTGAGGAAAAAAGCTATCCCTCAGTCGGCTAGTGCGGGATCGGATGCTGCGGAGACGTCTTCCTGAGGGCAGCAGAGAGAGCAGTCTGTGGGACGGGTGGCTGGAGTCATTGATGATCCTCCGGGCTTTCTTTATACACCGCCTGGTGTAGATGTCCTGGAGGGAGGGAAGCTCACCTCCAACAATGTGACGGGCAGTTCGCACGACCCTTTGCAGAGCTTTGCGGTTGCCAGCAGTGCTGTTTCCAAACCAGGCGGTGATGCAGCCTGTCAGGATGCTCTCCACAGTGCAGGTGTAGAATGATCTGAGGATGCTGGGGCTCATTCCAAACTTCCTCAGCTGTCTCAGGAAGAAGAGGCGTTGGTGTGTCTTCTTCAGCACTGCATCTGTATGAGCGGACCATGTGAGATCCTCAGTGATGTGAACACCGAGGAATTTGAAGCTATTTACTCGCTCCACAGGTGTCATGTCGATGGTGATGGGTGTGTGTTCTCTGCTCTGTCTCCTGAAATCCACCACCAGCTCCTTGGTCTTGTCGATGTTGAGTGAGAGGTGGTTCTCTTGACACCATTTAGTCAGGGTTCTCACCTCCTCTCTGTAGGCCGTCTCATCGTTGTCAGTGATCAGGCCTATCACCGTTGTGTCGTCAGCAAATTTGACGATGACGTTGGAGCTGTGTGTTGCTGTACAGTCGTGTGTGTACAGGGAGTACAGGAGTGGGCTGAGGACGCAGCCCTGAGGAGCACCAGTGTTGAGGGTCAGCGGGGATGAAGTGTTGTTGCCCATTCTGACCACCTGACATCTGCCTGTCAGGAAGTCCAGGATCCAGCTGCACAGAGATCCGTTTAGTCCCAGAGTCTGGAGCTTCTCAACCAGTGTGGCAGGCACTATGGTATTGAATGCTGAGCTGTAGTCCACAAACAGCATTCTCACATAGGTGTTCTTATTTTCCAGGTGGGAGAGAGCAGTGTGCAGGGTGAAGGCAATAGCGTCGTCTGTGGAACGGTTTCTGCGATATGCAAATTGTAGGGGATCCAGTGAGTCAGGCAGCACAGAACAGATGTAGTCTCTGATGAGTTTCTCAAAGCACTTGCTGAAGATGGGTGTCAGAGCAATGGGCCTCCAGTCATTCAAGCATGTGATTTTAGTTTACTGTTTTACTGTAAAATACAGTAAAACAGTAATATTGTGAAATTACCATTTTTTTATAACTATTTTCTATTTCAGTATGTTTTAAAAAGTGATCAAAGCTGTATTTTCAGCATCATTTATGCCTGTCTTCAGTGTCACATGATCCTTCAGAAATCACGCTTTGCGAAAACAAGAATAAATTACATTTTACAATATATTCACATAGAAAACAGTTATTTTAAATAATAATAATATTTCACAACATTACTGTTATTTGATATTTATGATCAAATAAATGCAGTTTTCTTGGTGAACATAAAGAGACTTATTTCAAAAACATAAATAACTGACCACAATCTTTAATAACACAAGGGATTCGAATATTCATTCATTTATTCTAATAAAATGCCAGAAGCTCTTAAAAATATTAACGTAAATAGTCATCTTTTCCTCTGGTGATTTGTATTGTATACCCAGAATGCAATGCACAATGACGTAGATTCCCATTCTCTATTCACCTTATTTTTCATGTAAACGCGGACGCCGCCATTTTCGAACTATAATGTGTCAGATTTCCGGTAAAGCACTTCCACTAATATTAGTTGTATTGTGTTAGTTGTATACGTAGTTTTGCGTCGACTGTGTAGATTTTACAGGCTAGTTAACTTTTAATATGGACTACAGAAAGACTGGCGTACTTTGCGCAGTTACGGGGTGTCATAATAGCTGGTTCAAACGTAAAAAATACCAGCAAGACATTTGTTTTGATCATAATAAAAATGTATACATTGTTCACTATCTGCCTTGTTAAACTTATGTATATTATGTAAATAGTTTACACTATTAGTTGTTGAACTCCACTGATTTGACAGTGGTTCTAGAAATAATCAGTTGTACATTATTATTGTCCAGTATTGTGTATATAAAACCACAAATTCACTGCTACCAATTTAGTAATTTAATCACTACTAATTTAATTTGATACATTGTGTAGTTGTTTTGAATTATTTAGTGTGGTTTCCTCAATGCACAGACCATTAAATATACTATTTGTACACAAATATTTTCAAGATCTTATATTACTTTTTTCTCCCTGTATATGCACACACACAAACACAAATCATAATGTCAAGATGCAATTTATTTTGATTCCCCCCCCCACACACACTGAAAATGATACAGTTTAGCAGTGCTAGGTAAATAAACACCAATTCGTCACTTTTTCAAAACTCATGGAACAAAAGGAAACACGTATTTAAGCTATTTTATAACTTATTTTGGATGCTATTAATCAGACCTAATGCTGCACAGTACAGTAATCAGTTTACGCATAAGGACCAAAAAAATTCATTACTAATTTAAAACTATCAACAAGTGCTTTCACAGATGAAAGAGATAAAACATGTCATCATTTACTCACATCATTCCAATACTTTGAATACTTTCCTCAGTGGAACAAAAAAGGAGACATTATTCAGAATGTTAGACACAGTCACCATTCACTTCACCATTATTCACTTTCATTGCATATTTCACTGCATATTTTGTCCATGAAATTAATTAAAAACACGAAATCGCTGTCTATTTCATGTACCAGCATTCGACCGACTTTTCCGCTGTGCAGGTACTGATATGCCTCAGTGCTTTTATAATTCCGCATCGAAGACCCGTCTACTCCGAGCGACTACACAAAATAATTGAAAATGTCCTCATAAGTTATGGCAGGCCACTTTTTCATTTCATCCTCCCACTGTGTTATACACCGCGGGTGTGGTAAATATTTACCATCACGGCATTTAACAGTGTTCTCTGTGTGTTCTCCCCACATCGCTCCTTACCTACAAGGTAGCGAAACGGAAGTCTACATTATAAGTAAGTACGTCATCGTATTTACTTCCGCGTTGCAAAATAAGGTGAATACCCAAGCTAGACACTCTCAAACTGTGTCTACACTGAACGCGACAAAGGGACCATTGAAAATCATTTGAACTTTGTGTCAGTACGTCATAAATAGAACGAGGCATCAGTTTACCGTCAGGGATTTGTTATGTTGCATCCAGTGTAGACATCATCATATAATTATAGGTTCTATTGTATTTTGTTGCGCCATTCGGTGTAGACATGGTGTTAGATCTCCTATTAAATATCGTTACATATGATGTATGATGCCATCCATAATTGATAGAATGTTTCTATTTCAGAGACTTTCAGCATAAACATACATCACTAGACAGGTAATGTCTAATCTAGCAAATACATATTTATGACTGAAATCTTGCACATACATGTAACAAAGTATTTATCATAATGTGCTGAAAAAATATATCAGTTTTACTGTTGTGCATAAATGTCAGTAGTGATGTTGTACAATGAGGACGTTAATAGTCACCAGTGTGTAGTGAGCCACTGTCCTTACCAGTGCCTGAATTTGTGTGCATAATATATTAATTTACAACCTAGCGAACTATGAAGCTGATTGAGACGCAACTTCTGTATGACAGTGGACCTTGAGGGCCAGAGTTGAGAACCCCTGACATACTGATTAGTTAATAATCACTCATTAAGAATGAGTACACTTTAATTTGTACAGAGATGTGCAATATTTGACTCATATTCAGCGACGCTATTATCTTTTTTTCCCCTTTTGTTTGTGTGTCAATCACAGCTACTTAAAACCAAAGGCCATTTAGCCACAGGTCACTGCATCTTCTGCTGTGTAAGTTCTTTTTTTTTTTTTTTTTTTTTTATGTCAAACACATTCTCAGTATTTATATTTGGTTTGGTTTTTATAACTATTTTAGAGTCACCGTTTCTGTACGGTTCTTATGTACTATCCTTGTAACATTTCAGCAGCTGACTTTTTTTTAGTACTTGCATAGTAATTTTAATTGTACCACATTTGCAATGCATATAGCAGGGCTCCAGACTAACTTTTGAGAGTTCTACAGATGGTGGCGCCAGAAGCAGATCTGGTAGCGCTTGGGGTGGTGTGTGGGCGGTATTAAAAATAAAGATAATTAAATCATAAAATGATTATAGTTTTGCATTAATAAGTGTAGTTACTAGGAATATTACACATTTACTTCTTGGTAATGTACATGTGACAGTAAAGCACTGAGCTTGAGTTAGGAAGCACAACATTTTTTATACTTTTAAAATACTTTTATTAACAACTGTAACGTGCAAAATGTAAGTTAACCATGATGCATCAGTGTTGTGTTGACGTGAGAACTGTTCATCTCATGTTGCTTTTGTGAAAATGCATTGGATATACATAATTTGTGAATAAAAACATAATATTTTTGTTGTTGCTGTTTTTTGCGTACACAAGGCATCTGTTAAAAATATCTTCATTTGTGTTCTGCACAAAAGGGTCTCATGGGTTTGGAGCGACATGAGGGTAAGTAACAGAATTTACATTTTTGTGTGAAATATGTTCATATGTGGTTATAATTGGTCATTGTTCTGTTTTACAAACATTTTCAATATTTTAAAGATTTATTATTTCGAAAAATTATGTTTATACAGTCTACTTTAAGTACTTTTGTTAATATTTATACATCTGTGATTATGGTATCTTTCCTTAATTATCTGAATTGTCTGCTAGCAAATATTATGCTATAGCATATCTGTTTATAATGATGCTGAGCACGGAACCTCCTGAATGCTTTCATTCATATTTCGCTGTATATCCTATGTTTTTATTAATAATTTGGGTGTATTTTACTGTTCATATGTGTGTGTTTTTCAAAATAAATAAATTAAATTCATTTCGAGTCTGTATTCATCATTCACAGCTGTTGAAACAGCCTTTAAATTAGTTTGGGCATATGAGGACATAAATTAGGTTAAACTACTGCATGTCCGCCCACAGAAAATAAATAATTCTAAAAAATTACCAACTGATTACCAGCACACAACTATTGATCCGCAACGTTGCCACGACGTCGCAGTTACGAACTGGCAACGTCACGAAGTTACGTTGTAGCAACGTATCCGGGAATTCCACTTTTCCGGTTGTCACAATGTAACTAGTTACGTTGTCACAACGAAAGTTTGGTCGTGAAATTACGTTGCAGTTACGTAACAAACACGTATTATGGTTAGCTGGGCAGTTTATGTGAATAAAGTAACAGCAGCCTAAATAAACCTGCTGTGGAATGTTATTAATGTTAATCAAACAAAAGATAAAGAGAAAATAACTCTAATAAATAACGGTCCTTTACTAAATAACTGCTGTAGCTTGAAAAGACTCTAACTCATGGAGTATTCTTTTTATTTATACATATATATATATATCAGTTAGGTTTTATCTGCTGTTGTTCATGAATTAACTGAGTTGTTTTTATGTGCATCATCGTATTACAGACCCATGCCTGCTGGATTAATATGCATTTGAGGAGATACGAAAGGTGATTCCAAAGCAATACGTACATATATGAGGTTAGTTTCTTTAATATAATACAAAGTGCATGAGTGAAAATTATGCTAAAGATATGAATCGTTAATGTGTTTTTTGTTGTTCTACAATCACAGCTTTTTCTCTAAATCTCTTAATCCTGGCAGGAGAAAACAGACAATTTGGAGAAGGTATGTGATGACTTTGCTTGGCAGAATAGGATGTTTTAAAGGGATACTCTTCCCAAAAATGTTAATTTTTTAAATGTCATTTATTCATTCTTATACTGTCCCAGATGTATATGACTTTTTTCTTCAGATAAACACTATCTAAAGATTTTTAGAGAAATAATCCATCCATGTGAGACCATATAATGCTAGAGGAAGGGACCCTTAAAGTTCATGCTTCAAAAATGAGAGAGATGTTGTGAAGATGTCTTTAGTAGATATTTATTCCTCCACTGGGCTCATATGAATTACTGTCACAATTGCTGTGTGTGTGTGGTTTTTTTAAAGCATCAAATATGGACTCACAGAGATTGGTTATTTTTTCTAAAAATCATTGCATTTATCATAAGAAAGTAATATACATGGAGGTTAGCATGAGTGTAATAAATGATAAGAGAATTTTAATTTTTAGAAGGACTACCTCATTAAATTAAATGGATTGTCAGCAAATTAAAAACAATAAACAATACATTCTTTACACATACAGAATAAAATGGGATCTCATTTTATTTACTCCTCCCTTTTTTTAGGAAACTGAGGTTACTCTTCAACACACTGCAGTTCTCCATGGCGTTCCTGTCCTGCTTGGGCACAACAGGGAGAGGAAAGGTCTTGTGTGTTTATTTTCATGTTTTCTCTTGATTCAGCTATTGTGTTTACTTGATGACACAAGTTGACATTGCAATACATGTCAAAAGAGTTAGACAGTATGAGCAAATGTTTGTAAGTTAAAGTATATGAGTGTGCATTCTTTTTATTGTTTTTACCTGCTCAGGGAACATTATTCTTCTCAATTGCTCTTTTGTTGGTTTTAATTAATTCTGTTGTCCTCATTTGTAAGTCACTTTGGATAAAATCATCTGCTAAATGACTAAATGTAAATGTACTTAACATTTAATTTGGGATTTTTTTCTGATTCAAGCATTGTTAATGAATAACTATCAAAAATTATCGTGTTGATTTACATTATTTTTCTGCATTTTGAAAAATAAATGTTTTGAAATGTGAATGGGGACCTGTTTTTTTTAAACTAGGTATAGCTATTCTCAATGTTCCTCAGATCACAGATTCAATTAAGTTAACTAAACTTAAATGGCTTAAGTAAATATGACTTAAAATAAGTAAGAAATACTTTTAATATATTAGTAAATAAAACAAATTACACTTAATTTAAGATTACTTAATTGAATTAAGGCAATGAGTTTGCACAATGCAATTAAATAAACTTAACAAATTAATTTTTACAGTGTAGTTGGAGGCTGCTGTTAATGTTGAAAACAATTCTGTTTGTCCTCTAAACCTAAACCTGCTACAAATAGCTGAAAGTCAATTCACATTATCCAACAAAATGCACCAAACCCCTGCTTTTAGGTAAATATTTCATAAATGCCACTGAACAGAAGTGCTTTCCATATCAGAGGACATGGGCAGAACAGAGGATGTCAGATTTATTTTTAAATGATTTTACTCAAATATGCTTCTTAAAGACATGCGTTGATTGTGTGCAGGTCTGGCAATACTCCAGCAGCCCGTCAGCAGAATGGCAACAGACTAATGAATACCTTTTTGCAGGTATCACTACCCACTCCGAGGGAGAAAAGAGAGAGCGGGCCATTGAAAGGTTATAGGTATAGGTGACTTGGAAAGCCACATATAGCATACTCAGGTGATCTGCACTTAATGTCACGAGTACGGTAGCTTAAAAACAGTGAGATAATGTAAATGACAATTTATTGTACATTGTGGATTTATTTTTTTCCTTTTAACTCTTTCCCATTTCTGAGAGAATATGATTGAGTGCGGTTCAGGGGTTCAATGGATGATGCAAAAAAAAAAAAGAAAAAAGAGGAAAAGCCTCTTGGAAAGTAAATCTGTTTTGCTTGATTGATTTTAGATTAGCAGTTTAATGAAAACAGACTGTGTTTGGAGAAAGTGCGCTGCTGCTATCACTCTATCAAAGGCACTGTGCTGGAGGAAGCAAGATCACTCTGTGCTCCCATTAGACAAGGCAAAGAGAAGGTAGGACGTGCTGGGCTGATAGCAATTTCCCCTCAGACAGATAATAGTACAATTATGTTGTTCTCCATCGCAGAGAGTATTTGTTTAAAGGATGCACACAATGGCACGCAATTAAAGATTAACACTCGTACACATGTGGAGAGGAATATCCTGTCTCTCGTTGTTTGTGTGCATGTTATGGTGCTGCATAGTTTAATTGCGTCTACATGCTGAGAGAAACACATTCTGAGTGTTTGGAAGAACTGCAGTAGCCTTTATGTGTTTGTGACATTCAAATCCAAACTGATTCAGATAACCACTATCACTTTACTTTTAGGCTTAATTTTTTTAATGGATATTTAACCCCAATATGCTCATTTTGTCATAACATTCTCACGTTGTTCCTAACCTGTTTGACTAACTTTATCCTGTGCAACACAAAAGAACAAAACAAATATTAATATAATAATAGTAATAATAATATCATCTTGTTCTTCTCCTCCTCCTCCTTATTCATCTTCTTTTTCTGCTTCTTTTTTCTCCTTCTGTGTCTTCTTTTTCTGCTGCTACTTTGACTGCTTTTTCTGCTTCTTTGTCGTCATCTTTTCTTCATCTTCTTTTTCTCCAGCTTCTGCTTCTTCTTCTTCTCTACCTTCTGCTTCTTCTTCTCCTTCTCCTTCTCCACCTTCTGCTTCTTCTCTTCCCGGTTTGGAATGAAATGAGAGTAAATGATAACAGAATTGTCTATCCCTTTAACATTAGTTGATGCATTAGGTTCATAGTTGTTCCGTGTTAATTAGTGTGATATTTAATATTCATTTGTACAACTTAAAAAAGTTTAGAGACTTATAATTAGGGCACAGAAATGTGAAACATCTGAGCTGTAAACCTGTTTAAAATCTTTTTTTTTTTTTTCCCTACACCAAAAACATGTTAATGCACATATTGTCTACGCCAGGTGTCTTTAACCTTTTTCCTGGAGAGCTACCGTCCTGCAAATTTCAGCTCCAACCCCTGTCAAACACACCTGAACAAGCTAATGAAGAGAAACTTGATAATTACAGACAGGTTTACTGCAGCAGGTTGTAACTGAAGTCTGCAGGAAGGTCGCTCTCCAAGAGCAGGTTTGGAGTCCTTTCACTTCCATTGTATGTGCCTCACTGTACTCAGATTTTAGGATTTAAAAAAAAAAATTTAAGTGGAAGGTAAAATAGATTTTTGTGGTAATGAAGATTATGTCACAAGTGCTGTCAGTTTAGCTTAAATTGTACTGAACAGAATATTTTTTTAATTACGTGTTGTAGAAATATTTCTAATGCATTAATTAATGACAACTTATTGTTATTTATTACTGGATGAATGCATTTACCAAAGGAATCAAATGTGAGTTATGAAAACTAAAAACATGGTGCTAACAGTCTTAAAGTTCACAGGAAGCAACATGATAAACATGTTTAGGCCTACCAAAAAACACTGTCAATTGCTTTGGATAAAAGAGTCAGCCAAATTTAAAAATGTTACGATAATAATGAAGGTTCATATCAGTGCAGAGAGTCAACCCAAATATGAAATTATGTGTTTGATCAGGACTGCATGAGGCCCATATGAATGGCCCCACAGTTTGCATGAAGCACTGAGGAAAATGTCATTGTTGGTTTGGTGTAGGTCTATCGAGCCAGTAAACCAATCTCCTTAATGGAGCACAGCCAAGATGGTGCAAATTCTCAAATCATCACATTGCCAGATATTAAGTGACATTTTGCCTGAGACCTGGAGGGATCGGAGTCTGGGAGAAACCAAGAGATCCCAAACAAATGGGCCCTGATCTGGATAATCTCCTATGCTTCCCTAACAAATGGGTCCAAAGCTGTCCAAAATCCCTGTGCCTGTTGCTCCCATGACTGTGGATTTAGGCCTTACATGCCGTGTCTTTATAGAGAGAGATATTGGAAGACCGTGAGAGCCTTACAGTCTAATGGCAGATGCATTATTTCAGTGATTTTAATATGTTTCCTACTGAGTTTGGCTTTCTTTTGCAATCTTACGTTATGTGCATTGCAGAAATAATTTTTGGTTAGTGATATATATAGTGATATATAGTGTTATTATTTTTAACCACCAAGCGTGTGATTTAATGAGTCCTGCCACAAAGGGCGACACATAAATAGAGAATTTCATAGCTTTGTCTTAAACGCATTGTATCAAATGAATAATTTTACACATCTCTGTGATTTATATATACAGTTCTCCCATATATTATGATGGTGTTACATATGTTAAGAATTATTTGTAGATAATCAGTGCCTTGAATGAGGAGGCAAGGCCACATTTACTCTGCAGCTTATTAAAGTCTCTTGATCAGATTCCTCCCTTCCTCTGTGAACAGAGCCACTCCAGCTTGTCATTCTAAACTGTTTTCTTTGAGTCTTGTTTAATGTGTAATGTTTGTCACCATCAATAAATAAACAGAAATCAGAGTTGAGTGGTGCTTCAGAAACAGCTAATTTATTATTTACATGACTGTCTGAATAAAACATGTGCTAAATGTTTTTATCAGCTTCACAACATCCATACCTGCAGAACTCAGCTCAGTGCGTTATATTCGTAATCTAATAGATTTGCAGCAGGTCAGTAGTTTAGCGATTTTTGTTTAATTGTTTTATTATTATTAACCCCGTAAAGTTCTAATTACTTTTTTTTTAATTAGCCTTTTTTAACCATTTAGTTATCTGATTTTAACAAAAAAAAAAAAAAAAATTGACTTCAACATCAGTTTTAGGAATTAAAACAGTGAAATGAATTGCATAGTATTAAATTTAAGATGTTCATTTAAAATGTAATCAAAGATTTAATAACTCTGGAATGGAATATGAACTTAATATTTGTTTGACCTTTAATATCAATATTATGTATGCTGTCATGGATGTATGGCCTCTAAGCAACTGAAATACTAAACAAAAAAATTAAATAATATTTCAAGTAAATATGAATATAAAATAGGTATTTTAATGCATTACTAACACATGCATCAGAAAGTCATGTAACAAATCTGCAAACTGCTTTGCTATTTTGTGGCATAAATTGATTCACTGGATTCACATTTTGTAGTTTTATAAATTTTATATCAGGAGGAGGGCCATTTACATCCAACTGGTATTTAATTTACACAGACCCAAACATAAACTTTAGCATATAAACTGCTTAAATGTCTACTTTCAGTAAAATTGACTAAATATAAAATGTTTGTGTGTCTGCCATTGTGTGTTTAACTTAACACACCCAACTGATGTCTGTTTGAAAGCAGTGGGAGAGTAATTCACTTCTTGACTTGTTTAATAAAAGCCTACTTTAAGATTGCGTTGACAAACATGTTTACAGTGCATTATTTTATTTAGCTCAGGTAATTTGCATATAATGTATTTGGTTTGCTTGCTAATAAAATCACTTGAATATGGTACATGGAGTGTGAATATGTTAGAAAAGTGTTTAAAAGGCTTTATTTGGCCCCCAAGTTTAGATGTCAAACTATTCCCATGGTTGTTATATTGGTTTATATGTTTTGTTTCAGATGTGATAAAGCAAAACAGAGCAAAGCAAAATAACTTTGGTGACTCCATGTGCCCTATATTATTTCTCATTGATGCTGATGCTCACGGTAGAGATCAGACATGCATAATGATGCCCATCAGGGTTAAAGAACCTGGAGAGATCACATGCTTCAACCTGACAGCTCAGCAAATGGTTCTTCAGGAACCACAGATGGCAACACAGGAAAAAAGCTGTCCCAAATGCCTTGTTATCAATTGCACTGACTATCCATTAGATCAAGTGTGACCCAAGGGATCTATGGTTCAGACAAATTGGCTGGATGAAAGAATATGATCACATTGACAGAAACTGTGCTTGCTAGAAATATGATCTCTTTACTCTATGCTAACTTAGTAGAACCAACTAATCTCTGCTGGTTCCTCATTATGGGTTATTTGGTCAATTCTACATTCTTATTACATACTAATTTTAGAACAGCACACATAGGAAATTGTCATCTGTAGCATTATTTTTAATTTCTACTTTAAATATGCGCTAAGTAGCCCAGACATTTGTAGGGATATTATTAGAACATTTATATGATTATACTGTATATACCCTTATTCATAGCACATAACTGTGTTTGACCCAGCAGGCAATTTCAAAAGATTAGTCTTAATATATTTTGGTCAGAGCCTAAATGCATCTTACAGTAAGCACTGGAATGAAATTCTCACCATTTTTCTTCCTCCTCTCTATGCGTTCGATCTGTGAAAAAGCACCTCAGTGTCTGCAGCATCAGACTGGGAAAATCCCATTTTTCCTCAGCAAGGCTCTATCTCATTTCTCAACAAGCCCTCTCATTGATTGGCATGAGAAAATGTCTTTCCGAAAAGCTTACAGACTCGACTCTTTCATTTTCTGCACAGACTGTAATGGAGTCAGTGATCCAGGCACACGACTATGCCACTACCAGGGCCAGAATTATACTAATAATCACAAATCGAACATGCATCTTGTTTGACAAGCGCACCTGTTGGCCAAAATTGCAGATGATGCTCTGTGCACATGGTTCAATGCACTGCATGTTCCTCCGTCAGGTTTGCCGTGTGCACAGTTGTTTGTGTTTTTGGTTCCATATGTTGCTGTTAGTCACCACCTGCCCCCGCAGCAATCTTAGGCTGGAGAGTGTGTGAATATTCAGAGAGCTTGTCAAAACTCCATAATATTTAATGTAGGTGCCTTCAAACTTCTAATTCAACAAAAAGGACTGTCATTAATTTTCAGTTCATTGATCGGCATGATGGTTTCTCGCTGTTGCTCCTGGTTTGCATGATAAAGCTGTGCATCTGTATATACTGCAATGCAGTGTTGGGGTCTAGCTAATTAAAAGCAGCAAGGATGTATACTTTTATTACAGCATTACAGCCAAGTAACAGCACATGTTTTCTCTGTCTCTCATGTAGTTAGAAAGTGATTTGTTGTATAGTGAACTGTTTGTTCAGGTGTTCATTTGTGCACTTCTATTTTTTTTTTTTCATTTGTGAGATACTTTGACATCAATGTTTACATAAAATTTATATTTCAAATAAATGCTATTCAGCATATTAGAATCATTTCTGAAGTATCATGTGACACTGAAGACTGGATAATGGCTGCTGAAAATTCAGCTTTGCCATCTTAGGGATAAATTATATTTTAAAATAGAGACGTTCTTTTAAACTGTAGTAATAATTCTCAGTATTACTTTTTTTACTGTATTAATTAAATGAATATATGAATAAATGCAGACTTTGTATCCATAAAAGACTTCTTTCAAAAACATTAAAACTCTGAATCTAAAAACCGAATCACCAGTTCCACTCTACTTAAAAATGGTAGCATTGCTAAAAAATACAGCTTTTGGTATCTGCAAGTATCAAAAAGAAAGTATGGGAACTCATACTGAGAGTCTAAATATTGCATTCATGGAGTTTGCATTCCTAGAAAATATAATTGGATTTGCCGTAGCATCATTCGACTGATTGAGCTGTGTTTTAAATTCTCCTCTTACGCTCTGTTTTTCTGTCTTTGTATAATTTCTGTGCAGTCATGAATCAGTTTTTCCCCAGGTATGAGGAGAAAAAATACAAGACTTTGCCATTATCACCTGTGTGCTGGCAGCTTGTCATCACTCTCAATGAACATTTCACATTCATTATTTTTAAATTTAGTGTAAAATAAAGGCCCATTCACACCAAAATATAAAGATAACTTAATGACCTTGTTCTGTTTATTACAAGCATGCTCTGCAGTTTTATCATCTGCTGCTTTAAATGCTTGAGCATCTACTGAAAAAAAAGTTTAGAAAGATTCCAACAATATCGTTCCTCTCTGCCATTTTCGTTATAATTGTATTGTGGACTCTGCTTTCCTTTTGAATTTAGAAAGAGTTTACAATGTATATCTTTATTGTTATCTTTATAGGGTAACACTTTACGGTAAGAGTACATTAATTACCATGAATTCATGCATAAATTCATGTGTGAATTATGCATTACGTCATGCATTATTATCTCATGAATTATCAGGAGCTAACATGAGTTCAAAGTCTTTCATTCATGACTTCATGGATGAACAACACCTTAATTAAGACATTAACTAAGGTGAGTACATCATCATGATTTATGATTTATTACACATTATCATGATGTTTTCTTTGTTCACAAAAAACAAGGTCTTTACTATCCATTGTGGATAAAGCTATGCTTATGGTACATGATTCAAAAAAGCATTATTTTGTGCATTAAAGATTACTTGAATTATTATATACAACAATCCACATTACCTCATGCATACAGGCTAGAACAGTATATCAATTAATGTGAGGACTAATGTTTTTAATTAAATATGCTATGAGATATCAAGTAGTAGGCTCCTGCTCACAAAACGTCCTGCAACTAACATATAATTCCATTTTCTGCACTCTATACTACGGTGGCCAAGAAGTGCAAAACAAATCACGATTCTGAAAACAAAATAACAAATTACAAACGCAAATGCAACTCTAAAAAACAAAATAACAATTCTGCACTTAGTTAAATAGGCTCTATCGCTGCTTACACAGTGCAAATAGCTGCTGCCTAAAAATATAATGCCTGTACCTTTACAACACTGTACTCTGTATTATATTACCTTTGAATGAGAATACAAAAAAAACTTGTTAACGCTAATGCAAGGGTGTTTCTAATACAGTGTCTATGGGAGTGACGGTAAATTTTACATAGTTCTGTCAAATAGTGATAGCAGCTAACCTATTTACACTAAGTGAAAATAGCAGGATTGTGTGCTATATATACTACTTGTTGCAAATAGTGGCAATTATCTGCACCTCGGTATTGTAGTAAAAAAAACAAAAAAAAACAGTATGCAATAATAACGTATTGAGTGTAAATTATAATTTTAATTAAAATTGGTGCCACCTTATTGGTACAATAAAGCCCTCCCTACACCTACCCTAACCCTACCCGATACTTTATTTTCAACTTTTGGATTATTTCCTTAATTTTTATTGAAAATAAATGCCTTTCCAATGCGATAAGAGATTTGAAAAGGGAGAAAAAAAAATTGGCAAAAGGCAGGATAGAACCCACGTCAATCGCATCAAAAAACATGATGATACATGATCTACCATCTGCGCCACTGGAGCTGATGCGTCAATTGACTCTACTGTTCTTCTGGTTCTTCCTGTACACCTTGATTGACAGATGTCTTGTCCAGTCAGCGGTGAGTAATCTATTGCCAAACCAATGACGCTGTTTCAAACTATACCTACCTCTTCCAGTTTGTCTGATTTGTCATTGTTTTTTTCTGACTTATTTTGTTTTCGGATTTGTCATTGTGTTTTCTGAATTGTTATAATGTTTTCGGAATTGTTGTTGTGTTTTCGGAATTGTTATTTTGTTTTTTAGATTTGCATTTTCGTTTGTAATTTTTTATTTGTTTTCAGAATCGTGATTTGTTTTGCACTTCTCGGCCGCCGTAGTGTAAGGTTATTACATATAATATTAATACGTAATTTAAAGAAATAGTTTAATTTAGCTCAAAGGGAATCATTTATGATTTTATAGGGATTTGAACAGAATCGGTATTGCGGCGATTCACTGAACGAGCCGTATGACAAACTCTGCACTGAATATTAAAATCCGAAATATAGTGAAAACACTATTAAATAGCACAGTAACGAAATCGACAGATTAAGGCATTAACTTGTGAGCAGAAAACACAAGATACTTCTCTTTTAAAATATAAATCAGATTTTATTTATATAAACCTAAGACATAAACTAATCTAACACATGAACACAAGCATTCACACATTCACACGTTGCAGAAAGAGAGAAAGTGAGGAAAGGATGAGTTTAAGAGAATGGAAATGTGAAATCCCAAGTTCACAGCAATATGTTCAATTGCATAGACCTGAACAACCATCAATCACTTATTTAACCCTCGCTTTGAGTTTCTCAATGAGGCTAACATTTATATTAACTGCATCTGATTCAGTTAGAATTTGGAGGTGTAGCTTGCGTGCTTTGCCTTCTTAGGGGTTTCCTTTGTGTCGTCGTTGCAGACAGGGGGGGTTTCCCGAAGTGTCTGATTGGCTGGAAGTTCAGTAGTCTTTGAAGTGACGTCTTTTGGGCGTTGGCTGAGGATGCGGAGTTCTTTCTGGTTGAAGTTTGAAGCGGGTCGGAGCTGGACTTTGTAGCAAACTTACATTAGAACACGAAACTCCACGGAAAGAAAATAAACTAAAGTAAAAGAATGAAAAAAGGATGTAACGAGACTAAGTTGTTTTCTTTCTCATTACGGCACGTGGGCCAGAGCACGCTCAAAGGGCAGTACGCGGTGAGAGGGACAAGGGTACGAGAGTCAGAGCTAAGAGCGTAAAAAGTAAGGAGGAGAAAGTGGACAAGAGTTTTAAACTCGCTTCTGGACACATCCCATCTGGATGTCTTGACCAATTAGATACTGTATTGTCTTAGCTAGGGGTGTTCTTTACATCATAAATCAGCTTGTTATCAGTCACATGGTCCGAATTTTACAGGCTTTGGCAAAGTATACCTTTTTGAACATGATTTCATAATAAGACTATGATGCATTTGACAAAGAATTGATTGGAAGAAACATTCACAGCATGAATTTTCAAACTCATACATACTAAATATGCAATATTTATCTTTAAGGCTCGAGCTATTCAATAATGATTAAAAAGACATACATATTATTTGATTAAAACATGATATGTGGGTACAACATAAAAATGTCCTTTTAGGATGATTTTATGTGCATATGGAGAAGAAAGTCTTTGAATAGTTCTAAGGAGAACGAAGGGCATGTTCTTTAGACAAAGGAATGTTGGGTTGGACTGTCTTCTATGTGGGGGAGAAGTCAGTCTAAGGAAGCTTGTGAATTCAATCGTGGAACATGTGATGGCCATCTCTTTGACAATCAGTCTTGATTATTTGCAACAAATTTGACAGTCTCTTTCTTGAATTGGAATTATCAATAAGTGTTTCTTTTTCCTCAGTGTTGCAAGTTGTTTGGTGAAAGAGAGCTTGCTAGTTGGGATTGCTTGCTTCCAACTAGATTTATGAAGTCCTGTTCCTTAAGGCCTCTCTGCATTCCAGCTCCTCAGGTTTCAATGTTCTGATGCATCTTAAAATTGTCTGATTCAGTCTCTGATATCCTACAGTAGTATACCCTACAAAGGACAAGTTTGTATATGTACTGCCATGTTTGTGCCATTTATTTGATCAGTTTATTTTTATTCAACATTAAATATTTAATGAGGAATTCACATAAGAAGCTTGTTACACTAAAATGTGTCTCCTTACCTTAAAAAAGACCAAGCTGTTTGTGAAACCTTGTTTCATCTTTTTTTTATGATTTTGTGAACCAGCTTTATAGTTTTGTAAAGAGCTTTAAGATACACAGGCACTTAAAGTTCATAGTACAATAAATGTACTGAATTCCTTCTCAGCTCTTCCCAGCTCTTCTCAGCTCTTCCCAGCTCTTCTCAGCTCTTCCCAGCTTCTTGCACTGTTGATTTATCTGGGTTATACTGTTTAAGAATAAAGCAGAAAGTTATGATCAAAGTCCCTTTGTGTCCACAGTACATTGTGTGCAAAAGTTTGAACTTTCATGTTCATATTCATGTTATTTCACAATTATGCCATCATTAATAACACACTGTATACCAGTATTCCAAAGGAGCAAGTCACCACTTTAGTTGAGGTGCCACGCACATGATGAAGTCATGAGAAGTTAATGTTTAGTTAATGATGACTACTCTATTTGGATGTTAACAGAATTCACATACTGTGTGCTCTGACTGGTGCTGAATTTTGAATCGATTTCTTCTTTTAAAACTCAGAGATGTGGATTAGGACGGCAATTAAATTACCACACGAACTTGGTGTTTGTCAAAAAACAGTAGGTAATTTGGCCGGGGATTTTCACGGGGGTGGTGAGAGAAAAACACAGATGTCCTGGATTCGGATGGCAATTAAATCACCAACTACCCCCCCCTGTATAGTGGGGAAGTCGTGGCCTAATGGTTAGAGAGTCGGACTTGTAATCCAAAGGTTGCGGGTTCGAGTCCCCGGCTGGCAGGAATTGTAGGTGGGGGAAGTGAATGTCCAGCGCTCTCTCCACCCTCAATACCACGACTGAGGTGCCCTTGAGCAAGACACCGAACCCCCAACTGCTCCCCGGGCGCTGCAGCATAAAATGGCTGCCCACTGCTCCGGGTGTATGTTCACGGTGTGTGTGTTCACTGCTGTGTGTGTGCACGTTGGATGGGTTAAATGCAGAGCACGAATTCCGAGTATGGGTCACCATACTTGGCTGAATGTCACTTCACTTCACTATATGGTGAAAATCACTTACGTCCCCCTGAGAAACAATTACCGTCCGAATCGGGCTTTAAATGCATGAAATAATGCTTTTTTGAATCATGTACCATAAGCATAGCTTTATCCACAATGGAGAGTAAAGACCTTGTTTTTTGTGAACAAAGAAAAAATCATGATAATGCGTAATAAATCATAAATCATGATGATGTACTCACCTTAGTTAATGTCTTAATTAAGGTGTTGTTCATCCATGAAGTCATGAATGAAAGACTTTGAACGTTAGTTCCTGATAATTCATGAGATATTAATGCATGAAGTAATGCATAATTCACACATTAATTTATGCATGAATTCATGGTAATTCATGTACCCTTACCGTAAAGTGGCATAAATGAATCTTAATTCCTACAAATGACATTGTGCTACATCCCTTATTTAATTTCATTTAAAATCTCTTGTTAATACTCATTTGCTTCCTTTCAATTGGTTGTTGAGCTGTTTAGTCGAGATCTACCAGTTAACATCAACTGGTCATGCAGTTCCAGTCAGAGGTCAACTACAGTGGCATGACGTCCAATAATTAACCCAAAGGCAATTTAATTTAAGCTTCAGCTCCTTTAAGAGAATGGTCATACTAATGAATGCCAGGACATTTAATGGTGACATTTGTGGTTGTGTGTTGTGGCAAGTGCTTTTAAAAAGTGTTGCTTTGATACTGACAACATTTATTTAAAAAAAGACTTAATTTTTTAACATTTGAGGAAAACATTGTCAATTACCCTGCCCTTAATCAACTACTGCCCTTATGCAGCTTTCGCACAAGAACACTGTACAGAGAAAATACTAATTGGGATTCCGGGAAAAATGCCAGCAAATGTTGCGGGTGACTTGTCTGTAATTTTACAAAGATGGAAAGCTCTTTTGTTTATCTTTCATATTTACTAAGATGATATATCTGCTTAGTTACTAGCATCAGGCAAGAAAAAAAACTTTCCTGCAAATGCAGAAGCATGAAAATATCTTTATTTGATCTTTATCCAAAAACAATATTGGTCACACAAGGTTATTTTAACATTTTGTTAACAAAGAACTTTTTGTTGAGTTGGTAATTTAAAATGAGAAATCTTGATTTTACTTGGTTTAGCTTATTTAAATGGTTGGTTTGCCTTTAAATCATTTGAAGTCATCTTGAGATCCCCTTGGAAGTTTGCTGAGGGCCCCTAGTGGACCCTGGCCCCCTGACATTGTGTACTTCATGTGCATTTTAAAGTTGCAATGCATAATTTCTGTGTAACAGAATAGCAAAATAATAACTGTTTTCAAACCAGTTTCCCAAACAATCTTTACTCGTCATCCTGAATAAATTGCTCTGAAATGAAATGCTATTTTATTTTTATTTTTTTCCTCCCTAAAATTAAAATCCATGAGCGAGCATACATGCAGGTGGTTGTAAAAGCATTTTTGGGGTATAGGGTACAAATTTAGTGTTTGGCAAACAATAAATAAGCACACATCAGGAATTAGCCTT
This sequence comes from Barbus barbus, assembly GCF_936440315.1. Taxonomy (NCBI): domain Eukaryota; kingdom Metazoa; phylum Chordata; class Actinopteri; order Cypriniformes; family Cyprinidae; genus Barbus; species Barbus barbus. Next base: position 27,794,955 of record NC_136730.1, on the reverse strand, counting down.
TCAGTAAGTGAAATGCAGTAAACCGAGAGAGGCAGCAAATGAGCTCTGTTCCACTCATCAGTGTGATTTGCAGTATGCAAGCTCAGATTATTGCTGCCAGAAGCAAAACGCCCAGCTATGATTCTCAAGATGCTCATGTGAAAGGGTGAAATGCCCCATGAAGCACACTTTATGAAATTAATTGCTCAGAGACAGTGTGGGAACAGTATTTTCTTTCATATGTTTGTTTAGATGTGTAACTCGTCTTATACACATAATGGGTTTTACTTGCCGATTAGACAAAGAATGTGCTGGCTGAGGCATTCCGTGTCGGATGAAGGCAGATAGTTCACACTGAGCTTCCTGAAACACTGGGGTGCAATTAAAGGATTTCTAATGAATAAGAGATGCTAAGGGGGAAAACAATCTGATGTGTATTTAGCTCTACTACACATGTCTCATTTCAATTAAGGCCAAAGATAGGCAGGAATCAAGGTGAATAAAGAGAGCAGTGGAGTTGTTACTCACATGGTACCTGCCTGTGCCAATGACAGGCTGGATCTATAGACAAGCATAATAATCAATCAAATGATGGCACATGGACCTTAACTGGACCTGTTTACACTTGGCAGGTTTAGTTCAATTAAAACAAACTTTGGTGCAATTGCTATGTTAGTGTGGTTTATTTATAATAAGTTTGAACGCTGCCATCAAAAACATGGTTCTTCATAGTTCGAGTGATGTTGCCCAATGCAGTTTGGTACATGTGTTGGATCCGCCATCTCCTTGCAGCAGATCTGTGTGTTCAGTTAAGTAATTACAAATATAAAGACACCCTAAATTACAAACTGAATGTGATTATAGAGAAGATACTAGCACTTTACAATGTTTCAATTTGTTAACATAAGTGAATGTTCAAAAAGGAAATGATCTAGACCAGGGGTGCGTGAAGTGATCACAAGCAAGACTATGGGTGCTCCAGAGCGGGAACAAAATGTCAAAAACAAAAAATGGATTTCAATGAAAAACAAAAAAAAATCCACAAGGGTGTTTTTGATATATAGCTCTGTCTAATAAAAGTTTTTGTACTTTGCTTGCTATGTGAGTGCTTGGATGTGGATTTTTTGCTTTGTTTTTCAATGGAATCCACTTTTTGTTTTTGTTAACATAAGTGTTTTGAGTTTCATGAGTTAACAATAAATGGTTACATTTGATAGTCTACTTTAGACATTCTACTAACTACAGTATAAATAACTTTGCAACGATGTCAAGTAACTAATTATTTTGCAACTACATGTCAACTATTAGAGTTAGAGTATTAGTAAATTGTCAACACATTCTCACTCCCAACTCGTCACATATTGACACTTGGTCAGTACTCTTTGACATCACTTTTTAAAACACAGGCTACCCATTTAGTGTCATTTTTTTTCGATGCGCAGGGCACTAGCGTAGCCAGAAATATTTAAGTGGGTGGGCCTACATAAAACTAGGTGGGCCAGGTGTGTAGCATATGAAAATGTCAAATTGCCAACAAAAAATACAGCAACAAGGTTCATTACACACTTCTAAAGCATGCATTATCATTAGTAATTTGTTATGTTAATGTTTATTTCAAAATTTACTAATATGACATTATTAAAATTAAAAGTTTACATTAAAAAGTTAACATTGTTAACATTTGCCTGAGCTGGTTAACAAAGATGAATAGATACGGTAACAAATGTATTGCTAATGTTAGTTAATGCATAACTAATGCTAACTAAAGGAAGTTTATAAAAAAGCATTACCTCAGAGTGAAACAACAGGGCTTCGCTGATGATTTCATAATTAAACCTCTCTGTTAGTTAACGCACATTGAGGACGGCAGAAATGTGCGCAGCTGCAAATTATGCAGTTTGTTGTGGTGACCAGGATCTAGCACAACGTTTATGTGTTTCTTTCCACAAAGGACGCATCTGTTTAGCCAATCAAACACTGTACCTATGCTAATATGATGTTTCAAGCACGCTTGGTTCAGAAGTTTCCGATCAATAAATCCAGCCCCGCAGGTGGTCTGACGGTTTTCATTTGTAGACGGTCCGGATTTATTACTAAGACTTTTACTTTTTAAATAATTTATCAGATTTATGTTTGCTTCTCTAGGCTATTTTCACATTTAACTTCACAAACACACGCATATTATATCCTTACGTCGTAAACATAACATTGTGGGTGGGACTAACAGAAACGGACGAATCATCATTTTGACAAGCGTATGATGATATGCACCTATAGGAAGAAGGAAAACTAAGAAACAACTTGTAATTGACCAAGAACACAAGCATTTAATATTTTTGATAAATAAAGTTAATGAAATAAGACGTTTATTAGTATTGTTTAATAAATAATATCCATGTAGAAAATTACAAACTTGTCATTGGGTGGGCCACAGATGAAAGTAGCTATGCGACTGGTGCAGGGTGCTCTTTTGCTTTGAAATAACAACCACTCGCATCAATATGCAGACCCGAAGGGCATGGGAATTTCATGATTAAATTATATATTTGGTAATATTTTTTTCAGTGGTTGAGGAAGTACACAAATCAAGTATTTGAATAAAAGTACAGATCGTCAAGTACAAGTCGTGGCCTAATGGTTAGAGAGTCGGACTCGTAATCGAAAGGTTGCGGGTTCGAGTCTCCGGCCGGCAGGGATTGTAGGTGGGGGGAGTGAATGTACAGCGCTCTCTCCACCCTCAATACCACGACTGAGGTGCCCTTGAGCAAGGCACCGAACCCCCAACTGCTCCCCGGGCGCTGCAGCATGGCTGCCCACTGCTCCGGGTGTGTGTTCACGGTGTGTGTGTGTGTGTGTGTGTGTGTGTGTGCATTTGTTCACTACTCACTGCTGTGTGTGTGCACTTGGATGGGTTAAACGCAGAGCACCAATTTCGAGTATGGGTCACCATACTTGACAATACGTCATGACTTTACTTTACTTTTACTTTATATGTATTATAAAATATTACTCCAGTAAAAGTAAAAGTACTGCTTTTTAAATTTTACTCGAGTGAAAGTATAAAAGTACTCAATTTTTTATGTACTTAAGTAAAAAAGTACTCATAAGCCCGATTCGGACAGTAATTGTTTCTCAGGGGGGCGTAAGTGATTTTCACCATATACAGGGGGTAGTGGGTGATTTAATTGCCGTCCGAATCCAGGACGTGTGTGTTTTTCTCTCACCACCCCCGTGAAAATCCCCGGCCAAATTACCTACTGTTTTTGACAAACACCAAGTTCGTGTGGTAATTTAATTGCCGTCCGAATCCACATCTCTAAGTTTACGAGAAGAAATCGATTCAAAATTCAGCATTTAAACCCTTTTTGAACACTCCTGAACACCGTACGGTAACTGTTGTACTTCGGTGTAATTTGCATAAATATTTATTTCTGAAATGCTGGAAAGTATTTAAAAGAACAATACTTCATAACTGTTTTTATTTTATAATTTTATAATTTTACATGAATATTTTTAAATACATTTTACACAATAATAAGAATAAATTTGTAAATAAAATTCATTTTATTTACAGCACACAAACATGTGACTGGCCACGTGAGCAGCACGTTCTCGGGTTCGCAGGATCACAGAACTCGCTCCTCCACTGTGAATAAATCGCCGACTGAATCCATGAGTTTTATCACTGAGGTGATATGTAAATTTATTTTTACAGGCATCCATATGATAAACAATTACCGTCCGAATGGATTTATTTTGCAATTTTATAAAGACTACTTAATTTTATATTTGCGCATATATACTGTTGATAAACAATATAAAAACAGACGTCACAAATGCGTATCATTTTAATAAAACTGCTAACGTTACAGCAGTGGGGAATTTGAACGTGCATGAGTTATTTTATATAAACTGTGTTATTTTAATGTTTCGGTTTTCAGACACCGCAATTCTGCATCTCGGAGCACGTGAGGTATTATAAGGAGTAACGATCTGTTTTATGAAATGTAGTGAAGTAAAAAGTACGATCTTATGCTTTGGAATGTAGTGAAGTAAAAGTAAAAGTTACTCAAAATAAAACTACTCCAGTAAAGAACAGATACTTGAAAAATGTACTTAAATACTGTAACAAAGTAAAGCTACTTCGTTGCTGACCACCACTGGCGATTTTCAATTTACAGCCAGAATTTATAAAAAAATGTATTATTTAAGACATATTCCAAGTCTTCCAAAGCAAAACGCCATAGGCTTTTGCGTGCCTTGTGAGGATTGCATCATCCTAATGTCTGGCAGTAGTATCTTTTGAATAAGATATGACCACATTGATGGAGGGGGATCATTTTCAGCAGTTAAAACCTTATGTTTTACTCTGTTCTTTGCATAAAGATATTGTAAGGCTTCAGAAGACTTGGAATGCAACTTGTTTGTAATACTTTTATATGGTTTTTTTTGGACAGTTTGGAAAATAAATACATAAAAAGCCTCTTACATATTTTATATAGTTGAGAAGGTCGGTGGATTTAGGGTAGGGGTGGGGTTAGGTACTCCAAAAAATCTATGAACGTATAATGCACATAAAATTCATGCAACAAATTAAATTCAACTTGATCTGACGCATAAGGCATACAACTGAAAGCAACAGAGTACCCTGCTTGTTGAAAAATGATGTTAAAAGGATACTCTGAGGTGACGTCAAGGGGTCCCTACCAAGCATCAATATGTGACTAGTTGGGAGTGAGAATTTGAACAAAATCAGAGAAGGATTTAAAAGAAAAAGTAAATAACAATCATTGTGTGTTAAAATAAATACCAAAAATTGTCCACTTCCACCTAGCTGTTCTATACCTGTGTAAACATGGATTTGTTTCTTCTTTTTTTTTTTTTTTTTGTAGGTGGCTGTGCTCTCTTAGACCAATGAGACAATCAGTCAATATTTATTTGCTCAGTCACAGATAGTGTAGAAAAGTCTCAAAGAGGGATTATTGACTGTTGTCCAATGTTGATGCACTGTCTTCTCCATTTCCAGAAGTCTCATCTTTTTCTATCATCTGTGTAATGTCATAATCTGATGCAGTCTTAAAAGAAGAAATAAGACTCTGCTATATAATTTGCTTGTTATGTAGTGATCATGGATCTTTTATTGGCCATTATTGTTGATCAAGACATTGTAATAGAGTTTTGGGCCAGACTGTCACAATAGATATGAGATGGGAATAGACAAGAAACAGTAACAAGATAAAGAGTATATAATACACAATGCTTTGAAGATCAATAAAATTACTGTATGTAACGCCACGCCAGCAGAGGGAGCCCTCACCTGAATACTGACTGCATGCTCCCTCTGCTGCTTCTACTTCCACTTCCTGTTTGGTACTTTAAAAGCGATCGCCATGTGCTTCCACCTTGCGAAGTATTGCCAGTTTCACCTGCCTTACCGAGCGTTTTTCATATACCCTGTCTGATTACCTGTTGCCGTCTTGTTTTGCCTCTGGATTATCGAGTTTACGGATCGCCCCTTTTGGATTGTTTGCCAGTGAGGACTGCTTTATGGTTTGACCCCTTTTGCCTGCCTTTGTCTTTTGCTCTCTAGATTTCCCCTTCTTGCTACGTTTGTTTATTTGGACTGATCACCCGGTATTGACCCTCTGCCTGCTTTATCTCACCGCTGCCTGGAATACGTTTATGTTGCATCTGCCTTAGACTGTCTTCTGACACCGACCTCCTGCCTGTTTTGTGTACTCTGCTTTTCTTAATAAACATCCGCAAATGGATTCAACTTCTGCCTCAGCGTCCCCGTTACAGAATACTTCGCCTACAATGAATCCAGCGGACGTTTCTAACCTCCAAGCGGCATTTGCTTATCAAGGAGAATTATTAAAGAGCTATCAGGAACAACTCAGCAAACTCCAGTCCGTCAACGAGCACCTAACACAGTACATCCGATCGCTACCTCCTCCCACGCCTAGAACGGTAAGCTTTGCTCTCCCTGACAAGTTCGATGGTACTGCTGAGTTATGTAAAGGATTTATTCGTCAAGTTAAGTTATATTTCGACCACCAGAAAGACAAATTCGAAACCGAAGAAACAAAGTGTGCTTTCCTTATGACACTGTTAACGGGCAGAGCCATCGATTGGGCTTCAGCAGTGTGGGATGCGGACGTTCGGTTCAGATGCTCAGTTAACTATTTCATGGACCAACTCCGTGAGGTGTTTGAATATCCCGCAGGGGGCAGGGATGTTTCGACACAATTGATCGGACTTCAGCAAGGTGATCGTACAGCTGCGGAATATGCCATTAACTTCCGAACTCTGGCTGCTCAAAGTGGATGGAATGATGTCTCATTGAAAGCTATGTTTTTCCACAGTCTTAATCCTGCTCTACAGGCTGAACTGGCTTGCCGCAAAGAGGATTTGTCCTTTTCTGATTTCGTCTCGCTCACGGTAAAGATCGATAACCTCATGAGACAACACTCCAAACCCAAACCTGAAAGGAGTAACTCGCAATAGCACCAACACCCATATCTTCTCCACGGGAGGAACCCATGCAGATCAACATTTCAAGATTGTCAGCGGAGGAGAAGGAAAGACGTCGCACTAACAACTTGTGTTTCTACTGCGGGGGAACAGGCCATCGCAGTCTAGGATGCCCTCAGAAACGTCCATCCAACACCAGGGTAAATATTAACCACTTTGCCTTACTTACCAACCGATCTCTCACCTTTCCCATTACCCTAGAAAATGATACTCTGTCTCTTGAACTTACTGCCTTGATAGACTCGGGAGCAGCGTTAAACATCATCAACCGGACTGTGGTGGAGGAATACCAGATCCCCGTTCAACCTTGCACACCCCCCATAAAGATCAAAGCCATTGATGACGCCCTCATCGGAGAAGGAATCACTTATCAAACCAAGACACTCACACTCAAGGTCGGCCTGCTGCACCAGGAATCTATTTCATTCTACGTCGTTGACTCTCCCAAGCATGAGGTAATCTTGGGATTCCCCTGGCTTTCGATTCACGACCCCGACATCTCCTGGTATCATGGTGAGCTAACACATTGGTCCGCCTTCTGTCAAAAGAACTGTCTTTCCGCAAAACCCCAACCCTGTTACACCACCACGGTAGAAAGTCCCCTCACTCACAAGGACGTTATCATTCCATCCTGCTATCACGACGTATCTGAAGTGTTCAGTAAGACCAAGGCAGCCCAACTTCCACCACATCGTCCCTGGGATTGTGCCATTGAGCTCCTCCCGAATGCCATGCCCCCTAAAAGTAAAGTTTACCCCCTTTCACAAAAGGAAAGTCAAGCCATGGAGGAATATATTAACGAGGCTCTAGACTCCGGATTCATCCAACCTTCTACTTCTCCCGCGGCAGCAGGGTTTTTCTTTGTCGAGAAGAAGGACGGAGGACTAAGACCCTGCATAGACTATAGAGGCCTGAATAATGTCACAGTTAAATTTCGTTACCCCCTCCCTCTAGTACCCTCTGCCTTAGAACAGTTACGTGAAGCCACCATATACACCAAACTTGACCTACGAAGCGCTTACAATCTCATTCGAATCCGTGAGGGTGATGAATGGAAAACCGCCTTCCTCACCACTAGGGGGCACTACGAGTACCGGGTGATGCCGTATGGGATGGCCAACTCTCCAGCTGTGTTTCAGTCGTTCATCAATGAGATCTTCAAGGACCTGCTCAACAAGTATGTGATCGCCTATATTAACGATATTCTAGTATATTCCAAGACAGAGGAAGATCACGTTGATCACGTACGTACCGTCCTATCAAGACTCCTACAGAATCAACTGTATGTAAAGGCAGAGAAATGTGAATTTCACGTTCGTCAAACCTCGTTCCTCGGGTACCATATCAGTCATCAAGGGGTTAAAATGGACATTTCCAAAATCCAAGCAGTCATCGAATGGCCACAACCCACCACAGTAAAGGAGTTGCAACGGTTCCTGGGGTTTGCTAACTTTTATAGGAGGTTCATCCGTGATTACAGCATGATTGCAGCCCCCTTAACATCCCTCCTAAAAGGTAAACCATCCAAACTAGCATGGACCGAAGCGGCCAGTCAAGCTTTCGTCTCCCTAAAAGAGAGATTCACGAGTTCGCCCTTGCGTATAATGAACAGAGTTAAAGTTTATGCGTATTTGGCGTGCTGTCCGGGGAGAGGGCTCCGAGCTCTGTAAATTACTCCCGAACCCGGGGCACTCCTCCTGTCCGGGGTGAGGGGTCCGAGCTCGGCATTTAACCCGGACCCAGAGCGCTCCCCCCCCCGAGCTCCTCCCCGCGCTGGGGTAGGAGCGGGCTGATGGTGAGGAGTTGGGGTGGAGGTGGGATGCTGAAAACTGTAGAGAGAATGAAGGTAAGATGGCTTGGTCTATTTATAGAAGTTCTCTCTCGGCTGATGGGATAGACTGAGTGATTGCTGATGGTGAATTGGCCGTGTTAATTATCTGCGCGTGCTCCTCCCGAAATTTGTTAATAAAACATCACTTCACCTCGGCCCCCATCCTGAAACATCCTGATCCAAATTTGCCCTTTATAGTGGAGGTGGACGCTTCTGATTGTGGTATAGGGGCAGTCTTGTCACAGAGACACGGTCAGCCAGGCAAATTGTTTCCATGTGCTTTCTTCTCCAGGAAACTGACTCAGGCAGAGCGTAACTACGACGTGGGGAACAAGGAACTTTTATCAATGAAAGCAGCAATTGAGGAGTGGCGACATTGGCTTGAAGGTGCCACTCACCCCTTCCAAGTAATCACAGACCATAAGAACCTAGAATACATCAAGGGAGCGAAACGTCTAAATCCAAGGCAGGCTCGCTGGGCACTCTTCTTCACTCGCTTTCAGTTTACGGTAACCTACAGGCCGGGCAGTCAGAATAGTAAAGCGGACGCTCTCTCACGACGCCACGATCCTCCTATCGAACAACAATCCCCAGAACCAATACTTCCTCCCACGGTTATCCTGGCTCCCATCTCTTGGGATATCATGGAGGAGATTCAGCGTGAGCAACAGAACGAACCACCACCCACAAACTGTCCCCCCAACCAGCAATTTGTACCAAGTACTCTACGGAATCGAGTGATGCAATGGGTGCATTCTTCCCTAAGCTCCGGGCATCCAGGTATCTCACGTACTCTCCATTTAACTAAGAACACATTCTGGTGGCCCTCCATGAACAGAGATGTAACATCATTTGTGAAATCATGCTCCCTCTGTGCTCAGTCTAAGACCCCCAAAGAATTGCCCTCTGGTCTTCTACGCCCACTCCCCATACCACAACGTCCATGGTCACACCTATCCATTGACTTCATCACCGACCTACCACCCTCCAACGACTTCACAGCAATACTGGTAACCATCGATCGATTCTCCAAATGCTGTCGTCTCATCCCCCTAAAAGGCCTGCCCTCTGCCATGGAAACCGCTCTTGCTCTCTTCCACAATGTGTTTCGCATCTATGGCCTCCCGGAAGACATAGTGAGTGATAGGGGCACCCAATTCACTTCTCAAGTATGGAGGGCATTCTGCAAACAGTTGGATATTAACGTGAGTCTGACTTCAGGATATCATCCTCAAGCCAATGGCCAGGTGGAAAGATTGAATCAGGAGATTGGACGATATCTGAGAACCTACTGTAACCGTGAACAACATAGATGGTCGGAATTCCTCCCATGGGCAGAATACGCCCAAAACTCGCTCACCCACTTGTCTACAGGTCTCACCCCCTTTCAGTGTGTCCTGGGGTTTCAACCACCGATGTTCCCGTGGTCTGGCGAACCCTCCTCGGTTCCAGCGGTCGATGACTGGATAAGGTGTAGTGAGAGGGTGTGGGACAGTGCTCATGTTCGTCTTCAGCGGGCTGTTAGGACACAGGAAATACAGGCTAACAGACGACGCCGTCCACACCCTCCCTACCAACCTGGGCAACGGGTCTGGCTCTCCACTCGGGACATCAAATTGCGGCTACCCAGCAGGAAGCTCTCCCCAAGGTACGTCTTCGTAGAATTAATGAGGTTACCTACCAGTTAGAGCTTCCTGCTAACTATCGTATCTCTCCCTCTTTCCATGTCTCCCTCCTGAAACCGGTCCACCCGGATGCTGACCCCGGCCATGAAGCCCCAGAACCACCGCCACCATTGGACATTGACGGGACTCCCGCTTACCAGGTGCACGAGTTGCTGGACTCGCGTCGGCGAGGGGGTCAGCTCCAGTACTTGGTGGACTGGGAGGGATATGGACCTGAGGAGAGATCGTGGGTAGCCGCCCGCGACATCCTAGACCCATCACTCATCGAGGAATTTCATCGAGCCAGACCCGACCGACCTGCACCACGACCACGGGGGCGGCCACGTCGAGCTCCGGGAGTCGCTCCTAGGGGGGGGGATTCTGTAACGCCACGCCAGCAGAGGGAGCCCTCACCTGAATGCTGACTGCATGCTCCCTCTGCTGCTTCTACTTCCACTTCCTGTTTGGTACTTTAAAAGCGATCACCATGTGCTTCCACCTTGCGAAGTATTGCCAGTTTCACCTGCCTTACCGAGTGTTTTTCATATACCCTGTCTGATTACCTGTTGCCGTCTTGTTTTGCCTCTGGATTATCGAGTTTACGGATCGCCCCTTTTGGATTGTTTGCCAGTGAGGACTGCTTTATGGTTTGACCCCTTTTGCCTGCCTTTGTCTTTTGCTCTCTAGATTTCCCCTTCTTGCTACGTTTGTTTATTTGGACTGATCACCCGGTATTGACCCTCTGCCTGCTTTATCTCACCGCTGCCTGGAATACGTTTATGTTGCATCTGCCTTAGACTGCCTTCTGACACCGACCTCCTGCCTGTTTTGTGTACTCTGCTTTTCTTAATAAACATCCGCAAATGGATTCAACTTCTGCCTCAGCGTCCCCGTTACACTGTAGTAGAGCAGACATATTTATATTAAGTTTTCATTACTACTACATGGAATGACGTTTTTGAGCAAATGGGAATTTTTCTTCATGAAAGACAAAAGTAGTCAAGAAAAGCCAGGATGAACATGTCAAATTGGTTATTAAATTATAGCAAACTTTTAAAGCATGATACAGTTGCATACCATTTTACATTTTTTATCTTTAAAATAACTTGGAAAATGTAAAAAAATTAAATGAATTACACCTCTCCACTTATCCTTTTGTTTCCAGACAGTAAAGGCAGCTGACTTTCTGAGCTGTGAATATCTAAATGAGAAATTCCAGTCTTCCATCCAACAAAATAAGCCTGACAGTGGAATTTTCTTTGGTTACCTGAGGCTTCTGTCTTGGCTGTGGTTACCTCCATGTGTTCATTTCACACAGTGCTGCTTTTGTGAAAAAAAAAAAAAATGTTAACAGAGTTCCATAATGTGACAGCTGTGTCCCAAGGTAGCAAAAGACAGAATCAGAGCCAGAAGTTGTGTCCTTGCTTGACTACAAGTCCTTCTACAGTAGCCTACTGTAGATTTAAATAAATATACCTTAATAAATAACAGTGAAGACAATGACACCTTTATAAAAAATAAGTAATAATTATAGCATGTTCACTTCAAATCTTCAGTAGAGTTATTGCAGGTTTTTGTATGGAAACAGTCATGTTGTAGACAATTTTTTCCCTTCACACAGATAGAAGAAATTTGTTATCATTTATGGAAAGATGTTTTGATCAATTTAGGGGATGTTTACATGACACTTGTTTTCAACAAAAAAATGGAAAACCTTTTATGTGCTCATTTACATGACAGTGTTTTGGGGGCCTGAAAATAGCAACTTTGGAAAACCTTAGAAATAAAATTAAATGTGAGATTGATGGTCAACACCTTATTAATAAGCTAAATTGTATTTTAAAATCCTGTATTTAACTAAAATGTCTATTCTATATTTATTATTGGAATCTAGATTATTATTGCTATGATATGCGGAAAATTAAATTCCAGCTTTGTTTATTATCAAAATTATCAAAATAATATCAGAATTCTTGTACAAAAATATGATCAGAATTCATGTAATTAAGTCAAACTGTTCAGTATGTTGAACATTGTAAAGTGATTATTACTGCTTATATAATACTTTAGTTCCCTCTCACACACAGTAAACACAAATACTGCATTTTGCTGTTTATTATGGAACAGCTACATTTTTCATATGTATGTTCTTATAAACAAATAAGAAAACACTTCAGCTGCAATAGCAGTTGCACCATTATGTATAAATCATTTGTAGGCCTTGGAATGGCGCTATTTCAATTACAGATTCCCATGAGAGCTGCTTCATACTGACTCCATTTGCAGATAACTCTGATAACTCATTATCATCAGTGACGACTGCTTTATCAACACTTGTGCTGTCACTCTAGAAAGTTGTTAGACCCTCCATAATTCTCCCATATAAATGTGGCTGTAAGTATTCTTATATTGTTCCTCGTTTTCATGTTGTGTGCTTGTGTTTCACGTCATTGTACTATAATGAATCAAATACAAATAAAGAAAATTATTATTTCCTGTAGCACCAAATACTGCACACTCGTATGCAGTTATTCTGATGAAATTAATTCTATTAGGATCTTTATTTGTCTGTTTGCCAAATCTGAGTGGTTGTTCAAGTGTGAAGAAAGCCAATTAAACTAAACTAACAACTGTAAACACAGGTTACTTGTCCCTCTGTGAGAAATGAAATTGGAGTAATATATATTACCACCAGGGTTTCTTGAGGCTACAGTGGAATTAATGCAATGCTGCCACATGATTTTAATGCAATGATGCAAGCAAAGCCTATGGCAATTACTTGTGTGTCATTCACCACCTGGAGTGCTGATTAGAGAAACTGATGGACAGAAAGCTGGACCAATCCAACTTAACATTTGTTACATACTCAACAGCACCCTGAGGTTACCTTCTGACACTTCCTAAAACAGCAAGACTCTTTTGACATTCTGTATTTCTCAATTTAATTTTGCCTAGAGTTTCTTTGCCCCATAATCACTCTCAAAAAATACTTTGTGAATCAGTGAGAAAAGTACACACTGCTTCAGGAGCTCTCTGAGGGTGTAATTTTTATTCCACTAGTCTCACATGGTGGGAATATGGCGGGATTCATGGTGGGAACAGGTGAAATTGTGGCCTTTGACATTTCATAATATGGGATAGAGAAGTACTGTACACAATGTCGTGAGAAAAGGAGTATGATTCTCATAGCAGGAAACTAATAAAATAGCAGGACCTATCCAGGGACGGATCTATCGGGGTGGCACGGGGTGGCAGCTGCCACCTTAAGAAAAAGCTTTGCCACCCCAGAATAAAATATAAATGTAAGCAGTGTTTCATGTGCTACTTTTCAGCCGTGGCGATGACAGCGTAATGGAAAATAATGGCAAAAAAAAACAAGTCTTTCACTAAACTGTGCACGATGGTTGCACCAGTGTAGTCGGCTTCATTAAAAAATTACTCGTATGAACCAGTTATTTTTGAGTGAAAACCATAAAACACTGCCCATTCACTAATGAATTGTATTTGCATTTGTTCGTGAATCAGATACTGCTTCTCAGTTTATTCAGAATTCCCCTGTTAAATCTAATCATGTCTGGATATGTCTGAGATTCATCCCGGAATTGTTTGGTGATCCGATTCTCCGACCACTCGCTCCACTTTCATCATGGATATAGGCCTTTCTGCCATATCAGATGAAACAATAACATGAAATCAATAAGAAGATGCCGATCACGAAAACTATAGCAGAGTTAAGTAAAAATCTTGTATTGCAGTTTTCTCGATTGGTCCATTTTCCAATACAATTAATCCAGTTCTCAAAACAAAGACACATTTCTCAAAAAGTTTAACAATGAGTATTAAACATTAGGTAGCAAAACTGATGACACCAATCAGAATATCTGCATCCTAACAACAGAGAGAGGAGAGAGCTGAACGAATAATATACATGGGTTTTATACTTACACATTCAGTATAATTGCAGTACAGTACCAGTACATTAGATGATGGAAATTTCACTATTCTAAATGTACAGTAAACTGTAGCAAATGGTGTACACCTTCAAATGTGTGACTGTCAAATTTTATTTGTAAACATTTTTTTATGTGTAGGCTACTGCATGTTTGCAGAACTGAGGAATGACTAGCCTATAGTCTTGAGTCAGGAGACCAGGAAACTGCTATAGTATTGTATACTCTAATGCCATTTGACCAAATGTGCAGAGGATGCTGAATTTATTTATTTTATTTTTTTTACTGTACTGTATTGTGGTGCATACCAAGTTCATATACAATTCTTTGGTATTTGAACGTTTAGTCTTTTTCATCTACTGCAAGATTACTTTACAGTAGTAAAATAAAAATCATCTGTTCCCAAAAGTCCATTGCTGAATTATTACTATTATCTATATGTTGTATGTTATGTTGTATACTGTAATAGACATTGAGCTGCAAAAAATATATACATGTGTGTGTGTTTGTGTGTGTATATATATATATATATATATATATATATATATATATATATATATATATATATATATTTAGTCATTTAGCAGACACTTTTATCCAAAGCGACTTACAAATGAGGACATAAGTGTCACGAATCTGGTCCATGCTCTCCCGGTTAACCACCACCAGAGGTCACCCGCTCACCATATTGACTTTCACTCACAACACACTGGACTCCATTTCCCACAATGCATTGCACAGATCACAGCTGTCACCATTCACACATCACACACCTGATGCTCATTTCACAATCACCACCACACACCATATAAGCCTGGGACTTGCTCTTGCTCAGGGCCGAGTATTGTTAGCGTATATCACTCCCCAAGCGATAGCAACTCTACAGAGCCATCATCCTAGTCCTAGTCTTGCCTTGTTTTCCTGCCGTGTCTGACCCTGCCCGTGTTTCCTGGATTAACCCTTCGCCTTGCCGTTTGGACTCTGTTTGCTCCCCGTTTGGATTATTGCTTTTGACTCTGGATTATCTCTCTGCCTTGCCCCTTTGGATACTGTTCGCTCATCGTTGACCCACGCTTGCTCCACGGATTGCTCTGTCTTGCCCTTGCCATACCTGTTTGCCGATCTCTGACCCTGCCTGTTGTCTGACCATGTTTGCTAATAAAGCTTTGCATATGGATCCGCACGTCTCCCGTCTCGTCAGCCCCGTAACAGAATACTCGGCCACACAAGGATCCAGCGGCTTTTCCAGAGGACATTGGCCAGGTATGGACACTGCACGACTGTTGTTAACCCTCGAGCAGGGTTTGAGACCGCTCGAGCAATACATACAGGAGTACTTAGACCTCGCCTATTTTTCTGATCTGCCGGACTATGCACTAATAGACTTTTTTTGTGAGGGCATTAATCAGCCGCTCAAACGACAGTTAATCCGTGAGGGTCCCCGTGCGTCACTCAGTCAATTCATGGATTATGCCTTGCTGTGTGTGGGCTCTCCGTTCACTGTGGGTGTCGCGGAGGAACACAACACCGCACTCACTCTCAAAATGGCGGCAGCAACAGCACCCCTTCTCGTCATGCCTGTCAAGCCAGAGTCTGCTCACGTCGTCGCTGTCAAGCCAGAGTCTGCTCACGTCGTCGCTGTCAAGCCAGAGTCTGCTCACGTCGTCGCTGTCAAGCCAGAGTCTGCTCACGTCGTCGCTGTCAAGCCAGAGTCTGCTCACGTCGTCGCTGTCAAGCCAGAGTCTGCTCACGTCTCAGTGCTCCAGCCAGAGTCACAGCACGTCTCAGTGCTCCAGCCAGAGCCAGAGTCTCTTCACGCCTCCGCCGAACTGCCAGAGGCTGTTACCACAGATTCAAGGTCAGTCCTTCGAGTTCTGATATCCAGTGTGATGGACCCACCACTGATGTCAGTGCGAGTAGCTGGCATTCCCAGGGCCTCAACCCTGGCTGTTACAGAGACTGTTCCCCTGACCTCAGTGCTTCCCGTTATGGCGGTTGCCATTTTGAGTGTGTGGGCTGCACACTGTGCTCCTGAGGCCTCTCCTGTCCACGAGTCTGCTCCAGTGCCTCCAGAGGTGGCGGCTTCCGCTGCAGAACCTCCCGACGTGGTGGCACCCATCCCTGAACTCGCTGTCTGCCCTGTCACGGCCACGGAGGCCGTTCCTGACCTCATGGTCTGCCCTGTCACGGCCATGGAGGCCGTTCCTGACGTCACTGTCTACCCTGTCACGGCCACGGAGGCCGTTCCTGACGTCACTGTCTACCCTGTCACGGCCACGGAGGCCGTTCCTGACCTCATGGTCTGCCCTGTCATGGCCATGGAGGCCGTTCCTGAACTTACGGTCTGCCCTGTCACGGCCACGGAGGCCGTTCTTGAACTCACTGTCTGCCCCGTCACGGCCATGGAGGCCGTTCCTGAACTCACTGTCTGCCCTGTCACGGCCATGGAGGCCGTTCCTGAACTCACTGTCTGCCCTGTCACGGCCATGGAGGCCGTTCCTGAACTCACTGTCTGCCCTGTCACGGTCATGAAGGCCGCCCCTGAACTCACTGTCTGTCCTGTCACGGCCAAAGAGGCCGTCTGCGAGCTCTCGCCCTGTCCTGTCACGGCTAAAGAGGCCGTCTGTGAGCTCTCGCCCTGTCCTGTCACGGCTAAAGAGGCCGTCTGTGAGCTCTCGCCCTGTCCTGTCACGGCTAAAGAGGCCGTCTGTGAGCTCTCGCCCTGTCCTGTCACGGCTAAAGAGGCCGTCTGTGAGCTCTCGCCCTGTCCTGTCAGGGCTAAAGAGGCCGTCTGTGAGCTCTCGCCCTGTCCTGTCACGGCTAAAGAGGCCGTCTGTGAGCTCTCGCCCTGTCCTGTCACGGCTAAAGATGCCGTCTGTGAGCTCACGCCTTGTCCTGTCACGGCTAAAAACGCAGTCTATGAATCCTCGTCCTGCCCTGCCACGCCCCCTGAGATCATGAATGCTCTCCCTGTATTGTCTGTCTCTGCTCTCCCTGTGTTGTCTGTCTCTGTTTCCCCCAGATCTCAGACTCTGCCATGGGTTCCTGCCCTGTCTGCCTCCCTGTGGTGGTCTTCTGCTCGGGTCTGGTGGTCGTCTGCTCCGCCATGGGGGTCTTCTGCCCGGGTCTGGTGGTCGTCTGCCCCACCGTGGTGGTCTTCTGCTCGGGTCTGGTGGTCGTCTGCTCCGCCCTGGTGGGCTCCGGTCCTGTCTGCTCCGCCCTGGTGGGCTCTTGCTCTGTCCTGGTCTCCGGTTCCGCCTGGGTGTCCTGCTCTGCCGGTTCTGCCTCAGTCCCCGGTCTTCCCACTTCCTCACGGACCTGGCCCTCCGTCCCTCCCCCTGTTCCGCCTCCACTCCACCGCCCTCCTGGAGTATTTAGGAGCGTCTGGAAGCCGCTCCTTGGGGGGGGGCTATGTCACGAATCTGGTCCATGCTCTCCCGGTTAACCACCACCAGAGGTCACCCGCTCACCATATTGACTTTCACTCACAACACACTGGACTCCATTTCCCACAATGCATTGCACAGATCACAGCTGTCACCATTCACACATCACACACCTGATGCTCATTTCACAATCACCACCACACACCATATAAGCCTGGGACTTGCTCTTGCTCAGGGCCGAGTATTGTTAGCGTATATCACTCCCCAAGCGATAGCAACTCTACAGAGCCATCATCCTAGTCCTAGTCTTGCCTTGTTTTCCTGCCGTGTCTGACCCTGCCCGTGTTTCCTGGATTAACCCTTCGCCTTGCCGTTTGGACTCTGTTTGCTCCCCGTTTGGATTATTGCTTTTGACTCTGGATTATCTCTCTGCCTTGCCCCTTTGGATACTGTTCGCTCATCGTTGACCCACGCTTGCTCCACGGATTGCTCTGTCTTGCCCTTGCCATACCTGTTTGCCGATCTCTGACCCTGCCTGTTGTCTGACCATGTTTGCTAATAAAGCTTTGCATATGGATCCGCACGTCTCCCGTCTCGTCAGCCCCGTAACAATAAGAAGCAATCAAATCCAACAAAAGAGCAACAACGTGCAAGCGCTATTACAAGTCTTGGTTAGCCTAACGCAGTACAGATAATAATTATTATTATTATTATTTTTTTTAAATAAAAAGACATATAGATAAAATAAAATTATAATAGAGAGTGCTAGAGTTAGAGGGTGAAGTAAAGATGGAACAGATGAGTTTTTAGCCATTTCTTGAAGATGGGTAAGGATTCGGCTACTCGGATTGTGTTGGGCAGGTCATTCCACCAGATGGGAACGGTTAATGAAAAAGTCTGTGAAAAGTGTTTTTGTGTCTCTTTGGGATGGTACAATAATGCGTCATTCACTTGAAGAATGCAAGCTTCTAGAGGGCATATTCTGAAGTAATGAATTTAGGTAAAGTGGTGCAGAGCCAGTGGGGGTTCTGTAGGCAAACATTAATGCCTTGAATTTAATGCGAGCAGCTATTGGTAGCCAGTGCAAATTGATGAACAGAGGCGTGACGTGCATTCTTTTCGGCTCATTAAAGATTAATCTTGCAGCGCATTTTGGATTCATTGTAGAGGTTTAATAGAATTGGCTGGAAGACCTGCCAAGAGAGCATTGCAATAGTCAAGTCTGGACAGAACAAGAGCCTGAACAAGGAGTTGTGTTGCATGTTCCGAGAGAAATGGCCTGATCTTCTTAATATTGTATAATGCAAATCTGCAGGACCGGGCAGTTTTAGCAATGTGGTCTGAGAAATTCAGCTTATCATCAATCACAACTCGAAGGTTTCTGGCTGTTTTTGAAGGAGTTATGGTAGATGAGCCTAACTGGAAGGTGAGATTGTGATGAAGCGATGGGTTAGCTGAAACTACAAGCAGTTATGTCTTAGCTAGGTTGAGCTGAAGGTGATGGTCCATCATCCAGCAAGAAATGTCTGTTAGACACGCTGAGATGCGAGCAGCTATTGTCGGATCATCAGGATGGAATGAGAGGTAGAGTTGAGTGTCATCAGCATAGCAGTGATATGAAAAGCCATGTTTCTGAATGACAGAACCTAGTGATGCCATGTAGACAGAAAAGAGAATTGGTCCAAGAACTGAGCCCTGAGGCACCCCAGTACCTAGATGTTGCGACTTGGATACCTCACCTCTCCAAGATACTTTAAAGGACCTATCAGAGAGGTAAGACTCAAACCACTGGAGTGCGGTTCCTGAGATGCCCTTTCTCAATAGGGTTGACAAGAGGATCTGATGGTTGACTGTATCAAAAGCAGCAGACAGATCCAGCAAGATAAGTAATGAAGATTTGGAAGCCGCTCTTGCAAGTCTTAGGGCTTCAACAACAGAAAGAAAGGCAGTTTCGGTCGAATGTCCACTTCTGAAGCCAGATTGGTTACTGTCCAGGAGGTTGTTCTGTGTGAGAAAGACAGAGACTTGGTTGAACACAACTCGTTCAAGTGTTTTTGCAATGAAAGGAAGAAGGGAAACCGGTCTATAGTTCCCTAAAAGAGTTGGGTTAAGAGTGGGTTTTTTAAGAAGTGGAGTTATACGAGCCTGTTTAAATGCTGAGGGAAAAATTCCAGTGTGAAGGGATGTATTAACGATGTGAGTGAGTGCAGGTACAACTGCAGGAGAAATGGCTTGAAGGAGATGAGATGGAATAGGATCAAGCGGACAGGTAGTAGGATGACTGGAAAGGATGAGTTTAGAGACCTCTGCCTCAGAGAGTGGAGAGAAGGATGTAAACGAGTGTATGTTTGCTGGTAAGATATGTTTTATAGATTGTGGTGTGGAAAATTGTGCAGTGAGGTTTGTAATTTTATTAATGAAGAATGTGGCAAAGTCGTCAGCTGTTAGAGATGATGAAGGAGGAGGAGGACAAAGGAGGGAGGAAAATGTTTTAAAGAGCATGTGAGAGTGAGGCAAATTGTTAATTTTGTCATGATAGTATGTCCTTTTAGCAGTAGAAACATTAGCAGAGAAGTCAGAGAGGAGTGATCGATATAAATTAAGGTCAGAAGGATCACGTGACTTGCGCCATACCCTATCCACAGCCCTGAGTTAAGAACAATGTTTTTGGAGGACATCAGATAGCCAAGGAGCAGAATGGGTGGCTTGGAAGATAAGGGGCAGAAAGTATTTAAACAAGACGTCAGAGTGGAACAGAAAGTATCAGTAGCACTGTTAGTATCAAGAGAGGATAACTGTTTAGGGGGAGGAAGTGAAGATGAAACCATAGCAGATAGCCGGGAGGGTGAGAGTGAACGCAAGTTACGTCGAAAAGTGACATGTGGAGGGGTATGTGATGTGTCAGGAATCATGTTGAGGTTAAGAGTGAACAGGAAAGCTGTTAAAGTGCGGCAGGTCCACACTCGGTGTAGTTGTGTGTATCTACCTTCGGCCCAAGTTAGTTTAGTCTCAGGCGGGCCCCTGCTAGAATGAAGGCGATCAGCTGCCTGAGAGAAGGATCTGGTGGCTAATCCTGAGGAGCTTTCGGCGGGCACAGTTCTCAAGAGGAATACTTCAGCTGCAAAACGTAAGTTATTTAATTTATTTGATATTCGATCTCGTGTTGTTTGATGTTTTAAATGCCACGAAGAGAATCATTTTTAGATGGTTTCTATTAGGAGGTTTGCGATGACGTCAGAAAAACCATTCGGTCCCGTATTGAGTGTTGATGAGTAATGTTAGGCCTAATTGTTATGCGCGGTCTTTAGAAAAACAATGTGATTTTTTTTTTTATTAAAAAAACTAAAACTGATGAGCAGTATCCAGTATGCTATAATGTTAGCTAATTAAATTTTAATGAGTTAAATTCTATTTTGTTTGCTAGAACTAATTCGATTAGTTTTTTTCAATGAGTGATTGGTATTGAATCAGGAGTCGGACTGCGCTGGTGGCGCCATAAATATCTATACGAGTGACTCTATGATTTTATTCACTTAACCATTCAAATGAGTCATTTGTTTGTGAATCAAACTGAGCACGCTGTTGTAGCATTACAGCTGCTAAGACAATTCAATATGTGCAACCTGAATTTAATAATAATATTTATTTTGTGGTAACATTGCCGTGTGGGAAGCTCTGACACAGAAAAACACTATAGATACGTAAGAGAGCTGTAAAATGTAAGTGCATCATCTTTTGTTCTTGAATGGAGGCCTAATCTATCTGCTGCACTAGAGCAGGTTCAATTTGTAGAGTGATTGAGAAATTTTGAAGCATATATATATATATATATATATATATATATATATATATATATATATATATATGGGTGATTCTTAGACTATGGGCACTTTTATGTTCTTTGGTCATATTTTTTAACTATTAATGTACCTGAATTAAGCACTAGTAAAATAATTAAAATACATTATAGTATTTAATGTGAGACCACTATCAATATTACTTTTTATACAAAATTATTGTATAAAAGTATTGGTGTCATTTCCACCACAACACTGTAATGTCCCTTTAAAAAGTGTGTGAAAGATTGTTTAGGTGGTTTCTATGGAAAAGTTCAGTGACATCAGAGCACATGTTGGACATGGAGGGAATTAAAATGTTGATCAACAACAAATGAAGAAAAATCAAGGTAAATAATGCTTGATCAGTTCATATATTTATTCTACATATTTATTCTATTTCCAAACATGCTGTACCTTCAAGGTTTTTTTTTTAAAAAGCTAAACATTTTAAGTTAAATAAGAGTATTTTGCAGAAATTAAATGCTGAGTATTAATTCAAAGCTAATTAGTGAAGCTATCTTCCATTTTTTCACAAAAAAACTACAGAAATGTCGGTAACACTTTAGAATACGGTTCCATTATTAATGAATAACTACACAAGAACGCATGAGTAATGCAATATTAGCACTCTAGTAACTATTAGTAACTAACAAGAAACTCTGATTAATGAATTAGTAAGTAATAGTGCTTAGTCAAATGTGAAATGTGTTCACTATTAGCTAATCAGTAACTATTATTTTTTCATACCTCCCTAAGAACTACTGTATACAGGTTCATAATTAATATGAATAATACATAATGAATAATTAATTCTAAAGTAAAGGTCGTGGTAACCCACTAGTAATGACTCAATTATTACCAAATTCTTCAAAAGGAATTACTAATTATTTGGATCAGTATTCTAAAGGGAAGATCATGATAACTCCCTAGTAATTACTGAAGTCAGTGTAAACTTTTAAGGTTTTGGTTAGTAATTCATTTTGCTAGATTTGGTAACACTTAAATCATTACTAATGGGTTACCGTGATCTTCACAATACTGATCCAAATAATTAGTAGTTTCTTCAGAAGGATGTAGTAACTGTTACAGGGCTGACGAGACGTGAGACGTACGGATCCATTTACAAAGCTTTATTATAGGACATGGTCAAGACAGGCAGGGTCAACCAACAGCAGACAGGTATGTAGAGGGCAAGACAGAAGCGTGGTCAAGGAAACAGGCGTAGTCAATGATCGGCGTACAATATCCAAACAGGGCAAGGCAGGAAGAAAAACCCAGGAACACTGGCAAGAATCAGAACACAGGAAAACCACGAGGAAAACTAGGAACAGAGAACGCTTTGTAGTGCAGACAGGCTAACAATACTCGGCAGCGAGCAAGAGCAAGTCCCAGGCTTAAATAGTGTGTGTTTGGGTGATGGTGATTGCGAGATGGTTCTCAGGTGTGGGCGTGATCAGTGTGAACAGCTGTGAGTGATTAGTGAGTGCAATGGATGGTGGGAAATGGAGTCCAATGTGCTGTGTGAAAGTCCATGTGGTGAGCGGGTGACCTCTGTTGGTGAGTAAACGGAAGTGCATGGCCAGGATTCGTAACAGTAACACTTGAGTCATTACTATCCAAAACCTTACATATATCTCAAAAGCTTTAAATCACGTCAGTCAGTATTAGGGAGTTATGATGCTTTTCACTTTAGAATACTGATCCAAGTAATTAGTAGTTCCTTTAAAATAATTAGATAATTCTTGAGTTATTACTAGGGGGTTACCATCATATTCATTTTAGAATTAATTATACATTATGCATAATTCACATGAATTATGAACCTGTATACAGTAGTTCTTAGTAGTTCTTTAGGATATATAAAACAAATAGTAGTTATTGATAGCTAATAGTGAACTACCAGTTTCAACTGAGCGCTATTACTTACTAAATCACTAATCATAGTTTCTTGTTAGGTAATAATAGTTACTACAATGTTAATAGTGCATTAGTGACTTGTTCCTGTGTAGTTATTCATTAACAAAGGATCAGTATTCTAAAGTGTTACCGAAATGTCATTTCCACCACATTGCCTCTGTGGTGGAAATGACATGTATGGTTTCAAAGTACAATTGATATGTTTAATGACTTTGTGAATTGAGTTTAATGAGTGTGATGAGTTTAAGACTTTTTCTAATAAATATCTCTGCTGTTTCTCTACATTCAAGTTAATTCATTGTCATTTCCATCACCAGACATTTAAAAAATATATATATTTAAAATATTCTCATCACACATTAAAGATGTGTCGACAATTTATGAGATCATGCTCTGCTTAATATAAAAATTCAAATTATTTATTTTCTAATTAGCTTTTACCCAAACCAATATTACATTTCAGAGTGTGACAGGTGTACAGTTCAGCATTTGGTCCTTGGGGCAGTTAATTTATCTAATTGACAAATGTATAATTATTGTACATTGTGGAAAAACTGGTAAAACTAGTTACAAAAATGATCTTAGACAATTCTTGAGTGGCATAAGTTATTCTATATTTAAATAACAGCTGTATATTGAGATGTGGTGGAAATGACATTTCTTCATTGAAGGTCGGAAAAATGTAAAATATTAACAATTTCTCTTGTAATCTAAGTTTGTCCTCTTACAGACCTTAAAACTAGACAAATTATTTAAATTTATGAGACTGTGTTACGTGACTTTTGAACAAGTTTTTTTTTTTCAACTTCACAAGGCTAAAAGTGCCCCTAGTTGAAGAAACGCCCATATATAGCTACTGTATGATGTGATTACAATCTTACTTATTTTATTGTGGTGGGGATTATTATGAGCAATCAAATTTAAAAGTTTAATCTGAACACTTTATGTAATCTGACATCTTTTTTCTTTTTTTTTTTTTTCTTTTTTACAGAAATTCTGAGCTGCTGCATGAACTTATGCATGAACATTCATCATTCATCATTCATGCCTTGTTCTTGGTCGAACTGACCAGAAATGGGAGTCCGAGCTTCTGGCAGTTTTGAGTTCAGTAACTTTGGCGATTTAACTTTGGACCCATCAACCCATGGCTGGAATAACGAAACTTTCACTCCTAAAGGAATTTATCAAGAATTAATAAACGCATTATAGATGCAGCAGGACACTTTACTCAGCATCAACAAACCAGTGCAAGTAACCGCTTGTTAACTGTTTAGACTCGCTTCTAGGCTTCGACCCCTTTTGATTAAGGTGATGTAATTCTTTGCTGGTTCTAACAGGTTGTGTTTAGCTAATGTGCAAATCCTCTCTCTCTCTTGCGCGCGCGCGAGCGCGTGCTCTCTCTCTCTCAATGCCTTCATTGCTTTGGCATCTATGTTTAATGTGTGTATGTTTGTGTTTAGTTCAATGTTACATGTTCCCCTTTGTAGTGTAGTTTAATAAACATCCATATGTATTCACACTTGGTTGTCTGTGTCTGCAGCTCACAGAAACGAGGTCGCTTAACGTTCCGGTTTTGTTACATGCTAATGATGTATTAATAAGGGAATTATTTTTTTGTGACCAGAGAAATAATTTTCCTTAGAGTCAATAGACGATTGAAACTGTTCGTATTGCGGATGAACAAATCATTGTATTGTACTATCAGAGGTGTCAAGTAACGAAGTACAAATACTTCGTTATACCTTCCTTAAGTAGAAATTTTGGGTATCTATACTTTACTGGAGTAATTATTTTTCAGCCGACTTTTTACTTCTACTCCTTACATTTTCACGCAATTATCTGTACTTTCTACTCCTTACATTTTAAAAATAGCCTCCTTACTCCTATTTTATTTAGGCTCGTTTTCATTCCGGCTTGTCATCGTCATGGGCGTTGCTAGGTCATTTTTAGGGGGGCTTTAGCACCCCTAAATTTCTGCTCAGCCCCCCTAAGAATCTTGCGATTCTTCCCCTTTAAATTTCGGCTCCCCCCCATCTTTCTGCGCGTTCTTCAATCCACAGACTGCGGTGGCGCAGAGGAGAGGACAAGGTGTGTGTTTATCGATAGATTGTTATAATATCTACATCTGTGCAGTTCTTTGTCTTAAATACAGTTTACAAAAAGTCATGGGAGAGCAATCGGTTTCCAATCTTCTGTAAAATTTTCGCTGCATTCACCACTCATCACACCACAGCTGTTTCCTTCAGCGAAAGCCCTTAACACATTATACGCATACTTTATAAAACGATCACGTTATTGCTATTTTCATTTGAAAATTTAGCTTTCAATATAGAACTTAATATTACAGCGCATGTGGCATTAACTACCATACAGTTATGCATAGAAGTGATTAAAGAGTGACAGACAGCACTCAGTCAGTGCAGTCATTTTAATTGCATATCAGAGTGATTGACAGAGATTGAAACATTGTGTGTCCTTCTCACAGACTGCTTCAGTTTTGCGGGGTTTTTTTTCTTTTTTTACTTTTAAAAGTTAATCACAGCACCCACATAGTTTAATCCATTGTCCAGCCTTTTAGCTGTGTTGTTTATATTGCTAATATGGATAGTCAGTGTAAGTTTAAAGTGATATGATGTTTTATGTTTACAATTTTCTGTTTGTACTTGAGCATAGAAAAAGATTTGTACTAGTAATGCAAACAGTAACATTTTTGGTTTGTACAGTAAACAGGTGTGTGTGTGTGTGTGTGAGATCAGGTAGACTTGTATTTGGCTTGTACTCGGATGTTATACCCATCTATGCAATACAGTGGAATACTGCAATAAGTTTAGTATACCATCCTACCCTATTAATACATTTTTTTGTAAATATTTATTTATTTTTTATTATTACACCATCATTGGGGGCTGAGCGCCCCTAAAATGAAAATCCTAGCATCGCCCTTGGTCATCGCTAAAAAAAATAAAAATAAAAAATAAAAACTTATCCAGATAAATCGCGCCATCCGGATAGAGTGAATTGTGGTTGGATGAGAATATAAACCTATACCATTCCGACACCCTATTGGTTTGTACGCGATCCATCGCACCTGCACATGACACAAATCACGTCACACTCAAAAAATATTATTTCTTAAAAGTTATTATTTCTCCACTACTGGCTCATTTATCAAACGGGTGCTTTCTCTTCGTCCGTTGCCCTCACAGATTCCTGCAGCTAAGCTTGGATGTACATTTACATTCCAATAAAGGTTATTGATGACATGCCTCTGAAGTTTGACTTTTTGGACCATTACAATACTTACAGGCAACTAGTCATCATATCTTCCGCTCCATGAAACACGTTAATGCTCAGTAGTACACATATATGTTTTTTTAATGTATTTGCATTGTACTAAAATGCGTTCATTTTCAGTGGGCACATATCCGGCTGAAACAGGTAGCCTAGTGCATCCCACATTTTTCAACATTAACATTTTAATATAACATTATAGTCATTATGGCCTTTAGAAAAATGTTTTTTTGAGGAGGTGGGGTAGTGCACAATAGGCCCCTGTGCCGCGGCCTAAGCTTTTGTCCTTAATGTCATTTTTTTTTCCTTCCACATTTCTATAATTCAAATCCCTGGTAACGCTTTATTTCGATAGTCCACTTTAGACATTCTACTAACAGTAAGTAACTTTGCAACTACATGTCAACTAGCAGTCATTAGAGTATTAGTAGACTGTCTGCTTAATATCTGCTAACACTTTATTTTGATGGGTCCACAACATACGACACACTGACTATGAGAAACTTTGCAAGTATATGTCAACTTATTCTACCAACCCTAAACCTAACCTAACAGACTACTCTGAGGATTAGTAGATATGTAGTTGCAAATTAATGAGAATTAGTTGACATGTAGTTGACGTAGTTACAAAGTTACTTTAGTTACTATAGTTAGAAGCTTGTCTAAAGTGGACTATCAAAATAAAGTGTAACCAAATCCCTTAAAGGATCTTTATGCTGCACCAATTAGAGTAAGCAACAACACTTCCCATAATATCTAATGTACTTGTTAATTTGTAAGAAGAATGACATCAATGCTTATATTAGTCGCTTATATTCTGTCTCACCCTTATCCCTAGGTTACAGTAATCAGCTGATCCAGCCGGTATCCAGACCAGACGGTGGACCTGCACCCAGGTATGACCACAACGCATCTCTGAATGTCAGCGGAGACCATGCCAACTAGATGACAGATCCCTGTTAAGACCTCATTGATGGCCCCATCACAGATCCTCAGCAAAGACTACGAGAACCAGACAAGCCCTCTGCACAGACCCTTTTTACCAGCTTCACCTACTGGCATGATGTTTCTTCAAGCAGAAGTTGGATCAAATATTCTGAATGATATCAATAACTGACGGGAGAAGAGACTGGCGGCGACTTTTCTCGAGCGGCTTCGTCCTACTCCTTGGCCCCCGGAGCTTCTGGGGGATTAAACGGCCCGGCATCCTGGCCCGTCAGCCGTAATGGGTGCGGCAGTCTCCCTACTCGACGCTCCCTTCCTGGACCCGCGAGGACACCAGCGTGCATGCACAGGAAGAGACCGGTCTCCCGAGGAGAGGCGCGCTCGGCATTTAAACGGTGGCGGTGATGAGGCTCTATTCACATCAGGTGCACCTCATCACACGCTGCCAGCCCTGGCTGTTTCAGCGCCCCTCCTCTCACACACACCCACTCCCGTCGGGAGCCTGGTGAAGGGCGGCGAATACGGGACGGGTGGTGATGATGATAAGGGGGGAGGCAGCCGACTCGTCACCCCCCCCCCCCCCCAAGCGACATCCCCGTTCTAGGGTAACCGCCCACGCAGGAGTGCTACCTTCCTCAACCAGGCTCCAGCGGTCAGAGTGGGCAGGGCAGGAATTCCTCTCCGGGCAACTCTCCGTCTCGCACCGTGCCGGAACCGGGACAGAGAAACCGGGTATCAGTCGACAGCCTCAACCAACCACAGGGTAAAATGACAAATAGACAGAACGTCACTTACCCCTTTGGTGGCTGGGAGGCTGTCCCCATTGTTCCTCCGTCCCCGTGCGGGCTCCACGGCTTCTTGCGAGCGAGAGGGGATGACGTCATCAGGTGTTGCCCAACTGCTCTGTCTAGGCTCCGCCTGCCCGCATTCTCCACCACTGTGGCGGGAGGAGCAAACGACAGACACAGTGGGCGTGGCGTCAGGCCTCGGAGAGGTTTTTATTAAACAAAATAGTGTCCAAGGGGGAAAAGTGTCCAAAATAAACAGGGGATTTGGTGTCCTCGTCGTGCTGCGGGGTACGTGAAGGAAGGCAGTGTTCAGAAAGGAAGGGTCCAGGGAAGGGGCGGAGTCCGGTGGCCGCACGTGCTCCCCTCTCGGGTCCGGGAGCAAGTGGCGGCGGCTTCTCTCGAGCGGCTTCGTCCTACTCCTTGGCCCCCGGAGCTTCTGGGGGAATAAACGGCCAGGCATCCTGGCCCGTCAGCCATAACGGGTGCGGCAGTCTCCCTACTCGACGCTCCCTTCCTGGACCCGCGAGGACACCAGCGTGCATGCACGGGAAGAGACCGGTCTCCCGAGGAGAGGCGCGCTCGGCATTTAAATGGCGGCAGTGATGAGGCTCTATTCACATCAGGTGCGCCTCATCCTCATGTTTCAGCGCCCCTCCTCTCTCACACACCCACTCCCGTTGGGAGCCTGGTGAAGGGCGGCGAATACGGGACGGGGTGGTGATGATGATAAGGGGGGGAGGCAGCCGACTCGTCACAATATTCAGCAATATAATTGACTGCACTCACACCATTTGATAAGAACTGAACTGAATTATGACACAATGTTTTTTATATAATATACAGTAAATACAATTTACTGTATATTTAAAAAGTGTGTTCATGTTTATACTGTAGTGCATTTGTTCATTGTTAATATATATTTATATTAAAGTATTTGGTAATTTTATAAATAAAGCCTTTTTAATGTTTTTAAATGGTTGTTTGTGTTTCACTGCTGAATTACATTTAGCAGTTTCTGGGCCACATTTGGCCCAGGGACCAAGCCAAGTCTCAGCCAGATCTGGCTTAAAGTGTCTGGGCCAGACCTGGGCCACATAAAATAATAGAAGTCACTCTACAGTATGCGGGCCAGATCTGGGACACGTCAACAAATAAGAGTAATTTTGCGTGGGCCACATCTGGGCCAGAGGAAATAGTTTGAGTCGGTTTCAGTGTGTGGGTCAGTTTTGGGCTGGGGACCAGCCAGAACTGGGCCAGAAGTGAAGCAAGGTTGGGCCAGACAAATTTTGCTAAATGATTTGCGTTATTTCAAAGGTCCTTACAGCCTAAAACCGCAAAAGAACCAAAACCCACAACGATACTGGCCAAACAAATAAACATAGTAAACAAAAGGATATAATCTGTCGATTGTATCCATGTTTTTGCAACAAAATTACTCTTTATGTACGGAAAGCACATAGCCTCCACATCTCTCCCG
The DNA here is from genome assembly GCF_936440315.1 of Barbus barbus. Taxonomy (NCBI): domain Eukaryota; kingdom Metazoa; phylum Chordata; class Actinopteri; order Cypriniformes; family Cyprinidae; genus Barbus; species Barbus barbus. Next base: position 27,765,354 of record NC_136730.1, on the reverse strand, counting down.
CTCTCTCTCCCTCACAGATGCACAGACAGTTTGCACACACGTTAACATACGTGCTAATGTAATGTTGTTAGCGCTACTCTGACGATTTTATCAGTAACATAGTTTAACAACCTAAAAACTACATGACTTCTCACAAGCGAGGCAACAACAACGGCGCTGTTCGTGAAGAAAATTAACTTTAAGTTTGACTATAACTAGAGACATTGCTGCCGAACACTTTTGAGAGACGCACAGACTTACAGAGGTAATCTCTCTCCTCTCGTAACTTAGTTATTTACTGTATTAACTGCATCTGCATTAGTCTACTATCAACGGCTCAAGCCTCTGTTACGGTTTAAAAAAAACTTTATGGAATCAGCAAGGGAGTCGTTGGATGAGATGCGGAAGAAATAATCCTACTCACAATAGCGATTTAAGGAGAAAAAACAGACGAATGCCTTGAAAATATATCATCTGATCAGTGTCTTGAGGTGTGGCAACAGTAGTATAAGCGGAATAATTGACTTATATATATATATATATATATATATATATATATATATATATATATATATATATATATATATATATATATATATATATTAAAACAGAAGTATCAGAAAAGAGTGAAAAACTTAATTGGGATAATAGTCTCAATCTTGAACAGTTAAATTTAGTAAATACAAGTAAAAATCTGACTAAATTATATTTTTCTAAAGTGGAATGACATACATGTGTAGTGAACTTCACACACTTCTGCTTATCTAAATTGATTTATTTGTCAACTGAAAGAAAAAACAGTAAATGTGACTGCAAATGTAAATTTGGAAATACCATATTACTGTTTTAATTTATTTTAAGGTCTGAGGACTTAAAATTGTTCAGACCTTGAGAATTCAAAGAATTCAAACTCGGGACGTCCGTAGTTCAATGGTTCTATATGTCGGTACGCTGCCCACAAGGCTATCGCCGCCGACAACTGATGATAGTTTAAGAGCTGCTTAAAATCTCTGACTCTTCAAAGCACTCAGAACCACAGGCTCTTCTATGCAGGTGTTTAGATAAAATAATCAGATTTCGCTTTTACAAAGGAGGATCTAAAAAAATACCAAAACAGTTCTTGCATCTAGTTTCCATCATCCGAAATGGATGTTAAGATCAATACTAAGGCATCTGAAAGAGTAAGAAAAATCTCCAACCCAACTGTTGGTAGACTGGCCGGGAATACAAAAAACCCAAAACAAAAAAAAAAAAAAACTGCAAAGTGTATGTCTGCAAACTGCAAACTGTGTATGTCACTGCAAAGGTCATGCAGGAAGGTTTAGGCACGGAAATAGTGTAAACATGAACTGCATGGAAGGGTCATCACGAACAAAACTTTGCTTGCAACCTCATCCTAAAACCTTAAATTGAACTGTTTGGATCCATTCATTAAAGTTACATTTGAACTAGTTAGACTAAAACAAGCAAATGAATGCTGCATTAAGATTTGCACAACTATCACATTTACCCTTTTTTTCACTGCAAAGTTTTGTATGAACTTCTTTTTACTTTTTTCAGGGTTGCTCAAACTTTCAGATAGCTGCAGAAACAAACAAAAAAAATATATTTATTCAACCAAGTCAGAAACATTTTGTAATTACCATACAGTGATAAAACTCAATGAATCATTGTTTTGAATGGCTCTTTTACATTAACTGTCCGAATGAACTTAATTGCATGAGAGTTGTTTCAGATTAACAAATTCAATAGAATGATTCATACTTATGACAAAGAAGTGTTTAGACAAGCACATTTGATTATTTCCTAACAGCTCTCTTGGCAGTAAAGCTGCATGCACAAAGTGACATTAAAAGGAGAGATGTGACTTTCAGTATAGGAAAAACCTACACTATTTTGAAAGCAGGTGAAATTATACTCCAGCATTGCAGTCTACATATGAATATGAAAACGATACAAGATGGCGCCGTTGTATTTGGCTAGCCGTCTCTCGCTCTTTCTATTTTGGATTTTGCTCAGTATTTTCTGCTTTTCTGTGATCGAATCGTGGTCCACAACCTTCGTATACGATCGACAGATGATGCTTGATATTAAGACTTTAGTTATTTCAGTTACTAACCTCGGCACTGATATAACGAGTGGCTTCCATTCGCATTACTCATCGTTCCCGATGAATATTCCGGAACATCCCTAAACCTACCCTAACAATCTACTCTGAGAGTTAGTAGACATGTAGTTACAAATTAATGAGACTTAGTTGATATGTAGTTGACATGTAGTTACAAAGTTACTTATAGTTAGTAGCATGTCTAAAGTGGACTATCAAAATAAAGTGTAACCAATAAGTGCATGTTTGTCCAGGCAGTTTTTTTTTTTTTTTTGTCCATATAATGAACATCAAAACTTGCTAATTATTCAACAAGAGCAATAGGCAGAGTCACTCAACATTGTGCAACACTATTCGGATCCCACATGCCAACTTACGCTGCTTGACTTTTTCGTAAAAGAGGAGTGAAGAGTTTTTTGCCGCTTTGAACTAATCTCGACCTCTAATGAATGATGGATACAGCGCGGGACCGCGGGTGCGAGCCTGGGTATGTTGTGAAGTGACAAACTGAGTGACTGATTGCCATGGAAACGTAAACGTCATGTATATCTTGTCTCTTTGAATTTTAAATCATTCTGTATTTATATACATTGCTCCATTAAAACCTCAACATATCGAGAACACTGTCCAATGAAAAAGTGCGGGGGACAAATTTACTTTTTATAAAAAGTGGGGGGGACACGTCCCCCGCGTAATCTACGCCCCTGCATCTACGCCAGCGGCCTACTGCCACTCTTCGCAAGAAACGTCGCCGAAGACGTGGTAAACGTGGAGTCATTGCTGTTCGACTAAAAGCTGGAATGATTATTTCTACCTGCTGCTCTACACGGATTGCGTGTGATGTACCTCTCCGCTGCCGTTGGATTCGGCCGATCATCCCCAGCTCCCTTGATTCGACTACGTTGTGTCTGCTTCCTCGGATTTGCCAAGACGGAGTGCACCCTCAGTTTCTGCGTCCGCTTAACAGGGGATCTCAAAAAGAGAATGATCCATTTGATTTTGCTACTGCTTATAAGGCAGTTGAGGATTCGTCAGCCACAAATTGGTCTGTAGAAAATTTTGACACTAATACTTATTTTAATCTTTTTAATAACACCTGCTTGAATATTGTTAACGATATTGCTCCTCTGAAGATTAAGCGCTCTATCAAAAAATCTGCTCCTTGGTTCAATGACTCTATTCGCTCACTTCGACGAAACTGTAGACGAGCAGAACGCAAATGACGTAAGGACAGGCTGCAGGTGTCCTTTGACATTCTAAGGGAGTCCTTTTCTATTTTTCAGAAAGCTGTCAAATCTACAAAATTCTAATTTCTTTCTGGGATTATTTCTGAAAATCACCATAGACCAAGAGTTTTATTCTCAACTATTCATGCTGTTTTAAATCCAACTTTTGATGTTTTCCCTGATTTGTCTGATTCCTTATGTGAAAACTTTGCGGCCTTTTTTGTCGAGAAGATAACAAGGTCAAGACCTCAATCAGCGGCTGCTCTTCATATTTCCCATGAAATAACCATGCGGGTGCATCTTCTACTTGGAGCATGTTTAGTTCTATTTCCCTGCAAACCTGTAAAGACATTATAACTCATCTGAAACCTACGTTTTGTCCGTATAACAGTATCCCATCCCACTTTTTTAAGCAAATTGTTGATACTATAGGGACTGATCTCCTGTTTTTTATCAATATGTGTCTGAGTACTGGCACGGTCCCTGACTGCCTAAAACATGCTTCCGTAACTCCTCTTTTGAAGAAACCAAATCTTGATGCGTCTGATTTAGGTAATTTTAGACTAATCTCGAATCTCCCTTTTATCTCAAAAATCTTGGAAAAGGTTGTATTCACTCAACTACACTCTTTTCTGGATTCTAACTCATTATATGATAATTTTCAGTCTGGATTTAGAAAACTACACAGTACTGAATCTGCTTTACTGAAAGTCACTAATGACATTATGCTGGCTACAGATAACGGGAGTGCTGTTGCTCTGGTCCTTTTAGTTCTCAGCTCAGCATTTGACATGGTTGATCATTCTACTCTTATCTCCTATCTGGAAAATCTTTTAGGCTTTCTGAATTGGATCTGGTCTTTTTTAACTAATAGGACGTTCTCTGTTTGTATGGGAAAATACACTTCCTCAATTGCTCATCTTTCTTGTGGTGTCCCGCAGGGATCTATTCTTGCACCAACATTATTCTTTCTATACTTTCTGCCAATGGGTTCCATCTTTTCGAAATTTGGAGTTTAATTTCACCTATACGCTGACGATACCCAATTATACATCCCTTTTAAACATAATGATTCAAGGTCCATAGAGGTTTTGCTAGCCTGTTTTCATGAAGTGAAAACTTGGCTTTCACAAAATTTATTAGCCTTAAATGAGAATAAAACCGAGGTTATACTGTTTGGTCCAAGTGATTCCTATGACCTTGGTGATTTGGACCTTGGCTACTTAAACTCTTATGTTACTCCTTCTGCAAAAAATCTAAGTGTCTTGTTTGATTCAGGTCTTAAGTTTGACAAACAAATTAATTCTGTGGTTAAATCCTGTTTTTATCATTTAAGACGTCTTGCAAAATCAAACCTGTTCTTTCTATAAAGAACTTTGAAATAGTCATCCATGCATTCGTCACCTCACGCCTCGATTACTGCAACTCTCTCTATTATGGAGCAAATCAATCATCTATCAGTTGTCTTCAAATGGTACAAAATGCTGCAGCTAGGTTGCTGACTGGCAGTAGAAAATTTGATCATATTTCACCCATTTTAACCTCTTTGCATTGGCTTCCAGTAAAACTGAGAATAGAATTAAAAATTCTTGTTTTTGTTTTTAAATCACTACATGGCTTAGCACCAACGTATCTTTCTGACATTTTAAAGTATCACAATCCTTCTAGGTCACTCAGATCAGGCAGCCTTGGATTGCTCTCTGTTTGTAGATCTAGGTTGAAACATCGAGGAGACCGAGCTTTTGCGACAGTAGGTCCTAAACTCTGGAATAGCCTACCGGTTTCAATCCAAATGGTGTCATCGCTTTCTTTATTTAAGTTAAAACTTAAGACTCATCTTTTTAGTGTGGGTTTTAAATTTACTATCTTAGTGTCTTTGTTTTGCTCTTTGTGAGATTGTAAATTGTACCTTTATTTGATGACTATGATCTGTACAGCACTTTGGTCAATCCTGGGTTGTTTTTAAATGTGCTTTATAAATAAAAAATGAAATGAAATTAAATTAAATATGTAAAATAGCATTAATCATCCCTATTTAGTGCAATGTCAAATTTTCTGTTTTGGAGTGAAAGAAAACCACAAAGACCAGTTAACCAGTAGACCATACATTTGCCTACAAGCATGCTGGCTCTGTTTATTGGCTGCTCATTCATAGCTGCTTTACTTTGGTACTTCGGGGAAAAAAAGCACAATTTTGAACACAATTTTGTACCATTGCACACAGAACCTGCAGTAACTGTACACCAACTATGCAGATGAAATCCATCATCTAACTTATGGTTTGGATCAAGAAACATTCTCTAAGGATTATACACAAATAAAATTAAACTTTGAAAGTTTTGATTAGACTCTGAAAAATCCTTAAAAAAGACGTTAAGTTTGATGTTGCATATTTTTGTGAACTTAATGGTTTGTGATGTCACTGTGCACACAGCAGGGAGGATCAAGGACATGCAGACGAGGACGTAAACTCAAACAACAGACTTTACTAAAGACAGGGCAGGACAAGGCAAACTCACAGACATCAAACACCGGGGGTAACGAGTAGACCAGACGACATCTCACAACACAGACAGGACTTAAATACCAGGGATAATAAACGAACATGGCTGGACAAGAATAAACTAATTACATTTAACAAGGACAGGAAACAAACCAAATATGGGCATGCAAACACAGAGAGCACGTGGAAACACAAGACACACACAACAGAGGTCTGACATAACTCCCCCCTCCCGAAAGGCTCGTCCCGAGCCTAAACAGTTCCATCAGGGAGGGGCGGTAGGCGCTCTGGAGGCCCCTCAGGACAGACACAGATACATACACCGGACGGGGCCTACAGCGTGGAACAGACAGCCAAAAGCCAAGGTGGAGCAGGGAGCTCAGGAGGCCATGGCAGGTGGTCTTCGTGGCCGTGGCCTCGTTCCTCGGCCCGGCCACTCAAGCCGGAACCCTTCTACCCCCCCCAAATTTCCATGGGGCAGCTTGGGGGTATCAGGAGCCCTCCGGGGCTAAACAAACAGGCACAAGTTAAAAAGACCTTGGTCACAGTCTGGTCAATACGGCGTGGCCACTCAACGGCGGGGACCGGTGGGAGGAAGCCACAGCCGGCGACGGGCCGAGTGACCGCGGCCGGTGGGTGGGCTTTCCCCACGGACGGCGGCGTGATCTCCCGCGAACGGCGGCGTAATACCCTGCGAACGGCGGGGTCGGTGAGCCGCGGACGGCGGCGTGATACCCTGCGAACGGCGGGGTTGGTGAGCCGCGGACGGCGGCGTGATACCCTGCGAACGGCGGGGTCGGTGAGCCGCGGACAAAACTCAGGAAAAAACTGAACAAAACAAAACGAGGTGAAGGGACGACGCTTACTGTATTGGTCTGACAAGACACACACAACAGAGGTCTGACATGTGAACTTGATGGTGAAAGTTGATGGTTTTAATCATGCCAGAGGTTCAGTATTGACGTTTTTGTTATTAGCTGTGGCCCAACATTATTGGAATGACTGGTGCTCCTCACCAGAAGATTAACTACTCATCGCTGAAATGAGATCTTTCCCCATGAGGCTGCTTTTCACTTTTCATTAGTTTGGGGTCTGGACAATACCACTTTACTCAGAGAGATAAAAGTGACATCTGAAAAAATAAATAAATAAAACAAATTCACTTGTGATGTACGTTGAGCTCTTGCCTCTATGGCTACTGTTGTTAGAGGGATGAAAATGCTGTTGTACAAATTTACGTATGTCTGACTCATGTCCACCTCCTAGAGCAGTGTGTTTCAGGCAGTGTATGAAATGACTGATGCTGAACTCTGAACTTACGAAGTGTTCCTTCATTGGAAGCTTTCTAGTAAAAGTGTGCTCTAAGAATGTAAAATGCAACTTTTTTCTTCTTTGTTTAAGAGAAGAGAGGTCTAGATTCTCTGAAAGTCTAGAAAGGGAAAAAGAAAACTTGTCATTTTTAGTTCTTTGACTATCAGCAGTGTTACTGACAAAGACTCTTTTGAATGTGTTGAGTTGTTTGCACTGTGTTGGCTCTTCAATCACACATAATTAACTTTCTCTCTCAGGTGATTGTGACAAAGGTGTTTAAGCAAAGAAGATCTTCCATTCTCAAACACACTGTTTATGCATTACCTAGGCAAACTTCAACTATTAGGAGCCAGCCTAAATTACTTTTCTATATGCAGAAGGGGCTTTGTAAGGACTATTGATTTGTTGTGACCGTGTGCACTCTTATGCTGTCTCTCCCATGCAAAAGCAGGACATTTGAATCTATCTTTGGTATGTGTTCTGCAATGGACAAAGTGGCACCTCTGGGGTTGTTATCTCAGATCTATAGTATTTTGTTACGTATGAGTGGAGAAAATCGATGCAAACACATTTGTTGGCTGCTTCTGAAACTCTTGTGCCTTTCTCTCTGTCATCTTTATGATGCCTGGTTTCATGTGAGCAGGGAAATGTACTGCTTCGTACTTCTGATGCAGAAATCTTGAGTGGGCTGAGGAGTGACTGCTCTGATTGCTTTGAGTCCTGGGTTCACTGCAGATAGACTATATAAAAAATGTAGGGTTTGATACTTGACTGGATGCCAATTTTATAACGATTTAGAGTTATACCAGTATATTTACGATTTGTAAACAGTATAAAACAATGTGAAACCTTTTTTCTTTTCAGTGTGATGCTTTCTTCAACTTAAAGGGTTAGTTCACCCAAAAAGGAAAATTGTGTCATTAATTACTCACCCTCATGTCATTCTAAAACCAAAATAATAGTGTAAATGTACTATTACATCACTGCCAAAGAGAATTGGACTGAAATGACCCCAGTGTATTCTGTACTCTCAAGATCACAAGTGAGCACAGAGTGCAAAAAGTAAACGCTTGGAAGTCTTTGAGAACATTTTGATTGCACGCAACCCTTTTATTTATTTTTATTTTTAATCATTTATCATGTACGAAGATTCATAATACTCTTGCAGAGATGGCTTGGAGTGGGGATGAGACACAGGAAATGGTGTGACTGATTCACTCTGCCTGAAATGGAAAGAAGTTTTGTTGTCAAGGAAACAGCGATCAATCGAGCGCTTTATCCTTGTTTTATCTTATTAGATTTGAGCTAATTTTTATTTAAATGCTATCACTAATTTTACTCAATATTTGCATTTATTTTATATTGGTTGTCAATGTTTGAATGGGATGATCAGGGGAAACATTGAAATATTTTATGTAGGTTCTGAAGAGCTCTAGTAAATGTAAAAAAAAATATGATCTTTAAAAAAATTGAGAAAAAATGTACACATAATCCTGTTCAAAAGTTTACTCTTGCATTGTGTTTCCTTCTTGAGTATCAGTAACTATTTTCACCTTTCAGTTGTCCTCAGAGTGAAAGGATGGATCTCAAAATCATATAGTCATTGTTGGAAAATGGCATTACATATTTTCTTAAATATTGAAAATAGTTAGTAGTTTAGAAAATCAAAAATAGTACTATGTTTTTTTTTGTCAGAATCATGTCTGTCAGAAATTATATCTGCCACACGGTTGTCACACCTTCTTTGGTTCAAATGTATTTTCCAACGGAACAGCAATCCAAACTGCTGTCATTTCTATACTACACACTTTTTTAAAGTACAGCATTTGTTACTACAATGCAGTGCTATTTGGACAGATGGACACAGCTCTTATAGAAAGTAAGTCACCGGAGTAATGGAGGCATTAATATCACGTACTCCTTGCTAGAAGCTTTTTTCCAGTGTGAGAACCTGAAATAAGACTTGCAGTATAGAATGACAGGTAACAGTTTATACATCATCATTTTGTCTAGCACAATGATACTGATTTCAATAGCAAGGAATTATTCTCACCACACCTGAGGAGGGAAAAGTCATTTTCTGTCATACTTCTTTTACTTGGAAACAGGTCAGTGTGTGATATACAGTAAAAATGTATGCTAAAATTATTTCTATCTAGGTTTTTGTTTGCTTCTATCTAGATCATGCAAGGAGAAAAAAAAAAAAAAACTGTGATACTCCACATACAGTCCTGTCTGCTTTTGAAGACCAGACTTTCATATAATTTAAAGTGTGTAGTTATTATTAACAAAGAAAACTTAAAACAAAATTCTTAGAACAGGACAGTAGCTAAAGGTAGTTCCATACATATTTTTGTGGAGAAAATGTGCAGAATTGTCCATTGTTTATTAGCCCCCACCATCCTCTTCTATGTCATTGCCTCCAGTCAGTCCAGGCTGAGTCTTATAGTGGATCTGACATTCCTGACCAGTTTGTTCAGATGCTTTGACCCCCTGGTCTGATGCTACTCCCCCTGCAGACAACTATAAAGAAAGAAATCTGCCAAGCACACATTAGTAGAACATCCCTCTCGGCCTTCTGCACATTTTGACACATGTGAGCCACTTCAAATGGAACAGCATGCTCTGGCCTTTTGGTCTACCTGGTACTTGTAGGACTGAACTGACAAGCGCTTGAGTCAGGGCACATGATCAGGTAATAATTTAATTGGAGTCCGTTTTGTATTAACAGCCCCAAGTGTCAGTTGCTCATTTTAGAAAGAGAGGTCACTCTTAATTTTAACGTCCAATTCTCACTATTAACAAACCAGTAACTACGACTTTTGCCTCCATAATTTGCTGCTTATTAACAGTTAGTAAGTTAATTGTTAATTTTAGGAATTGGGCAGAATTAGGGATTTAGAATATGGTCATGCAGAATAGCTGCTTTATAAGCACTAAAAAACAGTCAATATGCAAGCTAATAAGCTTCCAGTTAATAGTGAGAATTGGTCCCTATACTAAAGTGTTATCAAAAGAGAGAAAGAGGCTGAGGGGGAAAAATCTTTCCCATATGACAAGTAACATTAACAAGCTGAGAGGTATTTCATAACCACATTTAATGTCCTGTCAAAACATCCACCTACAGGTAATGATAGGTTAAAGCAGCAAATATATTTTAAAACTAGAATATTTCACAATCTCAAAAACTGATGACCATTATCAGCTTTGTTTTTATTGGTATAGCTAGAATTTATATGACTTGCCATTTCTTTCATACTGTCTGCCCACCTGCTTCCCCTTGCTGCTGAAAGGTTTGTCGGCTCTTATTGACAAATAACTACTAATATTTGTCTGTCTGTCTGTCTGTCTCTCTGTATGTATATATATATATATATATATATATATTAATGCAATTTGTTTATATGATGGCAAAGCTGAGTTGAAAACAGTTGTGCTGCTTAACTTTTTTTTTTTTTTTAACAGTGATACTTTTTTTAATACTTCAATTTCTTTAGGATTCACTGATGTATAGAAAGTAAAAACAAAACCAAAAAACAGCATCTATTTGAAATAGTAAAATACATTACTGTCACTTTTGATGATTTGAATGTGTTTTTTTTCTAGATAAAAATACAAATGTATTTAAATATATTAATAAATAAATGCACACACACACACACACACACATGAATAAACAAACAAAGAAACAAATAAAATCTTACAGATCCCAATTTTGAATGGTAGTGTGAAGCACTGTCATTCTGCTAATTCACAGTGATATACAGTACCGTCGGTTGTATTTAGCCAAATAAATGCATTTGTATGCATGTGCATGTGTAAGTCTTAAATATATATTGCAGATGCTTGTCTCTCAAAGTACAAAATGAAAGAGATAGTCCAGCCAAAAATTAACATTCTGTTATCGTTTACTCACCCTCATGTCTTCCAAACCTGTATGACTTTCTTTCTTCTGTGAAAGTCATACAGGGTGATTAAATAATGGCCGAGTTAAATTTTTGGGTAAAATATATCTCTGCAATGATCAGACATCAAGTATACATCATTTATTTCTTTATACATAACAAGAGCAGGTTGGCGTGCTAACATTTCCAGTCCTCTTTTTGGACTTGTTTGGGGCAGGCAAGATTGGAAAACTGTTTGCGGGCCATAGTTGTAATGGCCTCTGTGAGCCATTCATTTGCATCGTATTCATCCATGTGTGGCCAAAGTGCCTTTGTTCAATTCACCGAATTACCTTTTCAAAATGAGTAGGTTTCAGTGTAGTGTATTTCAAACTGTGAGCTTACTTGCCCGTTTCCTGTTTTCTCTGCCTTTCCACTTTTTATATATGGACACAAATTATATCTGCAGCTCATTTTCATGGATGCTTGTTGCATAAACTGAAGTCCAAGTTAACAGGAAATACATTTACCAGACATTTAGAACGACTATACCATCTCTTTCACACACAGATACTCATATCATCTTATTTAGTGTTTTCCATCTAGTACTCCATTTCCTGTCCTGATTTTTCATTGTACTAGCTTTTAAAATTGAAGTGGTTCAAATGCACATTGTATTGTTATGTAAATGTCAAGAGATGCCATATCATGTGAATGCAGCTGGTAATGCAAGACAGTGAATCCAAGCCACAGCTGACTCATACTAGGTGGAGAACATCTCAGTCGGCTGTGTTTGAGGGCAAAGCAGTAGAAACAGTTGATAAACAAGATTAAACCACTGCAAAACAATCAGACAGATGAACAGACAGTGTCTGTATTTCCTTTTCAAAGCAATAGAACAAATTGTATTCAGTCTTAAGAAATTCAAGGTCAATTTCAGTAGTTTATTTGTAAAGAAAGGGAAATAACTCTTTTGGCGATTCCTTTAAAATTGCACACACACATTTTTCCAGTCTTAACTTTAATCCATTTCTGATGATTTGACCAATGATTAGTTTAGCATACAATATATGCAGGGAAACACTGAAGTAAAAACGTATGTAGTCTGCCTTGATTTATACATTAACCTGGCAGAAATAGTTTACTGTAGGGGGCAGTTTTAGTATGATGCCTGGAGGTATCTGATGTACCAGCATATTGATGTTGACTGAATTTGAGGAGAAAATTAATCTGTGCACAAATTTGGATGCTAAAATATCCCATTATACATTTGATTCTGACATGCTTTGATCTCACTTTTGGAGTGTGTTTGCTTTTGGTACACAACATACATAAGAAGCATAGAAAGAGAGAAAATTAAGAAAAGAAGCAAATTAATTAATATCTCTCACATTAATGATTAAAAAGGTGTAGAATTCTTTTCAGATGTGGGTCACAGCTCAAACCATTGTCTCTTCTAAAAAAGTGGTATTTTTTAATAATAAGACATGATGTTTTAGAAGTCTTTGAAATTAAACAGCTCAAACAAATTAATCACAATTTAATTAATTCCCTTCTGTCAATAGCGTAAATTTAATTAGAGGTTCCTGAACAATTTAAAACCACAAGTGGACAATATTGACAAACACGAGTATTGCCACAAAGGAGAAAGAAAACCTTTCCTGTGAGCAGACAGATATTTTAATTAAAATATTAATTGGTTGGCATCCAAAGTTCACAAGAAAAAACTTGCCCTGGTAGACAGAGAGCAATGGAACCATAATAAGATGCAAGCAGCACCTGTCAAAATATTGGGTAGGCACTAAATGATCTGACTAAACTCACTCTGCCAGCGCACCATGGGCGGCCTGGTCTTCTATTTTAGGAAGCCTTGAAGAGTGTAACAAGGTTGATTTCTTCATTACACACCATGAGGTGTGGTGTGTAGCTATGATTCGGGCCCAATCAGCTACTGCACTGCTGTTTCACTGCGAGCACATAATCAGGATTCATCACAAACATGGATAGTACCACTGGAACCAATCTAAGCTGTCACTTTTAAGTCACTGTGCTTTCTTATGTGGACCAGCCCTTTCCATCATGGTGTTTCGCTGTCTCTCAATGACAGCTCTGTGGGGTTGGTGTGTTACAAACATAAAGAGAGCATCAATGTCAGACTCCAGACGTTAAGGGGCCCACTGAATGAAACATCATGCAGGATTAATGCCATTTAGCATTCACCTGTTTCATAAAGGAAAAGAAATGGGATCTGAGCCCGATAAAGGGGCTCAGGTCATTTAAATATCTCCTGTCAAAAGCGTCATTGTTCCATGAACAGTGGCAAATAACTAGGCACCTATTCTTTTTTACTTTACCCTTTAATTTGACAGCAGGTTACATGAGATGGTGGCATTTGGCAATCTGATTAGGTTTTAAGAGTCTGTGAGTAATGCAGGTTTAGTATGGGTGGTTGGCTGTCAAGTTCTTAAAGCTGCATAAATATATGCATTTCATTTTTGACAACATCTAACATGTTTAATTTTTGACAACATCTATGTTTATTCCAAGACAAAATTCTCACAAAGTATACAAAATATACACAAAGAAAGGTGACCTAAAGGATAATAGGTGCATAATATGAAAAATCCTCTATAATGGCTGCGCTTGCGGCACATCTATTTGAAATAAAGAACCTGAGCACGCAAAAGACGCAACATGTGAACTGCTCTGCTCTCACAAGACATAATGCACGGATCCATAGCCTATACACATGCATTTTCTTTCTCAGCTGTTCACATTTACTTAAGAAAAAACCTGGATACTGGCCAGGACGGCCATTCTTGCGTAATTTTGTGTGTATTTGGCCACTTAAGCTCAACAACAATCTCCGAAAAATAACTCAATATGATACTCCCTAGACGGCTTTGGATGTGACTGTGAGCGCTCAGCCTTGAAAGCCTTGAGCCTCTGGAGCGCGCCAGTGCCGATTGGCTTAAAAAGACGTGCAAATTACACATTTTTGTGACAATACAACAATGAACCGATTAAGCAAGTGACAATTTTGACATCTGTCTTGAAATGCAAGCGCAAGCCTTGGATCAGCGACAGCGTGCACCAGCTTGTATTGCAGACGAGATGCGCTGATGTGAAGCCGTTTTGAGAGCGTGAAAGAGAGAAGACGCGGTCCAGCTGAATCACTCATGCTGTTTTCAAATGACTTATTTAATCTGCTAGTTTGTGTGGATTTATTTACCCATACAGGACTCTAGACTCATTCTTCCCTCTGGTCGCACTTTTGCGACTAACTTTCTCAGTTTGTTGCACAAGTACATAATTTGGTCGCAATTTTTATTTATTTTTTTGCTACAACATTTGATTAATCAATGCATGCTGATGAAATTTTATCATAGTTTATATTATAGTTATATGGTAACGAAAGTGTTCAACATTCAACCCGTTCTTTTTCATCTGCATTATTTGTGATTTAAATTTTGTGATCAGGAATTCCTTTTTTCGTGTGCTTTCACTTTGACTTTCAAATTCGCCATCTTGGTGTCACGTTTTACAAGAAAAGGTAATTGTCTGTTTTGCTTATATCTATCCACCTTTCACTTTTTAAGACTAAAACAAAAGATGGATTCATTGTTATTCTTAATTAAAAAGCACAACAACAATAAAACAGTAGGTTACAATGACAAACTAGCTTACGTAACATTTATTAACAAAAATAAATAAGACGAGGCATAGGACACATCACATGCTGTATTATTTACCGACTAAGAGCCTAAATTACAGAATGTTTAGCAAACACTGAGGAATCAAACAAATAATATAAAAAAAAAAAAAAGGAAAGCCTCTATAGCAAAGATAAGATAGAGGGAAGTCGTGGCCTAATGGTTAGAGAGTCGGACTCGTAATCGAAAGGTTGCGGGTTCGAGTCCCCGGCCGGCAGGAATTGTAGGTGGGGGGAGTGAATGTACAGCACTCTCTCCACCCTCAATACCACGACTGAGGTGCCCTTGAGCAAGGCACCGAACCCCCAACTGCTCCCCGGGCGCTGCAGCATAAAATGGCTGCCCACTGCTCCGGGTGTGTGTTCACGGTGTGTGTGTGCATTTGTTCACTGCTGTGTGTGTGCACTTGGATGGGTTAAACGCAGAGCACCAATTTCGAGTATGGGTCACCATACTTGACAATACGTCACAACTTTTAACAAGCTTTTCAAACCAAAAACTAAAAGAAAAGCAAAACTAAGCTGGCTGTTGCGGACAGGACTTGCATGTTTTTTTTTTCTATAAGAATATCAACATGTTAACCTTCTCTGGTTTAAGAAGTGGTCTTTTACTTTAGTTTGAAAACCAAATTCTCCATTGCGCTCAGTCCGCTGCGCGCACCTTTCATGTGATCAGTGAAATCTGACTCCTACAATGTGCTGCGGCTCTGCAGCACGCGCTGTATGAAGCAGACACTTTGGAGCAGTGCAGACCATGCACTTGTACAAGTGTGACCACTTCAAATTTTAACTCGCACATTCTCAAATAATGGTCGCAGTCTAGAGCCCTGCCATACTTGCTATATTGAATAAATGTTTGCAGGAATTTCCCTCATTATAAACTTGAAAGCTGCGGGGATGAGTAAAGCTGTGATATACACACAATCCCCCAAGAAATTCTAGACAGGAATAATTATAACTCTATTACAGAGATTTGTGAAATAAAATTCCATTATTTTTTAGTAGCTTACATGCCGGATCCATCACCCCGCTTTGTTCCGGGACCTCAACATTTTCAAATTAAGCACTGCCTAAGGTGTGCTTTTCCCAGAGTTGTCTTACTAATGAGGCACAAATACAGCATCATGGTATATAATCTCAAGCTATTGAGAGGAAAATGGCCTCAGTGCATGAAAAGATTTGTTAGTAGGAGGTCAAGCATGTCACATGATATACCATCACACATTATAAGAGAACACTTATGAGGGACACTTTACTTGTGTGAAAAACAATACTGTGAATGTACAAACATGTTATGTTCTCACAAAAAGACTCTCAGGCAGGATACTTTCAGATCTGTATGCATTTCTTTCTCTCTCTGGACTGTCTCTCTCTCTCTGGACTGACATTCTGTGAGCATGTACAATATGCTGCTGCTGTTACATGAATAAGCAAACCTTGATAACCATAGCAGATCTGTGTTTAGCTGGGGGAGGTGGAAGGCTTCAGATAAACTCTGATAGCCCACTGCAAGACCAGCTTACAACGAATACTAAAACAGACTATTTAAATGTTGAACAAGCAATCGCGCTAACTGCAGAATCAGCAGAGGACAAACAGCTTGTAACGTGTAGTAAATGATGTGACTGCTAGCAGACTGCATTTAAAAGATCAGTCTGAACCGTAGAGTTTAATGACTTAACTATATTTCTGTTATGACAACTCTCGGAGGGATTGGCATTGTACATGACAATGATAATGTATAGTCTTGGCGGAAAATAGATCTGCTACGCTGCTGCTGCTGCTGCTGCTGCAGAGCAAGTACCGAGACTTGCTACTGCCAAAACATCCACAATATGCTACTGTGAGCATGTAGGAAATACTGCTGCTGCACATATAACACATATGAATAACCCCATATAGCATACATGAATCACCTCATAGCAGATCTATACAGGTGGAGCTGGGGAAGATGGAGGGTTTCTGAAGTGCGCTGCCAAACTGCTACAGCAAACGAAAACCAGGTTTTTGAATACTGAGCAGTGAGCTCATTGGCTACCGATACAGGAGAAAACCAGTCAGCTGAGCAATATGATAATGATGTCATTAGGTCAGATTGAGTTGGACCTATCGGACTGTAACAACTTAGAGTTTCATGTCAGAACTCTGTATATATTCTGTTTAGACTCTACAAGATGTGGTATGGGACACCAAGACATTAGAAGTAGATATTTTAAGTCCTGCAAGTTGTGCAGTGCCTCCATGGATCTGGCTTGTTGGTCCAGAAAATTCTATAGATGTTCAATCGGACTGAGATCTAGGGAATTTTGAGGCCAAGGTAACATCTTGAACTTTTTGTCATGCACCTTAAATAATTCCTGAACAATTTTTTGCAGTGAAGCCACTGCCATCAGGGTACATTATTGCCATGAAGCGGTGCATGTAATATGTAACAATCTTTAGGTAGGTGGTACATGTCAAACTGACATCCACATGAATGCCAGGTCCCAAGGTTTCCCAGCAGAACATTGTTCTTTTAAATGTGGCCAATGTCAAATTTCCAGTGTGAACAGACCATGGTTCTGAACTCTGTCACATGCGCAAAAAGACAATACGAACAGGGTTGCCAGATTTTCGCAAAACAAATCTGACCAATTGTTTCTCAAAACTAGTCCAAAACTAGCCCAATCGTGTTCTGGGGGTAAATATCTTATTAATGGGGTTGCTTCAACCCACGGAGATTAAAAACAACCTGTTGCAACAGTGAAAAAGTAGCCCAATTCCACAGTGGACTTGGCAACACTTGTGCACTGCACCGTTATGTGGAATTAAACACGGAGGACATAATGTATGCAATTATGCATTTATTTATAGTGTGATCTGCTGCAGAAGTTTTAATATTGTGGCTGATCACACTCTCACTTTCATTGTACGAACAAAAACATTTGAAGCATTCTTCAAAATATCTTCTTTTGTGAAAGAAGTATGAAAATGGTACAGGTTTGGTACAACATGAGGCTGAGTAAGGATGACAGAATTTTCTTTTTTGGGTGAACTATCCGATTACAGGTTCCATAAATAGAGCTGAGTGCCAGTGACAGTGGAAACTGGCATAAAACACACATAACAATAGGCCTGCTCAGCCCACTGTGCTAAATTCTGCAAAGAGGCTCCTAGTCTCTTGACCTCTTCCTGCGCTATTTGCACCATTGTCATTTTTGTCTCACCATACCATGTGGAGCTTTCTTTGCCCCCAGTCATTCTATTCATCCACTGTTATTAGCTCATTACTGCTTAAAGAGCTCACGTGGTCTGGGCCTACTTCTCAGGGAGAGTCAACACCATGGGGGCAGGTGTGGGGACAGAGCAGATTGATAGATTTAAAAAGGGAAAAGGAGGAATGGGGCCTGGTCCTGATATTTGCACCCAGGTAAAGAGGAGGCACAGTGGGTAATGATAAGGGTGTAATGCCGAATGCCCTGGATGTATTTTCTCACCACATGCAATGTATGAATGCCACCGACCTACCTCCCTCCGCAAGCCTGCATGACACACTTCATTAATACTTTATAAAGTCATTCTCCAGGAAAATACTATGTCAAAGTCAGGAGGTGGTACTAGCTGTGCAAATGCTCCAATGCAGTTCAATTCATTTGAGAAGACCTGGGAACACAGTGTCCTTTACCTATTGGATTTAGAACAACATGGGTGGAAAATGTTGTAAACATATCTAGGTTATGTTCTTGCAGCTCAAAAATTACATGAAATGATTTTTCTCAGATTTTCTTAAATATATACTTGAGGACAACTGGTCATATATAGGTATAGCATAACGATAACAAAATATCTGAAATATATATATAACACAGTATACAGTGTAAATAAATGGTGAAAACAAAATTTTATATTGGCTAAACTCATCCTTTCCTCACTCTCTTTCTGCAACGTGTGAATGTGTTAGATTATTTTATGTCTTAGGTTTATATAAATAAAATCTTATTTATATTGAAAAGAGAAGTATCTTGTGTTTTGTGCTTACAAGTTAATGTCTTAATGTGCCAATCTTGTTACTATGCTATTAAATAGTGTTTTCACTATATTTTGGATTTTAATATACAGTTCAGAGTTGATGCTATATGGCTTGGTCAATGAATCGCTGCTGCATCAGTGATCAGTGAGTCTGTTCAAATTCCCTATAAAATCATAAATGATTCCCTTTGAGCTCAATTAAACCATTTGCTTTAAATTACATATTAAGTTTTTTTTCGTTACACTGATGATATTTACAGTGTTAATATCATTCACTAACTGATTGATTCATGTTACATACGCAACCAGTAAGCTTGTTGAAACACTCCACTTTCCCCAGCTCCACCTGTATAGATCTGCTACAGTTTATTATATATGCCACTTGTGCATATATGTGCAACAGCAGTATGTCTTAAATATTCACAGCACCATATCGGTGTATGTAGCGGCAGTAGCGAGTTTCTGTACTTGCTTTGCAGCAGCAATAACCTACAACAACAGCAATAACCAACAGCAGCAGCAATTCAATCTGTTCTGCCAAGACCAAATACATTAACATTGTCATATCTATTACCATGCTAAAACCTTCTGAGAGTTGTCATGATAGAAATACAATTATGACGCCTCAAAAATGTTTTTGTCTCAAAAAATGTAAGTAACATTTATTCAGTGGATAATATAACCTCTTTTAATTAAGCTATATACACGGACAGCTCCATCCTTTGGAAAAGAGGTAAAAGTGTTTGAAAGAAGTTCACCAATTTGCCTCACCAGACGATGAACTTGTTCCCTGGGGATAAGCTTCACTCCAACCATAAAACCCAATCCTCTTCCTCTTCCTGCTCTTACCTCCTCTTCCCTCCTCCATCCATGTCCAGTATCTGGAGGGGATACAGGGGATGGAGGGCCTTGCAGAGCCCCTGACAAACCTGAGCTAGTGAAGCAGGAACCTGTCAGGTCTATTTTTACTGCCGGCGCCCTTGGGGCTTCACTAAGCTCTTCTGTGCTCTATGTCTCTCATCTCTCCTTTTCTCCCTGATTTTCTGCTCATTGTTGATCATTTCTGAGACCAGTTTGACTCTAATTTTAATACACCTCAGGAAGTTGCCTGTTCATTGTGTCTGTATGACAGTATTATAAATTTAAATGCAATTTGATGTATTCAATGACATTAATGTTCATGGAAGCGTGCATGTTCATGCTGAAATAAGGATTTTTCTTTTTCTTTTGCTGTACAGTGTAAAATGGCCTTTTGAAGTTTAACAGATTATTGGTGTATGTTCTACAAGAAACTTGGCATCTTCCTAACTAATTGTACTATATTGCTATGGGCTTATCTTTGATTTTTTTAATAGTTTTTATAGTTTTAGATTTGCAACATATTCTATCCTCCTTAACCATCCTGGTAATCATGATCAATAAATACATGAAGTAATTATTTTTCAAGTAAGAGTAGTTTCTCTTCATATACTGATGTGTATAATTATTCTATATATTATAATTGCACTCTCTTCAGATAGATGAGGAACTAAATCACCTCTTGGTTCCACTGACAGCTGTATGCTAGACAAAACAATGTCTCAAGTACCACATTATTTGATTACCAAGGCTAATCTGATTAAGTCAGTTAATCATGGAGTTTTTATCTCACAACTTAGCAGTTGTTCACATCTCAAGAGCACATATAAGGACATGTTCTGAAACATTTTGAAAAAGCATGAACTGCTTAACACATTTTGGTTTAGGCAGAACTAATCCTTGAATCTCAAATTACAACCCCAAATCATTTATGAACCTTCAATCCTAGCAAGGTTTTTCTATCATATTTTTCACCTTGGTTTGCACTGGTTGTAACTATGTGCCTGGAGTTGGTGAGCAGCTTTGCAGTTAGTTTGTCAGGCAGAGATTTCCATGACATTGATGCTATAGCTCAGAGGCTTGAGCTTGGATGGGAAGGAAAGGAAAGCTCCCTGGCAGCTATGCTCAGAGGACATTTTGGTAACTACTTTTCTACACCTATTAAAATTTCCTCTCCAAGGGTTAAAACATTGTTTCCATCTGCTCACAAAGCTGTACAAGAGGGGCTCCCTCACCTTGTTATAACACCGCCCGATTCCAAAGGCACTTCTAGAAGTTGACTGCTACAATAATTGGCGTGTGTCATGTAAGTACTGGTTGCCTTCCACAGGTAATGTGTTTATATAAAGAAACAATATTGGTCCTGTACTCTTGTGGTGACACTTCTGTCAAAGCTTGATCTGGATATCATGCAACATTATTTTTCCTAACGGTGAAACAGCTGGATTGCTTTTCTCTTTCATTATAGTCGTTTTGGGATATATAGGTAAATAAACAGATGCTAGTATTCTGAAAGACTGAAAGACAGCCAAAATATGTCATGACTACGTGCAGTTGACACTCCAATTCTGAGTGGTTCACATGTTTGAACTAGAATGAAGAAGCTGAAGCATTGTAAACCCTGGGTTGTGGTTATTTAAAAATCTAATTAAAAATATGTTTACTTAAATATTGTAGTAAAGTTACATTACCAAATCCTGGACTGATGAAGTGATTGATGATTTCACCAAACAGTATATATACAGTATGGGCCATTTATATGGATACACCGTAATAACATGGGAATGGTTGGTGATATTAAAGACCTGTTTGTGGCACATTAGTATATGTGAGGGGGCAAACTCCTCAAGATGGGTGGTGACCATGGTGGCCATTTAGAAGTCGGCCATCTTGGATACAACTTTTGTTTTTTCAATAGGAAGAGGGCCATGTGACACATCAAACTTATTGGTAATGTCACAAGAAAAACAATGGTGTGCTTGGTTTCAACGTAACTTTATTCGTTCATGAGTTATTTACAAGTTTCTGACCACTTATAAAATGTGTTCAATGTGCTGCCCATTGTGTTGGAATGTCAATGCAACCCTATATACCCTATATATTGTGGCGGGAGGAGCAAACAGACACAGTGGGGAGGCAGCCGACTCGTCACAATATATATATATATATATATATATATATATATATATATATATATATATGTATATATGTATATGTATATGAAGAGTTCATTTGCAAAACCAGGTAACTCCATTTTTAACAATTCTCAAAAAATCATGTTTACACACACACACACACACACACACACACACACACATATATATATATATATATATATATATATATTTATATTTAAACATGATTTTTTGAGATTTGTTAAAAATGGAGTCCCAGAAGCGTGTAGTCTCTATCACCCTTAATGGAAGCAGTTTGAAACAACCAGGACTCTTCCTAGAGCTAGGAGGCTATTCTCCATCAGTTGCTCAGTTTGGCCAGGAGGCCAGCTCTAGGAAGAGTCCTGGTTGTTTCAAACTTCTTCCATTAAGGGTGACAGAGACTACACGCTACTGTGACCCTTCAATGAAGTAGTTTATTATTATTTTTATTTTTTCTGAACTCTTCCCTAGATGTGTGACTTGACACAAACCTATTTTTGAGATCTACAGGCAGACAGTCATCTTCTTTGACCTCAGGGCTTAGTTTTTGCTCTGATATGCATTATCAGCTGTTAGACCTTTTATTAAAATGTGTCTGCCTTTCCAAATCATACCCATTTAACTGAATTTGCCACAGGTTAGCTTCACTTAAAGTGTAGTAACATACAAGCAATATGAATGCTTCTGAGCTGAAATTCAATTGTCCCAGAAAAGGGTATGAATACTTATGCAATGGAATCATTGACGTTTTTTATTTTTAATAAATTTGCAAAGATGCTAAAAACCTGTTTATTTGCTTTACCATTATGGTGTATGGAGTGTAGACTGATGTGGAAAAAAAGTAATTTAAAGCAGTTTAGCATAGTTTAACATAAGGCAGCAACATATCAAAACATGAAAAAAAGGAAGGGGTATGAATACTTTCGTAAGGCACTGTATATATACATATGCACGCCATCTCTCTGGAAAACTTTGCATTACTATACAACTGTGATTTGCGTGACACTCAACGTTGACACTCATTTTGCCTGTACACTGCAATATTGTTTCTATGTTGTTTTTAAGGAAAGAGTGATCCAATCTGTTCCTAAAAAACAGAAATGCCCTTTGCCAAGAGGATAGATAGGATAATTGCATTATTAACTGTAGAATGCAGTAGAATGAGGGCAGAGGATGTTGAAGGAGCTTTCACCAGCCACAAGGCTTTGGACATAGACAGAAAGGCGGTCTATGTTGAATTTCTTCTTTTGAAGCCTGATTGATTGGTCAAGCAGGCTGTTCTTTTAGAGGAAAGAAGAGACCTGATTGAAAGTCTGTTGTGAACTTGTTGAGAGAGACCAGTCTGTAATTTTCCACTAGTAAAGGGTGTAGACTTTTTTAAGAGTGGGGTTTCCTGAGCATGCTTGAACATAGTAGGGAAAGTGCCATTGATGGGCGTTGATGTGTTTGTAAGCTTGAAGAAAATGGGAGGGAATAGGGTCAAGGGGGTCAGTAGTTGGCCATTTGGAGAGAAGTTTAGAAACTTCTGCCTCTGAGAGAAAAAAAGAGAGCAAAGGTTTGTGTGTGGGGTGACGATTTGACTCCTGAAGGTTGTTATCTTGTTTGTGAAAAAATGGCAAAGTCATAAGCCATTAGGAGGTGGAAAAAGAGAGAGGTGAATGTCTTTAGCAGATTTTGAGTGTCTGAAGTGCTGTTGATCTTGTTGTGATAGTATAATGCTTTGGCGGTGGAAAAAGAGCAGTGACTGTGTAAGATATCAGAGACTGAATCAGACAAAGTGAAGAGGCGATCAGAACATTGAAACCTGAGGAGCTGGAATTCAGAGAGGCTCCAAGAAACAGGATGTAATAAATCTTTCCAGATTCGAGCACCAGCTAGTTTGAAGCAAACTAACCAGCAAGCCTCTTTCACAAAACAGCTTGCAACATTGAGACAAAAGAATACTTATTAATAATTCCAGTTCAAGAAGGAGACTGTCAAATTTGTTGCAAGTAATCAACACTGATGTTCACATGTAAACCTGTGATAGAAAATCATGAGCTACATACTCTCTTGGGTGGGTCTCCACACACAGAAGACAAAGAACCAGACTGAAAGTCCTTCGTTCATAGAGACAATCTGTTCACATGTACTAAAAATAATCTTAAAAGGATATACAAGTTATTTCTCTGCATAGAAATAACCTATACTATGTTTGTAAACTACACATTAGATTATCATGCTTTAATCAAATATTATGTATGTTTTTTTTTAATCACTATTGAATCGCTGAAGGATTCAGATGCATGTGTGGTATGTATGAGTTTGAAAATTCATGCTTTAAATGTTTCTTCCAATCAATTCTTTGTCAAATGTATCATAGTCTTGTTATAGAAATCGATGTTCAAAAGTATACTTTGCAAGAGCCTGTAAAGTTCGGACATCTGACTGAAAAGATAACCACGATTTATTAGTGGGGTGGAGACACAAAGCAATACCCCAAGCAAGGACAGTATCTAATTGGTCAAGACGTCCAGATGGGACGGTCTGAAAGCCGAGTTTAAAAGCTCAGGACACCATCTTTTATCTCTCTTCCTTTTGTCGCTCTCACTCTTCCTCGTAAAAATGTTTTTTTTTTTTTCAAAACTCTTCGTCTTACTCTCTTCTCTTTTGCCACCGCGCGCTGCTCTTTGAGCGTGCTCTGGCCCACGTGCCATAATGAGAAAGAAAACAACTTAGTCTCATCACATCCTTTTATTTTTATTCTTTTACTTTAGTTTATTTTCTTTTCGTGGAGTTTTGTGTTCTAATGTAAGTTTGCTACAAAGTCCAGCTCCGACTGCACTCGCTTCAAACTTCGACCAGACCAACTCCGCATCCTCAGCCAACGCCCAAGACCTCACTTCAAAGACTATTGAACTTCCAGCCAATCAGACACTTCGGGGAACCCCCTGTCTGCAACAACTACACAAAGGAAACCCCTTAACACAGGCAATGCAAGCAAGTAACGCCTCCAAGTTCTGAATTGGTGACTTTAATATAAATCTTAGCCTCATTGAGAAACTCAAAGCAAGGGTTAAATAAGTGATTGATGGTTGTTCAGGTCTATGCAATTGAACATATTGCTGTAAACTTGGGATTTCACATTTCCATTCTCTTAAACTCATCCTTTCCTCACCTTCTCTCTTTCTGCAACGTGTGAATGTGTGAATGCTTGTGTTCATGTGTTAGATTAGTTTATGTCTTAGGTTTATATAAATAAAATCTGATTTATATTGAAAAGATAAGTATTTTGTATTTTCTGCTCACAAGTTAATGTCTTAATCTGCCGATCTAGTTACTGTGCTGTTTAATAGTGTTTTCACTATATTTTGGATTTTAATATCCAGTACAAAGTTTGTTATACGGCTCGTTCAGTGAATTGCCGTAACACTGATTCTGTTCAAATCCCTATAAAATCATAAATGATTCCTTTTGAGCTAAATTAAACTATTTCTTTAAATTACATATTAATATTACTTGTATTACGTTACAACTGATGCCTGCACAGGTCAGCAGTATTTTTTGATTTGGGGCATTTTTTCTTCAGATACTCCAATGTTCCTGAAGATCATCAGGTGGTCATAAGTTAGACAGCATTGCACTTGCTGGCCTGGAGAAAAGACTGATATTGTCTAGAAAGCAAAGGATGTCGGGTAGTGGAGAGGGCATTGCTCTGTTCTCTGCAGACCTCCCAACCTGTATGCATTTTGCATAGCGGATATGCATTTTGACCTCAAAGTACGCTGGTACGATTTGTCACTCTAACCTACGCAAAAACCTTTTGACGCCTCCGTCCACACATGGTACTCAAATCAAGCAACCGCAAAAGAAGAAGAGTTCGACCAATCAGAGTGAAGGGTTCACTACCCAAATAGCAAGTGTGGAGGACTGATAAATGCATAAGGCCTATAATTAAAAAGAGACTGCAAATCGACAGCAGCACAAAATCCTGCTCGATCCCCCTTCCACTCCCGCCGTCTAACTGATTTCTTAAGCGAGGACAGTAAGGTAGCCATTATTCCATGTTTTTTTTTTTTTTCTGGTTTTGTGTTTAAATAATTTATCATATGCTTTATTACTCTCTGAACTGGGTCTGCGTGTGTCCGTGAGTCTACGCACCGAGGTGAGGTTATATAACGTGCATTTGAAAAAGCAACAACACGCTAAACATCTTCACTTATGATATTTGTAATGAGATGCATTTTACTCCACAACATCAGTTAAGGGTTCAAAAGTGGCTTCCTATCACAGAATGAGGCAGTAAATATCTAGATATAAATATATTCTATACTGTCGATTAGCAATGGATTATAAATATACATAATTATCCTATCATAGAATGAGGCAGTAAATGTATAAATATAAATATATTCTATACTGTCGATTAGCGATGGATTATAAATATACATAATTATTATGAAAATACCCAAGATGGCTTGATAAACCCAGATAAATATATAGTTGCAGTAGAGTGTTTATTTTCTTTAAGTTTGCGTTTAAGCATTTCTACATTTTTTATTCAGCTACAGTGATCGCTGAATGTCTTATTATGTCCATATTAGGGATTTCCTGGACCATCTTGAGTGGGGGTGGGCTGATCAATCCTAATATCGATAATATAGATACCAACGTTGGTATTGGTATCCTATCGATACTAGCCTGATGAGATTCATTCTTTAGGTTAGGTTTCTCTCCTCTACACTTAATACATTGCTTAATGCATTAAATAAAGAGTAGACATGTCAATGCCTCTCTTTTCACATCCCATATGCAAACATTGCTGCTCCTCCCCTGCTATGTTGTGTTTTGTTGTCATGCCAACTCGTGACTCCAAGCGCAAATGGACACTTTTGGCTACAGTGAGAGATGGAACGGTATAACTCCGAGCTACAAAATAAATGAAAAGGGGAGGAAGGAAATCCTTCACATAGTACATAGTGTGTATAACTGTATACCAAATTCAGCCTTGTTATACTGTATCACTATCTTCAACCATTAAGCCAGCATTTTCTTTATAATTTTCTATAAGAGGAAAACGCTTAACATGCATGCACTTTCTGTTCATATCCTGAGCTTCTTGCCTGTATATAGTTTGCATCATCATTGTGTATGCTGAGTTTGGCCTTTTAATATTACTTTCTTAATGCATTAAGCCGCTTTAAATGTTTTCACTATGACAGTAAAAGTTTTATGTAATTTAGCATGTTTGCGTATATATTCTGGGCTCAGCTGCTTGCCTGTACATATTATATTTTATTAATAAACTGTATACCGAATTTGGGAGGAATAATATTTCTCTCAAAAGAAATTAAGTAGACATATGATAAGCCATGTTTTTCTAAAGTGTACTGGAGTTTAAATTTTTTTAAATTATTTTTTTAATAGCATTTTATTTTAAATAAATAAATAAATACAGTACTTCCATACATACGTACGTACATAAAAAAAAATACACTGATGTGCCAAGCCATCAGAGCCTAACCTAACCCAAAACCGTTGTTAAAGGTGCGAGTGCAGACCTGCTAATATTTAACAATAAAGCTTGCATTTTGCTTGCATTCAAGCTGAATGGCTAATGTCAAAATCATAAAACAATGTAAACTTTTACATTGTGTTATGATTTTGACATTAGCCATTCAGGTAATAATATATCTATCAAAGGAGTGTATGATTTTTTTAGAGCTTGATTTGTGAATTATTTTCTACTTCCAAAAAAACGTAAAGTAATACTTAAATATTAATGTATTAAATTTGTATGTTTTTTACAGACAAATTAATGCTTGTGATATCCTGCTACGAGAATGGAAAAGACCCCAGACTCTCACAACATTTCCATGACTTTGTCAGACTGTCAGACTGTAACCACAAAAGTTGCTGGTTCAGGTGACCTTGTTCCCTTAGCAGTCTCTAAACAAACATCTGATCAATACTGTGGCCTCTCTCTCACCTTGATCAATAACTATAAAGACTGTAGTGAAATGAGGCTTTAATAAATCAACTAACACATTTCCACATTTTTTTTTAAGTGGCTGATATATGGTTTGAGATTCAGAGATAAAGTGATGAATTTGTAATTAAGCACTCCTATGTTTTAGACAAGGGACATCAGTAATTGTAGTTTAAGGTTTTGTCTATGGAAATCTTATATTGTTTTTTGTACATCAACCACTCATTGAGAATATTACAAATTAACCTCATCCTGTGCTTGGTTTTTGTAATTGCTGTTTTCCCTTCTCTTTTAATGACAACAGGCACCGTAACAATATAATTGAGTAAACCTTTGTTGTAAGCACTATTTTAGCTAAACAATTTCATTAAAGATTTAAAGGCAATGACATTTTTGACATGTTCCCCCAATGGCTATATTTCTTTTGCATAATACATGATTAATATGTGTGACACCTTGAAAGTTTGATCACATGTATTTATATGTATATATGTTGGATGTGTATGTTTATTCCTTGCAATTGATTATATTAATGTATTTATGCATGTTATATCTATCTTTGCTGATGATTTTCTTTATGATCGCTACAACTAACTTGTGAGATGAAATATCCTAGTAGTCAGTTTGGGGAAGACGGTGCATGGTCCAGGGTTGCTATGGTAACGGTGAGCTGCCAGAGACTGTCATTACTAGAGCGGCTCGACTTTGAATAACAACTCAACTTTGTCCATCTCATTATTTGTCAAATAGGTTTAACTGCAGTACTGCCAACTGGACAGTGGGCGTGCTACATATGCAGTGAAAATTAATTAAGTGAACAGCGTTTATGATGTTTTATTATTTCTTGACAAAAGTAAAGCATGGACATTTGAAAACTGTGTTTGATGCACCAGTATATGTGTCAGTTATAGAGTTTTCAGAAGTTTCACAAGTTTGCAAACTTGGAACAAAGATGTAATATTTGTTGATTTAATACTCGTGTGTTCTTTTAAAGCTATGGTCTACGATTTCAAAGATTGTTCATTATTAATAACCTCGTTTAGATGCTGGTTATGGTTCTACAGTACAATCCTAATAATATGAAGAGAAAAAAGAATGAAAAAAATCCATTCACTCTATTGGGTGTACACCCGCAGAGAAATTGACCAATGTAAGCTGTCGCGTCTCCACCCACCGCACCCCACCTCGCCCCCTCCTGCGACATGAAATTTCGCGCAAAAGTAGGCAGCATCAACTCAGCAATGGAGAAAAACCAACAAACAGACAGCAGCAAGCGGCCCCTGCTCGCCCCAACAGTCAAGGTTGGAAGAAAGAGAAAGTCAATTGAGGAAAGAGCAGAGATTTAAAAAAAATGTGAAGAACGCCGGACTCAAAGCCGAATCAATATAGGGTCCACCATTGCCCGTTGGAGGAAGCTTCAGAGAAACCTTGGACTTAAAACCGACGCTGACATGGCTGACTTTTTGTTGAGCAGGTAAGCATCTATTTATACTTTTATGGTGTGGTGTATTACATAAATAGCTTTTTATCAGTCTGACAACATGATCATGCTACCGGTCGGCATTGGAATGTTAGCCGTTCAGCATCGCCTATCACGGGTCAAAGTAATTATATTTCTTGAAGTGCTTGACTATTTCAGTAGGCCTAACGTTAGCGGTTTTCTGTTCGAGCCGATAGAACATTGCATGTGTTGCTAATCTTGCGTGTGCGTGACCTCAAACGTGTGCCTCTGAGCTATTTTCCATGTTTACTCCTGCTTGACTCAGTGACGTTGTTCAGGTCGTTTCCCGGTGGGAGGGATCAGGTAGCACAGAGGGGAGGGGTGTGCGTGTGGAGGGGCGGGATGAGTTTTTTAAAAATTCTGGCTTTCTCGACTGATTTTCAACATCGTAGACTACAGCTTTAATGTTAATTGACTCTCTTTGTGGCTTTAAAAGCATGTGTATGTTCTGTTTTGGTTTTGTTCTAGTTCTCCTTGTTTGACCTTGTTTCCTTTGTCCTTATTTTTCTGCCATTAGTTTGTTACCTAGTTTTGTCACTCATTGATTTGACTAGTGTCTGCTCGTGTTTGATTGGTTTGTTTCTGTGTTTTTAAGTCCTGTGTTTTCTTCTGTTCATAATCAGTTCTCATTGCGTGTATCATGACTGTTCTGCTCCTGTTTCCAGTTTTGGAGTTTGTTTGAATAAATTTTGATTGCTATGCTTAGATCCAATCTCTCAACTTTATTTGCAACCAAGCTATATGACAGAATGTTACTTAATTTGTTTCCCCTTAAGTGGTATTGAATAGAGCTGTGATACATAGTAAACAATTATAAATAAATCAGACAGATAATATTTAGGTAACAAATTTTGGTTACACTTTATTTCGATAGTCCACTTTAGACATTCTACTAACTATAAGTAACTTTATAACTACATGTCAACTACATTAATTTGCAACTACATGTCTACTAACTCTCAGTAGGGTAGGTTTAGGGTTAAGCAGACAGTCTACTAATACTCTAATGACTGCTAGTTGACATGTAGTTGCAAAGTTACTTACTGTTAGTAGAATGTCTAAAATGGACTATCGAAATAAAGTGTTACCCAAATTTTGGACATTCAGCATATTATTATCAATATTTATTATTAGGGGCCAAGCACCGAAGGTGCTTAGGCACCTATTGTTATTGTTAGAATTCCTATTATTATTATTCTTCTTCCGCCGCAAAGTCAATGGCAGCCCATAGAACCGATTGCGGGAAAGTTGTACAATTTGGCACACTGATAGAGGATACTGTCAATACAAACCACACCACATTTGGAGTCTCTAGCTCAAACTCTCTAGCGCCACCACTTGTCCAAATATTCAATTTTGAAATGCTAATAACGTTTGATCAGTAAGCCACAAAATCAAAATTAATTCATCCTCTGAATCCTTGGCTCAAGCCGAGTCGAATCAAGTCCGAAATTCAAAAATCGCAAGGTTTAGTTTTTTCGCTATCTTCAATTGTTCGTAAAACCTACTTTGTCGAACTCGTCCTAGACGATTCGTCCGATTCTCACCAAAATTGGCTCAGATCTTCTACAGACCATGGAGGCAAAAAGTTATGGAAGTAAAGTCGATTCGTCCAAGCGTTCTCGAATACCACACTAACGAATTTGCAGAAAAGCACGCAAAAATAGATCTGAAGCTATATCTCTGCAAGGGTTTGGCATATTGACACAAAACTTGGTGAGTGTTATAACAAGAATGACCTGAGGCTACCTGCAGTGATTCGGCGCTGTGCCACCTAGTGGTCAGGAGATATGAAAAATTCATATTTTTGCTTATAACTTGTGAATGGTTTGGCCAAAAATCACAAAACGGCTCTCATTGGATTCAGATCATCATGCCGAGTCCAACCATATCCAATTTTCCCATGTCAGCCATTTTGGGCGTCGGCCATGTCGAATTTTGTCGTAAAATGCTATATTTTACTAACGAATTAACGTATCGTTCCGAAACTTGGTATGGGTCATTAGCACGACGCCCTGAAGGAGCCTGCGAAGTTTCGAAGCAGCGCCACCTAGTGGTAAAATCACATTTTCACATGCTTATCACTTTGGGTGGGGTTCACATATTTTCACAGCAGTCACCTTTTTAGACTCCTGAATCATAGCCGAGTCCATTGATACCAAATTTGTCAGGTTTAGCCTTATGGTTTGCGCTACGTAGCATTTTTGCGCTTAAAAAACATCTGGCAATATCGTGGAAACCGTTACTCCGATCGACACGAAACCACCGTAGGAAGTTCGAAAACTTAGCGTCCCGGTAATTTTATCCATTGACCAATTGCCAAAATTTTGATCGTAAGTGGCACAAAAAAGCAAACAAAGTCAACAGTCAGTCATTTTTTATCTACTTACACACAAATATGTCTATAACTCCAAAACAAAATGAGATATATTCACCAAATTTGACACGCATATGTATGGGCACACTCTAAGGACACTTAAAAAATTAGATGGGATTGTGCCTCTTGGTGGCGCTATAATTGAACAAAACATGAAATTGTCATTGACTATCTTACGAATGCATTGGTGTACCATTCCGAAACTTTATATGTATCATGGAGACCACGACCTGAAAGTACTCAAAATGTTTTGACACAGTGCCATCTTGTGGTCAAAATTCATAATGACATGGCAAAAAAGTGCTTATATCTTTCTGTGAATTTTACCTATTGTGACGAGACTGTTATTAATAGATTCCTTGGGTCATGCTGAGAACAGTCATACCAACGTTGCCATAGTCAGTTATCTGGTTTTCACATACCACAACAACGAATTTGAGGTATGACGCCAAAATGACACTTGAGGCCGTATCTCTACAATGCTTTAGCATATTGATACCAAACTTTGTGTTAGTCATTGTTACGTCACACAGAACACATCACATTGATTTGTTGACGGTGCCACCTGTTGGTCAAAAGTGAAAAGTCAATCAATCCTATTACTGCTAGTTTTGAATGATTTTTCAGCCATTTTTACTACAATAATCTTAAAATGCCTTCAATTACTAATTTTTGCAGTTTTTCTGATGCTCCATGCTATGTTTTGCTTCTCGTTTTGCCGCTGGTGTGCTTGGCCCCGTCATTGCTGCTTGCAGCTATATTTATTATTATTATTATTATTATTTAACACGTTTCATGTGGTTTATTTTTTTCTTCATTCATTCATATAATTATTGTTTGTAATTGTTAATAACACTTAATATATTAAGTGGCCAATGTGTCATGATCATTTTGGTCATTCAGCCAATTGTTATTATTAATATTTGTTCAAAATCTTAAAAATGATTCTTTCTCATTTTTCTCCAGTCCTTGGTTATTAATCTAATGCAGGTAAAAGTAGCAACATAGAAGGGCAGCCTGTCAGCAACTCTTACTGAAGCAGGCCGTGCAATAAATGTTGCCCTGATTTAAATATATAAATAAAGGGGTCATGGAGCTCATCCAAGCAGGTGTCTGCCATGGAGGTGGAGCCTGCAGCAAGATGAATCACAAAGTCACCTTTCCCCATTGCACCTGACCCAGAAGTGGGGCAAGAGGAGGAGAAGATAGATGTTAAATGGTTAACGCTCAAACAGTCCAAACTTCATTTTCACCTTTGTGTAACCAGCCCGGTCTCCACAGTCAAGTTCTAAAATTGAAAAGATGACCTAGTTTTAATGAAGCCAATCCAGCATTTTCTTTCATCAGAAATAAAGCCCTCCCTATAACGACATTATGAAATGAGTTCATCGGTTCTTGTAATAATCAATAATAAAAGAGTACAACAGATTCTCTTAGAATTTAGAATGAAGCTGGCGAATATATTCTTCAGGATGAAAATAACCCTTTTCAAACCAAGCTTTTCTCCCTCTATCTTGTCTTTACATTATTGATGGCTTGCCTTTAACATTTCAACTGATAAGGTATGGCTTTGGGGTGAAGTAGTAACTTTTGGTCTTGAAAGCAGCACTCTGTTACTCTACCTCAAGCCATTTTTAAACATTTGTTGGCTTCTCAACACTGCAGCTGAAAGAGGCTTCAGCACACTAAGAATACCATCTATCATTATAGTGTTCATCTTACACTAAGAAAAGTAAAACTTAGACCAGGATTTAAAAGCTTGAATCTGTTACCATGTATTTGCCATCGTGTTGCACGCACACACACACACACACACATGTTGGTTTTTGTGGTTTATGGGAGGCGTAATGGTTTTTATACTGAACAAACTGTGTGTGCTATTGCCCTACACCTATACGTAGCCCTCACAGGAGACTTTGTGCATTTTTAGATTTTCAAAAAAACACCATTTAGTATGTTTTTTAAGCCTTTTGAATTACGGGGACATAGGCAGTGTCCTCATAAACCACCTTCATATTGTAATACCTCTGTCATACCCATGTCATTATACAAATTTGTGTCCTCATAAACCACATAAACATGCACACACACACACACACACACAGACAGACACATATATACATTTCTTTAAACATTTTATTAATTGTTCAAAAGAAAAAAAATTGTAACAATATGAGGGGGAGTAAATAATCACATATTATTTATTTTTGGGTGATCTCAAAAAAGTCCTTTTGAGATAAAGAAAATCACTCTCCTCTGATTATTATTCTGTTGTTGTCACGGTTGGTGGTTGTAGTAAAGGGGCGCCCACAACGACGAATAACAAAAGGTATATTTATTCAGCATCAACACACATTAAACCATTACTAACTTAAGATCCGACAAACACAGAGGGAGAACTGAGGACTTATAAAGGGAGTGGAACAAACGAGGAAACAAGGTAATTAATAGAACACAGGTGATGAATATAACTAATTAACAAAACTGGGTCATGAACTAAAACAGGAAAAACCAAATATGGGCAGAAAGGAAACTAAACAGAAACAGATATATTACAGTATCTCCCCCTCCCGGAAGGTGCGTCCCGCACCGTAACAGTAACATCGGGGAGGGGGGGCGGGCGTCCTGGAGGCTGGAGCAGGACCAGGATAGGACAGGGGAGCCTCCAGGACGGATCAGGAGCCTTGGGAGACCATGGCAGGACTGGAGATTCGGGAGGCCATGGCGGATCTGGAGCCTTGGGAGGCCATGGCAGGACTGGGGATTCGGGAGACCATGGCGGATCCGGAGCCTTGGGAGGCCATGGCAGGACTGGAGATTCGGGAGACCATGGCGGATCCGGAGCCTTGGGAGGCCATGGCAGGCCTGGAGATTCGGGAGGCCATGGTGGATCTGGAGCCTTGGGAGGCCATGGCGGATCTGGAGCCTTGGGAGGCCATGGCAGGACTGGAGATTCGGGAGACCATGGCGGATCCGGAGCCTCGGGCGGTCTTGGCGGATCGGGATCCTCGGACGGCCATGGTGGATCGGGGTCCTCGGGAGGCCATGATGGATCTGGGTCCTTGGGTGGCCTTGGCGGATCGGGGTCCTCGGGCGGCCTTGGCGGATCGGGATCCTCGGACGGCCATGGTGGATCGGGGTCCTCGGGAGGCCATGATGGATCTGGGTCCTTGGGTGGCCTTGGCGGATCGGGGTCCTCGGGCGGCCTTGGCGGATCGGGGTCCTCGGGCGGCCTTGGCGGATCGGGGTCCTTGGGCGGCCTTGGCGGATCGGGGTGCTCCGTGGCCTTGGCCCTTGGCCTGGCCACACAGACTGAGACTATATGGCCCCCCCCCAAAATTTCTTTGGGAAAGTTCCCCTCTGGGGGCCACATTGGAGGAGAGGGTTCTTGAGGGCGCTCTGGAGGAACGGACTCTTGGGGGCGCTCTGGAGGGGCGGACTCCTGGGGGCGCTCTGGAGGAGCGGGCACTAGAGGGCGCTCTGGAGGAGCGGGCACTTGAGGGCGCTCTGGAGGAGCGGGCACTTGAGGGCGCACGGGAGGCGCGGAGCTGGATAGAACCAGCGGAGACGAAGGAGCGCTGGACGGGACCAGCGTAGATGCAGGAGGGCGCTCTTGCAGCGCGGACTCCTGAGGGCGCTCTTGCAGCGCAGACACTTGAGGGCGCTCTTGCAGCGCAGACACTTGAGGGCGCTCTTGCAGCGCAGACACTTGAGGGCGCACGGGAGGCGCGAAGCTGGATAGAACCAGCGGAGACGAAGGAGAGCTGGACGGGACCAGCGGAGACGCAGGAGGGCGCTCTTGCAGCGCGGACTCTTGAGGGCGCTCTTGCAGCGCGGACACTTGAGGGCGCTCTTGCAGCGCGGACACTTGAGGGCGCTCTTGCAGCGCAGATTCAAAGGGGCGCTCTTGTAGCGCGGACATTAGAGGGCGCTCTGGGGGCGCGGGGCTGGACGGGACCAGCGGGAACTCAGGTGGGCTGGACGGGACCAGCGGGAACTCAGGTGGGCTGGACGGGACCAGCGGGAACTCAGGTGGGCTGGACGGGACCAGCGGGAACTCAGGTGGGCTGGACGGGACCAGCGGGAACTCAGGACGGCTGGACGGGACCAGCGGGAACTCAGGACGGCTGGACGGGACCAGCGGGAACTCAGGACGGCTGGACGGGACCAGCGGGAACTCAGGTGGGCTGGACGGGACCAGCGGGAACTCAGGACGGCTGGACGGGACCAGCGGGAACTCAGGACGGCTGGACGGGACCAGCGGGAACTCAGGACGGCTGGACGGGACCAGCGGGAACTCAGGTGGGCTGGACGGGACCAGCGGGAACTCAGGACGGCTGGACGGGACCAGCGGGAACTCAGGACGGCTGGACGGGACCAGCGGGAACTCAGGACGGCTGGACGGGACCAGCGGGAACTCAGGACGGCTGGACGGGACCAGCGGGAACTCAGGTGGGCACTTGCGAGGTGCCGGAATTGGTGGGCTCAGACGAGGAGCAGGCACAGGAAGGCACTGGCGAGGAGCTGGCACTGGAGGGCGCCGGCGAGGAGCAGGTACTGGATGGCACTGGCGAGGATCAGGCACTGGATGGCACTGGCGAGGATCAGGCACTGGAGGGAATGTCATGCCCTCAAACTCAATTAAAATCCCCACTGGTACCTGAACTTCTTCCCTCGGCGGCTCGGGGTGATCCGTCATAGGCGGCGGAATCCTTCTCGTCGTGGACGGCGCAACGTTCATCGCCCCTTGCGGCGGAATCCTCCTCGCCGCGGGCGGAACATTCATCGCCGTGTACGGCGGGATCCTCTTCGTCGCCGACGGCGCAACGTTCATCGCCCCTTGCGGCGGAATCCTCCTCGCCGCGGGCGGAACATTCCTCGCCGTCTCAGGCGGAGCGAATTTCACTTGGGCGGTGGGCAAGGGCGTGCGGCGAATGGCGACCCGTTCTCCCCAAAACGGGTGGCCTGGGTAAGCCGCGACAGGCAGCCCGACATCCCACGCAGCACGGGCAGGGGCGAGCCGCGAACGGCGGCGTGAACCCCCGCTAACGACGGGCACAAGCTCCAGCATCCTGATCTCGTCTTTCAGTATGCGGTCGGATCTTCTGTCACGGTTGGTGGTTGTAGTAAAGGGGCGCCCACAACGACGAATAACAAAAGGTATATTTATTCAGCATCAACACACATTAAACCATTACTAACTTAAGATCCGACAAACACAGAGGGAGAACTGAGGACTTATAAAGGGAGTGGAACAAACGAGGAAACAAGGTAATTAATAGAACACAGGTGATGAATATAACTAATTAACAAAACTGGGTCATGAACTAAAACAGGAAAAACCAAATATGGGCAGAAAGGAAACTAAACAGAAACAGATATATTACAGTTGTGTGTGGCTCTGTATTTTTAACAACAATTCAGTAAATTAATATTGAGTACCTTTTTCAACAAAAGTTTTTTATTCTACTTTTGCTCTATGGGCCAAAACCGTTTTCAACGAGACCATAGCAGAATTAACCAATGGCGGCTGGAATTTTCTGTATTACTGTAATCAGTGTTTTTGAATAAATTGGTTGAATGATTAAAAACTCACCTGCAGAACGAGTGACTAAAAATCTCCACCACCAATATACTGACAGCCTGTGTCATGGTTCAGTGCATACTGACTGTATATCAGTGCTCTTGGAGCACGGCTCAGTCTATTAAGTTAAAATCAGCAGAAATAACTGTTGTTACAGGCATCTTAAAGAGATACATTTTTGTAATGCATATGTGATGCCATTTAAAAATATTGTCTTATTTCATTCAATTTCTTGTTTATCTAAGGCTAAGTTTAGGGTATTGTTACAGTTAGAAAAGCAAAGCTCCATCTATATCTGCAGACTCCTCTCTATCACACAGTCAAATTCAAATCAGTTTTATAGACATGCCCAATTATACATTGTATTGCCAAAGCATTTATATGTGCAAGAAAATGGAATAAAGAAAAAAAGAGAATGGATGAATTATGATGATGGACAGGTGTAGAAAAAGTGATAGAAAAGTACAGCATGTGTGTTGGATGTGTTTGCGTATGAGTGTACAAACGTTTGAATTCATGTGTCTTTGTGTGTGTGTGTGTCTCCCTCTCTCACACACATGCACACACAATTACCAAATTAGGACTTTCCATAGTCTTCTATTGCTTTTAAATACAGTGAGTTATAATGAATACCATAACCTAAACCTAACCCTATCAGAATACTTTCTGTATTTTTACAACTTACTTTATTTTTTACAAATGTGGACATTCGCACAAGGAGTGCACAGTATTTATCTTCCTCCTTTTCTAAGCCCCTCATCTGTCATTGTCTTCATGTCTTTTTCCCATCATTTGTTTCTCATCATTTGTTCTCCATATCGTCGCTGTCGGGCGGAAACCTCTTATGTCCAAATTTTGTCAATTTCATATTTTTTCACAAATCGATGCTATTGGTCAGTCCCCACGTGGGTCTGTTACTTTTATAAATTATTAACCAATCTAAAGTGTTGAAAATAGCTTGAGAGCAAATCTCTTAACTCCATTGGACACTTCAACTGTCTGAGAAGTCTCGTAACTCCACCTCTTCTTCACTCCGTGGGAGCCTCGCAGATATTATGTCTACTCATGATTGAAAGTCGCAACGAATCCTCCTCGAGCAACACGTCCTCTGAGGTAAATGTCCTCAAAACACTGGTTATTCATGATTCAGTTATATGAATTACATAATAAAAGTTAATATATTATATATAACAGTATTATCTCGATACGTTTTTATTTATGGGAGAAAAAAGAACCAAGTAAGCCTATCTTTGGATAACAGTCTGTTTTTAGATAATAACGAGTGAAAATAGTTAGGTTAGATACATTTGAGTAGGCCTGTTTTGTTAAAAATCGATAGCTGTAATGCTTTGGTGCAGAAGGAAGCCCGTGAGCCACGAAGGTAAATTTGCGAGAAGATTAGACTAATTTCCACCTATTAAACAGCCTAGTCAGCTCATCGTTTTTTTGTATTGCATCACTTATAGCTCTTAAACCTTTAAAATAGAGTTTAGGAAGGTGTATGGAACCACAGTCGTTACCTTTGATTAACTATTAAAGCCTTATCTCTTGTCAAAATGCTTAACGCGACCGTCGACTTTTGTTTGCGTGCAGATTCCTTTCATTTCTGCCTATTAGACTACGGAAGTTCTAAGCGGCCATGCATTATTATAATTTTTTTGTCTTGTTTTCTCGTGATCACGACTTAATTTTCTCGTGATCTCGACATAACGAAAGTTGTTTTGACGTTATCACGACTTAATTTTCTCGTGATCACGACATAACGAGTTGTTTTGTCATTATCACGACTTAATTTTCTCGTGATCTCGACATAACGAAAGTTGTTTTGTCGTTATCTCGACATAACGAAAGTTGTTGATCTCAACGTAAAAACCGTTTTCTCACGACGTAATTGTAGCTATCGTGAGAAAATCAGGGTCGCTATATTGTCTTCGAAGATAAAGTTGCAGACCCGACAGCCTCCTTCTCAAGTGTCGAACACTTTTGTGTAAGTCGTCAATCACTGACAGACACATAGCTATTTCAGTTTGAGTTAGTCCCTGATCAAAGTAAAAGCGAATACGATCATCCATGATGCTGCGATGATGCTGCCTCTATAGCATTTTCTCATGCCGAATACACAGAGAAAAAGTCGTGATAATGACAAAACAACTTTCGTTATGTCGAGATCACGAGAAAATTAAGTCGTGATCACGAGAAAGCAAGACAGAAAAATTATAATAATGCATGGCCGCTTAGAACTTCCGTAATTAGACAGCCTAGTCAGATTATCGTTTTATTTTGGTATTGCATCACTCATAGCTCTAACGTTTAAAATAGAGTTTAGGAAGATGTATGTAACCAAGGCAAGGCAAGGCAAGTTTATTTATATAGCACGTTTCATACACAGTGGTAATTCAAAGTGCTTTACATAAAAGAAAGTGAAATTAA
Source organism: Barbus barbus (assembly GCF_936440315.1). Taxonomy (NCBI): domain Eukaryota; kingdom Metazoa; phylum Chordata; class Actinopteri; order Cypriniformes; family Cyprinidae; genus Barbus; species Barbus barbus. The sequence continues at coordinate 27,725,750 of NC_136730.1, read as the reverse complement.
AAATCAATAAAACATGGAAATAAAAATAATAAAAACAAGGAATTTTAAAATGATATAGAAATTGATTTAAAATAAATTTAAAGAAAATGATTACACTTAAAATTCATTGCAGTCAGTTCGGACATATAGCACAGTGCTCATTCAACAAATGCACAGTTAAACAGATGAGTTTTGAGTCTTGATTTAAATGTGGCTAATGTTTTAGCACATCTGATCTCTTCTGGAAGCTTGTTCCAACTGCGGGCCGCATAATAGCTAAAAGCAGACTCCCCTTGTTTTGTGTGAACCCTTGGTATTTCTAACTGACTCGATCCTAATGATCTGAGTGGTCTGTTCGGTTTATATTCAGTGAGCATATCAGCAATATATTTAGGTCCTGGGCCATTGAGTGACTTATAAACAAGTAAAAGTACTTTAAAATCAATCCTAAATGGAACTGGAAGCCAGTGTAAGGACCTGAGGACTGGTGTGATATGCTCAGATTTTCTGGTTCTAGTCAGAATCCTGGCAGCAGCATTCTGGATGAGCTGCAGTTGTCTAATGGTCTTCTTGGGAAGGCCGGTGAGGAGACCATTACTGTAATCCACCCTGCTGGTGATAAAGGCACAAACAAGTTTCTCCAAGTCTTGACTGGAAACAAAACATCTAATTCTTGCAATGTTTTTGAGATGATAGTATGCTGATTTAGTTACTGCTTTGACCACAATCATTAGCTTTGATTAGCTCTTAAAGCCTTGTCTCTTGTCAAAAGGCTCAACGCGACCGCAGACTTTGATGAACACTGCTGGCAGCAGCGACGTCTGTGTCCGTACCATTCTTATCAATGACAGCGTAATCTCGTAACTCCCTGCTCCCAAGTCATAAATCTTGTATCTCCGATTAAACATGATTTTGGGGAAATGTTGTGTTAATGTTGGTACACAACAGTATATGATAGCAATATAAGGTATAATACAAACTTTAACGATACAATATTTAATAACTCAAAAAAATATACAGGTTTTTTAATTTCCTAAAAAATAATGGTTTTGGAGATGGGAGGATTCCGCCCGATAGCAACGATATTCTTTCATTAGTTGGAGGCAATTTCCATTCAATGTATAACCATTATTAAGGTTGCCATTTTTCCTCTGTTGACCATGCCAGCAGATGTTGCCTGAGGGGATTTTTTTTTTCCTCCACACTGCGGTTTGTTTGTTTGTTTTCCTTCATTTTAATTCCTCCCCATGTCAAAGTCATTTTCTTTTGAATTTCATTATCTCACTTGTGCTCAAAATTTTAAAATATGCATGTAGACGCCTGGATCCAGTGTTTGCAGTTTAGAGCCACCACAATTTATACAAGGATGTTTCTCATCCACCTTCTGGGTGCTTCATACTGTATGCAGACCCATTTTGTGATGTCGGTTCAGAGCACTCCAGTATATTTCTCTTGACTGAAGAGATTGTAATAGCATATGTGGAAATTCATATGATGCAAAACCTCTAACACATTGGATGTCATTTGCCTAAAGGCTGAACATAAACCAATCCCTAACACTGGCAGAGTAAGCAAGATTTTCAAATCTAAACAGAACCTGAGAACGGAAATGCTAGAATGCAGCAAAAAGTCTGCACATATTTTTGATTATCTTTGCAGTGTACATAAACCACACATACTCAACTCAGTGTGCTACTAATTGAACATTACATTGTACAAACATTCTCAAAGAAAAGACTACTATCTGCTTTTTTTGTAATGTGAACGGAAAATAATCAGACCACCTGCAGAATGACTGACCGTCTTATCCAGGTTATTTATGGTAGTACTTTAGGGCAAGTCATTTACTCGAGAGTGATAAGAATTTCCCACCCACCTTCAGGGATCAAACAGAATGTACTTGCAGGGGCACAGAGTCATCAATCCCCTGCTATTGATAACACAGACCTTGCCGGACATTGCTCTCTCTCTCTCACTCGTAAACACCTAAATAATTTAAATCCAGACCACTTTATTTCCACTAAATTGCAATGCACTGTTGGATTCCACTGCTAACCTGGACACTGGACACAAAAAGAAAGTGTCCCTCCTTCTCTCTCAAATAATGCAAATCGTGCTGGTAGTGAAATACACAATCCCAAATTAGACTAAGGTGACTGTCCTAGCAATAAGTGCTTCCTAAAGTTCTTGAGTGAAAATAATGTTCAATGTAATTACTCGCCAGTCAATAACATAATACTTTCTTATCCTCTTCATTTTACACAAGACCACCGTCTACTTGTTAGCACAAATATCCAATCAGCCAATCACATGGTAGCAAGGCAATGCATTTAGACATGGTTCAGGCGATCAGAATGAGGAAGAAAGGTGATTTAAGTGACTTTGCATCATGGATGTGCAGCCAACAAATCTGCAGCAACTGCATGATGCGACAGTACCTCAATACAGTGTGTGTGTGTGGGGGGGGGGGGGCATCAACATTTGATCCCCTGTTGATTTTTACGTTTGCCCATGACAAAGAAATTATCTGTCTATAATTTTAATGGTAGGTTTATTTGAACAGTAAGAGGCATTTAAAAAATATATTTAAATTGATTTGCGTTTTGATGAGTGAAATAAGTATTTGATTCCCTATCAATCAGCAAGATTTCTGGCTCCCAGGTGTCTTTTATACAGGTAATGAGCTGAGATTAGGAGCATTCTCTTAAAGGGAGTGCTCCTAATCTCATTTTGTTACCTGTATAAAAGACAACCTGTCCACAGAAGCAATCAATCAGATTCCAAACTCTCCACCATGGCCAAGACCAAAGAGCTGTCCAAGGTTGTTAGGGACAAGATTGTAGACCTACAAAAGGCTGGAATGGGCTACAAGACCATCGCCAAGCCGCTTGGTGAGAAGGTGACAACAGTCTGTGCGATTATTCGCAAATGGAAGAAACACAAAATAACTGTCAATCTCTCTAGGACTGGGGCTCCATGCAAGATCTCACCTCGTGGAGTTTCAATGATCATGAGAACGGTGAGGAATCAGCCCAGAACTACATGGGAGGCTCTTGTCAATGATCTCAAGGCAGCTGGGACCATAGTCACCAAGAAAACAATTGGTAACACATTACGCCGTGAAGGACTGAAATCCTGCAGCACCCACAAGGTCCCCCTGCTCAAGAAAGCATATGAAGAGTTCAGATGCAAAAGCCGCTAAACACCACTTCCGTCAAAAATTAGATAATGACATTGAGCGAATGCTTACGGCACATAATACATGTTCAACAAATATTTTTGCTTCAAATTCTCTAAATCCCAGCGTCAGCCCATTCAGAAATATTGGTTTGTTGGCAAAAGCCTCTAAACACCACTTCCCTTTGGCAGCAAAAGCCGCTATGTTCCGAGAACCAATCAGAAGGCGCGAATCGAATCATATGATTCCGAGCGGTTTCAATATAGCGGTGCGCTGAGGAGCCAGTTTTTCTGTGGAGATCGTTTTAGATTCAGATTCAGATTCAGATTTTGAACATAAAAGATGGAGTATGATTAAATGGATGAGCCTGTCCTACTGACATTGAATAGCACAAGAAAACGTGATTTACCTAAAAACTCTGCCCGTTATAAGGCAAAAGAAAGTAGATACAGTGGAAATGGGTCGGTCGCAAGTGTAGCATGCACTCATAACAGTTTTTCATGCAGTGCCGTTACTTTGAAGGAATCTGATTTATTATACATCAAACAACAGCTCTATTTCACTAACGACAAAGTGAAACAAGATGCCATTCTTCTGTCTCATATGGATGTTATGCCAGATGTATGTATTTTTTATGCATTTTTAATGTTGGGTTGTTTGTGTAACGTCTGTTTTTTGTTGTTAAAATAAATATGATGCCATTTTGTGCCATTGTGGTTATACTGTGTGAATCGTTTCTTTTTGTTTTGTTTTTTATATTTTTGGGGGATTTTTTCCTGTATTCAGACAGGGTTTCTAGTTGCATCTTTAGTGATTTTTCAACTATTTATTGTCTTGTTCCAAAGAGGTGGATTTAGAGGTTTTTGCCAAAAAAATGCACAAGTGGATTTAGCTGGTTTTAACTTGTTAAAAACTAATGGTTTGTCTAAAGTGATATTTTTGAAAAAAAAGTTATATTATTCCCTAACTAATTACCTTACCATTACCTTTAAAATGAAACTACTGAACCTGATCATAAGAGACTGATTAAAAAATGGTCATTTAAAAGAAAAGAAGTCTGATGGATTTAGAGGGTTTTGCATCTGAACTCTTCACATGTACAGGCCCGTCTGAAGTTTGCCAATGATTCAGAGGAGAACTGGGTGAAAGTCTTGTGGTCAGATGAGACCAAAATCGAGCTCTTTGGCTTCAACTCAACTCGCCGTGTTTGGAGGAGGAGGAATGCTGCCTATGACCCCAAGAACACCATCCCCACCGTCAAACATGGAGGTGGAAACATTATGCTTTGGGGGTGTGTTTCTGCTAAGGGTACAGGACAATTGCACCGCATCAAAGGGACGATGGACAGGGCCATTTACCATCAGGGCCAGGGCATTGAATTCAGCCAGGGAATTGAAAATGGGTCGTGGATGGGTATTCCAGCATGACAATGACCCAAAAGTTATTTGTCAATGGGCAAACGTACAAAATCAGCAAGGGATCAAATAATTTTTTTCCCACTGTATGTACCAAAATCTCTGAGGAATATTTCCAGCACCTTGTTGAAATGATGCCACAAAGAATTAAGTCAGTTCTGCATGCAAAAGGGGGACGAAACTGGTACTAGCAAAGTGTACCTAATAAAGTGGCCAGTAAGTGTTTCTTATATCTAAACAGCTGTTTATGAGCCATGTTTATATATATATATATATATATATACACACATACTGGACACTTTACTTTCCTTTGAAACTAATGGAGCGGATTTGTGAATGCAGTTGATGCTGGTGGGTCATGTGACACTGTTCAGGCATGAAATTCAGACATACTACATCTGCTATGTTGTGACAGTAACAACATAGCAGATGTAGTATGTCTGAATTTAATTAAAACTACACATATTTTTAACTTACTTTTTTCACAGTAAGCTTCAAACCAAATATAGTAACCTGAAGCTGGCACTTATTTGGCAAATCTTGTTTCAAACCGTAGCCTTGCATTTTCTTATTTAATAAAATGCAGCTGGTGCCTGAATGAATCAGTAATACAGTAGTAATGTTGTTGTGGTGTTCATCTTCTTGCCAGGACAATTGTTTTGTACACTGTAATGAATAAACAGGTACGATTTCATCCTGTTTCAGTGAGATAATAAAATATTTCATCTCAAATTACTATTTTATGCATATTATTTACTATACATAATACCATTATACACAATACCATTATATTATATTATATTATATTATATTATATTTTATTGTGTAGAAACCAAATCATGCAAGTATTACCGGTAATAGATTTATTCAAGCTGTTTGAGCTTGATGCAAACCATTCAATTTGAATGAAAGCTTTATATACAGTCCATAATTCCCAATGTCCAATGGCTACTTTTTATAAGACTTGCAGTTTCCATTAACCTAATGTTGTGTCCAGTGTAATTTCCACAGTAGAAGAGGCTACAGTCTTGAATGGATCAACCTGGATGCTTGTAACCATTTGCTTTTAGCATGTGTATGTAGTGGATGTTGTTCTGTATGTACCTTGTAGAATAGAAGAGCAGTCATCTTTGATTTATGCTTCTGTAAAAGCTGAGAGGTCAGAAAGCCAGACAAAGTCACATGCCATTTTCAGGGTCCAGGACCTGCTGTGCTACTGGGGATGACAAATGAGGGGCTATATGGGAATATAGCGGACTATACAATTACAGTTGTAATCATGCCCTCACATGATGGATCTCTCACCCAATAAAAATGTACACTGCTGCTTTGTTAGAGATTTACTGTCAAAGCGTTACCTACAGCCTTCTGTCACTACATTTTGAAGTTGTAAGAAGTTGCATTTGTAATTTGATTACTTTAGGTTACACCAGTAATATTGTTTAAAGGGTCAGATCAGGTAGAAATGGATATCCATATGAGGGGTGTGCTATATGTGTATCAGCTATTTGTTGTTTGTTGCTCTAAAGATGTACAAACTGCCATTATGAGTATGTCACTTTGCAAAAACAAAACCGGACCTTGACAGTGCATGCTTTCAATGCATGATGTAGCCTTTTAGAATGCAGTTAGAATGTAAAACTTCAATATCAGGCTAAAAATGTCCTTTTGAGTTTTTGTGTATTGTTCATATATCAATATTACACAGACAAGATTGCTTTTTCTCAAATATGAGCATGATTGCAAATGTAATACTTATACAAGTAAACAAGAAGATAATATTGTAGTTACATTTTAGAAATGCAACACAGACATTGCCTGTTTTTGCTCTACTTTAGCACTTTTACATTAGTATATAATTTGTGAACAAACCCAGTTTAATGTTTGCTTCTTATACTCCTTCTGACGTAGTAGCTCCACTCAAATTTTTGAAAGGTTTTTATAGACATCATATCGTTTTTATTAGGTTTATTAGTGTTTTATATTAGACATACGGCACCTGGGAACATAACAAAAAATGACAACATCTACTTAAACCAAATTAATTAAATGAATTGTGTGCAAATGGATATGCACGCACACAATCTCATATACTGTAAGTCTGGCTAATGGTTTAGCTCTCTTTCTGCTTTCATGTGGCTACAATGATTACACAATCATAGCACCATTGAATTTTCATGATTACTCCAAACATCTTTGCTGATTATTTGACCAATCTCCCTTCAATGACAAGCCTGATGAGCTGATATACCTGCACATAGTGATATAAAAGCCCTGAGGGTCAGGCACATAATGACAGCAAAATAAGTGTGCTTGATGAAATAGATCTGGCATCATGCTGCCATATCAACATGTCCAATCAATGGCCAATTTAGAGGCAATTTGTAGGCCCATAACCTGAAATGCATTTCATTAATTATCCATGGGCCAGTTTCCATTCTTACTGTAAATAGATTATGATGTAATTAACTTACATATGATGTTGACTAGTACTTAGAAATGTGTAACAAAACGTCTCTCTGAGGGAATTCGACGAATAGAAGTTTTAATGAAGAGCAGAGAATAAACGTTTCCAACAAAGGTTACCAAACGATATTTAGTTACTTTACTTTAAGACTGGACAATGAAACTCAAAAAACTAAAGGCTTATAAAGAAATAAGCAAACGAGATGAACACAGGTGAGAATACTTAACGATGATAGACTAATAATAAATTAATGAGAAGAACCGGAACAAAACCAAATATGGGCAAACAGGAACCAAACCGTGACAAAATGATGAGAAATGTGAATATTTCTAGCCATTGATCCCATTCTGAGACATGTCTCTTATGGGAACCTCGACAAGATTTAAAAAGTACAGCGATATGTAACTATTCATATGCAGCTCACATGTAACTTTATTCAATAAGGATATGCGGCTTCAGTGAATCAATATATGGAAAATATGCCCACAAACCCCATCTTCGTTTTTTTTTTTTCATCATCATTAGTTCTACAGTCAGAAAGATTTCAGAACCTTGAACTTTCATACATCTTATGAATGCTACTAAGGGCAAAATGTGGTCGGTTACTTCATCACTTTCAATTCAGTTGTTAAATTTCACATGCCAAGGTGGTGTAAACAGTTTCACTCGGCTTGTAGCTGGTGTTAGGCACTACTTTTGTGCTTCTGAATTATTCATATTTTATTCATGATTAGATAATGATGATCTGTGGCTATTTCTTTAGGTTCAATTTTATTCATTTTTCTTTTGTTTATTGACTGGACATCACAAAGCAGAAAGGAATATAGGATTAAGAGGAATTGGAACATGACTTGATGTGTACTGTACAGTCCACTGCATCATGTTTCTGACATGAACGCAATTTTTTATTTTTTTTTGGGAGACCATATTTCTACCTTCAAAGCACATAAAATACTCCCTGTAATCTTTATTTATTTAATTTTTTACCATTTGTGAGAGATTGATAATCCAACCAGTTGAGTCTAAAGATTTTTTTGTAGCACAGAGAGAAACGTCTCATATTTTGTCACGCAATAATAAAGATGCATGGATAGCAGTGAGCTCTTTTTCATAAGCATCCTGCATAACTCACAGACATGGTTGGCTCCAGATGCCATCACAGTTTGAATTATTGGCAGACGATGCTGCTACGAGCCATTTCTCTTCTCTGACTGATGTCCGCAGACCCCGTTCAGTAGTACACAAAGCCACAGATATGGATTTTCAGTGGGCCATTTACCGGTCTCATATTATTTATCATATCTGAACAATTCCCTGTCTGTGATGGCATTCTGTGTCCTTCAGCACAAACCCTGTCGTGTTTCACGTCAGTCTCGGAGAGGAATCTGATGATTAACCTTTTAGCTCTACTTCAGGCTATGATATCTAAATGTCTCCCTCCATATATTCATTTAGATCACAAGCACATTTGAATACTGATCCAGTGCTTCTCTTTTCTTTCTAAAAAACTAAAAAAAAATTATGAATTAAATTCACGTCGAAGTATGTCTCTGCTCAGATGATTTTTTGTCAGATGGGTTTAACAACTAGTGCAACAGTTCAGGACAGTTGGAGATCTTTATTGTGATCTTAAGCGTTTTCATTACTTTCACGGTTCTTCCAGAAGCTTGTAAAAAGACTTGACTTTTTGGTTGTTCTCAGTAACTCAACAAGTGATTTCACAAAAAAAGCAATTACATTCCGCACTGAGCATTAGCTTTTATCTCCAACAAGGCTGATTCCATCATAATACGAGGTGTTTCATGCCCTTTCAGAGTTCTATAGTATCAAAGCTGAATCCATTAATACTGATATGGAATGAAGTCTTATCATTTAAGTGGCAATTCTTCACATTTGCAACTTGGATCACCTGAACATTTTAAGTGGTTATTCAAAAAGTCAAAGAACGTTAAAACTGCAACATTTTTATACTGGTGGACATTGGCACCGATGTATGTTTCTGTCGGTGGGTAAAACTGAAAATTGCTCAAACACAGTATATGGCCGAAAAAAAATAATAAATACAAATAGCATGAGAGGTTTATCTTCAATGTTCAAGGTTTTTTTTTTTGTTACATTTTTCTGTGACACCATAGGACACATTGATACGTCAACTACCCATATATATATAAAAACCCATGTGATTTTATATTTAGTATTGCAGAAAGTCCACATCACTGAAATAAACGCACACATAAACTCACTTAACCCCGGTTTCACAGACAAGGCTTAAGCCTAGTCCCAGACTAAAGTGTAAATCTGAGCTGTTTTAACTGAAAGAATCTTGCACCAACTGATTTTAAAATAGATCAGTGCCTTTGTTTTGTCTCAAGATGCACACCAGTAATGCTTTTTTCTAAGGCATTTTAATAAAAATTACTTAAATTTCCTAATTGAACAGTGGCCTAATCCTGGTTTAGTCTAAACCCTGTCTATGAAACCGGGCCATAAACACATAAAGCAAATGCATCATTTTTATATGTGATTAAAGTCACATTTTAATAAATTAAAGCCACGTTCATAATAATATAATATAATATAATATAATATCACTAAATTTAGATTATTAAATTATAATTTAATTTAATAATCTTGTGCCATATTTCTACTAAGCAAAGCCAACATGAGACCAAAATCAAGAGGAGAGTAGAAATGTCATAGTAAAGAAATGTCAAAGGTGACCTTATCAGCGTTGCTCCAATAAAGTATTTTGTTTATTAGTAGCAGGCAGAACACCGTAATGATTATGGATTTTTCTTGTTCAACCAATTAAAAAAGAAGCCCACCCAGCCAGTTATGGAGCAATGTGTGCCATGATGTTTCTCCTCCTCTTTTTTCTTTCCATCCTCCCTCTTACACCCTCAGTGGCATTTGGGAGGTAATCAGAGTGGTAGACTCTCACATGCTGTGCATGCCAACAAGGAGCCTTTCTATCACAATCCTACTTCCTTTCCTCTCTCTCTCTCCTTTGCTCATTTTTTCCTCTCAGCTCTTATTAATGATGATAAGTAATGGGGCTGTCCACAGAGGCCTCTAGTCTTCACATTAGACGCTGACATCCGTCATAACAACTCCTACTTAAAAAGAAAAAAATCTGTAAATGCACATGAAAACAAAAAAAGACAAGATTTGGTAAATGTGGTGGTTTGTATATAATATGTCAAATTTGAAAATGGATAACACCAGGCTAACAAATTAGCATTGGCTGAGTGAAAGTGAGCGGACATGTATTAATGAGGCCATTTGAGAGGCAAAGCGTTGGTAATGCTAATTACCCAGGCTAAATGGCACAGAACAGGTTTGAAAATGCATGCATGCAAATCGCTTAACGTGCCTTTGTCACATAAATACATCATGTTCTTTGTCTGGTATTAAAGAGCATTTTTGGGTCGTGTCCTTCAGTCGCCGCTCGTTATGTGAGACAGCTGGGTGTATGATGAGGTCAAACAGAATGATTTGTGGATCCACGGAGACAGTGAACATGGCAGCGCCCATGGCTCTTCACTTTCTGATGGATGCCAAAGCACCTTTCTGATGCGCAAAGATCACACATATCCATGTGTCAGCTCTGTCGTGTCAAAGTTCACATCAGACTGCATGGCTTTAAAGCCACAATGCACTTCAGTGAAGACAGATCGTGAGCTATGATGAGAAGTGAGAAAGAGACAGGCAGAGGAAGACGGAGAGAGTAAGAGAGAGGCAGAAATTAAGTATTTGGACAGTGGGCGGGACGGGTGAAATAAGGTGTCACACTGTTCTGGGCTGAGTCTCAGCAGTGTATTTGCCAGGCCACAGAACTGACGACTCCAACTGCCGGGAGACCCAACATTATATTGCCCTGGAACTAACTCCCAGAGGCGCTGTCAAAGCGCTCAGCTCACATAGACCTTCCCTTGTCCCACTTTAATCGGCTCTGACACTAGCACAGCAGCATTTTGTAATGGTCACTCTTTTTGTTTATTTTTTGTTGGAGGCAGAATTACAAGAGGCAATATTTTTTCTGTTTATAAATTCACTCATCATTGACATTGATGAAACTGATGAATCTTAATGTTGTTATTGCTAACAAAAATTATTAATTAATTGAAAAAGCTGAAATAAAATATAAATATAAACAAACTTAAACCTAAATTTAAAATGAAAATGAGAAATGTTGTTTTGGCATCTAACTGAAATAAGTAAAAATATTTAAATTACTTAAATTAAAACTGCAATAGAAATAAGTAGAAATATTAAAAAGCTAATAAATATGACAAACGCACAAAACAGAATTGCTAAAACCTTAACTAAAATTAAATCAAAAAATATAAAGATAAAAAAACACTATAATAGCAAAAAAAAAAAAAAAAAGATACTAAATAACACTTATCGTAAAGGCATAGTTTACCCTGAAATGAAAATTTTGTCTTTATTTACTTACCCACATGTCATTCCAATCCTGCACGACCACCTTGCTTCTGTTGAACACAAAAGAATGTATTCTGAAGAATGTTTCCGTGTATATATATATATATATATATATATATATATATATATATATATATTTCCTGTCCCATACAATGAAAGTCAGTGGGGTCTAATGTTTGAATGTTCTTCAAAATATCTTCTTTTGTGGTGGTACAGGAATAGTGTGGGTTTTCAGAGCACATCATGATTCTCCAGGGAGAGTGAATCCTGCACGTGTGTCCAATATAACCAGCTTAGAGCCCCTCCAGCAACACCTCTCTCAGGTACAGCATGACGCTGCTGGTCTCGCTCAGGTCTCCAGTGACGACTCCTTTCATGAAGGAGGATTAAGACTTCCCTTTCACTCTCTTTTTTTGACACACACACTATTTTTTATTATTTTTTCCCCCCACAAGGGCACTCTCTCTTTGTGTTTCAGATATCCACTGCTCTGTCCCTTGTCTTCCCCTTTGACAAAAGAAGAAAGAGGATGTCCACTGACAATAATTAAACCTGGCTTCCTTCATTTGTGTCCATCATTTGGCTCTAAGCCGTGATGGTCAGACATGATATATTGTTCTCACAAACTTGTATCTAATAAAGAGATGAAGAGACTAAAGTAGCTACTGTATATCTCATGACATAATGGGGCCCAATGATCAAATGGCTATAGCATCACACCAGTACTTGTCATTTCTGCAGTACTTTTGCCACTTTTTAGCCAAAGAACCAAAATCAGTCACGGTCACGAAACTGTGGTAACATCTAACCAGACCACAGTAAGTGTGTTTACATGCGCTTTCAAAATAATTTCAGTCAGATTATAACAATAACTAGTAACAAATAGTCTTTTAAATGCTTTAGTCCTACTGATATTTTTAAATTACAGTAAAAACAGTAATATTGTGAAATATTAGTGTAATTTAAAATAACTTTAAATGCAAAGCTGAATTTTGTGAAGCAATTATTTCAGTCTCCAGTCTTGCATGATACTTCAGAAATCATTCTAATCTCCTGATTTAATGCTCAAGAAATATTTGTTATTATCAGTGCGAAAGGGGTCATGAACTGCCTCTGTTTTTTGTTTTTTTTTGTAGTGTTCTCTGAGGTCCACATGTAATGTTATCAAGATTTTACATCAAAAAACAGCATCATTTAGAAGTAATAGGCTATTTTCTGCCCAACATTGTCTTTAAGTTTCAATCTTTCTGAAAATCTGTGTTGAATTGTGCCTTGTTTGTAAATAATATGCTGTAAAATGAAGTGAACAAAGGACCAAGTTCTTACTCACATGGTCTGGAACTTCATTAAAAATACAATTCATCCACTTTTTCCTAATGCTGGGATCAGAAGGAAGGGAATGCAAAGACTATATATTTTCCCCACAACTTGGCACAGCACAGTGTCTTATTATCTTTAGAGTCATCTTTATTGTTTGTTTTCAGTGTAGACCTATGCAACTCGTAAACACTACATGCACAAATCAGTGGGAGGGGCTAAACAGGCATGTAGGAGCAGGCATTGATCTTCTACGGAGGCAGAGTTTGACCAAACTATTACATCATAGAGTGGCACATTCCTCAAGCTGTTGTTTTGGCAGACTGACTTCAATATAAGCTGTTTTTAGACTAACGACAAAGTTTTGTGTTCTGAAACTTACAGGATATGTTTATAGTACAATGACCTCTTATACAGTATGTGAAAAGAACAAGAGAATTTTGGTTTCTCAGTTGATGACCCCTTTAAAAACAGATGTGCTGCTTAATATGTTTGTGGAAATAGTGATACTTTTTTCAGGAGTCTTTGATTTATTTATTTATTCATTTGATGGAAATATATGACATATATATGTCCTTTTTACAAGCATTTACTGGCATTTTTTACAGACAGCTGATGAATGTATCTTGCTTATACAAAATCTGCTGTAGCTCAATTATAACTGCACATGTAAATGTACCGAGTGACAGTATTTATTACACTTTCAGACACACGTCATATTGTATAATAGTACTACACATACATTTGCTTGTAGGCATTACAACCTTTTCTTTCAAAAAGATCTATTGAGTGTTAGTTGTTATAGTTTTCAGAGAGAGAGAGAGAGAAAAAAATCAATCATTTTGAGAAAGTTTTGGATAGATTGTTTTGAGGGCCATGAGTAAAGTTTTATGGATTTATATTCTCTCAAGTAGTTTGTAATGTGTAATATTTGTGATAATTAGAGATAAACATTTGTGATAATTAGATTTATGTTTATAAATTGTAGAAACTTTATGATACGTTGTAGAATCTTCATCTCATGTACTGTAAATTAATTTTTCTAAAGTCTCTAAAAGAAATACACCCAAACACACAAAATAGCAAGATGAGCAGATGCATGTAGAAACCATTGCCTGTGTTTGCACTCTAATTCACTGTACTCTCTTCAGCCCCTGGCCTGCAACATTCCCAACCCAATAATGGGCTCTGTGCAGTGACAATAGAACTCATTACTTTGGTCAAATGACTTTATATACAACCTTATACATGGCACAGGCAGACTCCAGAGGGAGAACTAGGGCAGGCTTCATATTGACCATGAAATATTTAATGCGGGGGATGACAATTCAATGCTGCAGCCCCAGCAGTTAAAGCCACTGCAGCAATCCCCAGCCTCACTGCAGTTCAGACAGGAAATAGAAGCACTTACCGTTGAGATGTTTCATAGCCCACCGTATATCATGGGCTTATTAATTATCTGCTGTGAATTAAAGGGACCACGGCCACACATGGCATAAATTAAAGAGGATATTGAAGAATCTGTTGCCAAAAAAAAGACAGGACTTGTATATTCAAATATTGTGCTATTGTTTATGTGTGCTCTGTCCTACTGTAATATGTATGTTGTTTAGTGATTACAGAACAGACAAAGGATCTAATTAGTGGAAGCTGAGTTTCTCTCTCTCCCTCTTAATATATCCAGCAGTGATTGTATGATTTTAAGATCCATCTTTTCACACTGAGGACAACTGAGGGACTCAACCACAACTATTAAAAAAGGTTCAAACATTCACTGATGCTCCAGAAGGAAACACGATGCATTAAGAGCCGGGGGGTGAAAACTATTTTAAATTTTAAGATCAAGGTAAATTGTACTTTATTTGTCTTCCGGGAAACATGCAAGTATATTCTGTTGCTTCCGAAGGGCAGTACTAAATGGGAAAAAAAATCTATTTCTACAAAATAAGAACAATTTGGACATCTTCATCCTGTTCAAAAGTTTTCACCCCCCGGCTGTTAATGCATCAGAACAAACAAGGGACTCATGAACAACCATCACAAAACAAAAAAACAGTTGTCAATCATCCAGGTAACCACACACAGTATTAAGAACCAAGGGTTCCCAAACTTTTGAATGGGGGGTTATTTTAATAATTTCAGCTATTTTTTTTTTGGCTTGTGGACTAAATGTAAACCCTTTTATGTAAAATATCTTACTCAGGACAATACTAAATAAAAATAGCATGCATGTATGATCTCTCTTATTTTGTTAATATTACTCACATTTTCACAGATTCTGCAAGGGGTTCACAAACTTTCAAGCACCACTGTATTTATACACACACACACGCACACACACACACACACACACACACACATGCATTTTGTCTGATACAACAAAAACTTTATTTAACCAGGAAAGAAAACGTCTTAGGTTACTTGTGTAACCCCAGTTCCTCGAGGGAACGAGACGCTGCGTCAACGACGCTTTGGGGAACGCCAACAGCGTAACCGGCTCTGAATACCAATCAAATCTGTCCAGAAATGGGAAGGGATGTCACGGGCGAGGTGACGTAATGACCAGCTGGTACAAAAGCATGTGCGGTGAAACCGGCATCAGCTTCAGGAATGAAGCAAGGGCTTGCAGGGATGCCGGAAGTGTGGCCCCGTGACGCAGCGTCTCGTTCACAACCTAACCTAAGACGTTCCTCTTCAGGAACTCGAGCTGAGTCAACGACGCTTTGGGGAACGAGATACCAACGGCTCCAGACTTCCGCACCCCTGCCCTCTGTGTCCAAAAGAGGCGCACAGCTAGGGCAAGAGAACGGAAGAACCTGGAGTGGCTTGCATGTCCAGGCCAAGGATCTGACGAAGGTCAGAGGCGTGGACCAACACGTAGCGTTGCAGATGTCCTGAATAGGGACAACTGTGAGAAAGGCCTCGGAGGTCGCCACACTCCTAGTGGAATGAGCCCTGACTCCCATCGGCGAGGGGAGGTCAGAAGACTCATAAGCCATGTGAATGGCATCCACAATCCACCGACTGAGAAGGACCGCAGCACACTAGCAACTGGTCCGTCCTTCTCCACATGGCAGCTCTGTGGACGTACGCGTCCAGTGCTCGCACTGGACACATACGGTTTAGCTTCAGCTGGTCAGGCTCCCGAAAGGGAGGAGGACTAAGCCTCAGTGCACCACGGAGGAAACATGTAACTAGGGGTTGTGCGCCCACTGACAATCCACCAAGAGGGGTGTGGTAAGCAGAAATTGCCGCCACATAGACCTTCAAGGTGGAGTGGGCTAACCCTGCGGAGAGTCGAGCCTGCAGGAACTCCAGCACTGTACCTACTGGGCAGTTAACTGGGTCGAGCTGGCGATCTCCGCACCATGAAGTGAAGAGTCTCCACTTCAGGGCATACAGTTTCCTCGTAGAGGGAGCTCTGGACTGGAGAATGGTCTCAACAACCTCGGTTGAGAGACCAGAAGCTATCAGCTGTGCCCCCTCAGGGGCCACACCCACAGCTTCTATAACTCCAGGCAGGGGTGCACAAGGGTGCCTCCTGCCTGTGAGAGGAGATCCCTCCTGACTGGAATCTCCCATGGAGAGCCGTCGAGGAGGAAAATCAGGTCCGAGAACCATACTCAGCCCGGCCAGAACGGGGCTACCAATAGCAGCCGGTGTCCGTCCCGGCGCACTCTCTCCAGAACTCCGGGGAGCAGAGCAATCGGGGGAAAGGCATAAAGACGAAGCCTCGGCCATGTCTGTACCACGGCATCCAGCCCCTCAGAGCTGGATGACGTAGAGAGTACCAGAGGGGACATTGCGCTGCCTGAGTAGCGAAGAGGTCCACCTGAGCCTGGCCAAACACTCTCTAGATCTGCTTCCCCACCTCGGTGTGAAACATTCATTCCCCGGATAACAGCCCCTGCCTCGACAGGGTGTCTGCTCCCCATGAGGTACTAACTCAGATGCTCAGAAGGGAGCGGCATGCTCAAGGTGACCCTCTAAGTTGAGGGGAGCAATGCTAGCTCTACCAAGGCAGATCTCAGGAGAGCGGAGCACTTAACTCTCTGCATGAGAGGGAACTCAAGACACTCAGAAGGGAGCGGCATGCTCAAAGGTGACCCTCAAAGTTGAGGGGAGCAATGCCAGCTCGACCAACCAGGAGAGCTCAGCCTCATAGCCCACACAAGGATCTGGTGTGCCAGCCTGTACAGGGGGCGCGAACCGCAGACCTCCTTGGTGGTTGCTATAAGAGACCACCGATGTGTTGTCGGTGCGAACTAACACATGGCAACCTCTTAGGTCTAGGAGAAGTATTTCAGAGCCTGAAACACGGCCAGCATCTCGAGCCTGTTGATGTGCCATGCGAGACGATGACCCCTCCACCGACCGTGGGCAGGGTGGCCACTCATGGCCGCTCCCCAACCGGTGAGGGATGCGTCCGTCGCTAGTGTACGCGGCGACAAGGAGCTTCCAACACCAGGCCCTGGGACAAGAACCAAGGTTGTCTCCACATGTCCAAGACACGTAGGCACTGCCGCGTGACCTTGATCATGCGAAGCGGGTTTCCCCTCGGGGAGAACCCCTTGGTCTTGAGCCACCACTGTAGGGGTCTCATGTACAGCAGGCCAAAAGGTATCCCGTTGGACGCAGCTGCCACCAGACCCAGCAGTATCTGGAACTGCTTGACAGTGAGTGACTGGCCTTCTTTCACCCTCCTGACTTTCGTGAGGATTGACTCGATCCGAGCAGGAGACATACGTGCCTGCACCGTGGTCAAATCCCCACCACCCCCAGATAAGTGGTTCTCTGTAATGGAGAAAGCCCACTTTCCTTGGGGTTCAGTCTTAACCCCAACACTTTTAAGTGAGCGAGAACAACACCTCAATGTTGAGCCGCCCTCCGCTCTGATAGAGCGAGAATCAACCAAAGGTCAATGTAATTGAGTATGCGGGCGCCCCGTAGCTAACGCGGCGCCCACACACTCGTAAAAGTGTGGGGTGAGAGCGCTAGGCCGAAGGGAAGTACCCGATATTGGTAAGCTTTTGCCCCCAAAGGCAAACCTCAGGAACTTCCTGTGAGTGGGAAGGACGGAGACATGGAAGTATGCGTCTTTTAGATCTACGTGTCAAACCAGTCCTCGGACTTGATCTGAGATACTTACCTGCTATCAGACCAGTCCTCGGACTTGATCTGAGTACTTACCTGAGCATCTTGAACTTCAGTCTTGCAGACTGAGCGGTTCAATTGATGCAGATCTAAAAAGGGACGCAAACCTCCATCCTCCTTGGAACTATGAAGTACCGGCTGTAGTACCCGGACTCTCTTCGGAAGGAAGACCCACCTCGATGGCATCTTTCCTTAAGAGAGTATCTACCTCTTGTTCTTGTACGTGGAATTCACCCCATTGAATTGAGGCGGACGAGAATCAAACTGGATTCTGTAGCCTCTCTCTACAGTGCGCAGGACCCATCGAGACACATTTGGCAGTAGTATGCACGCTGCGAAATAGTCTACTAAGTGAACCAGTCTCTCGAGACTGGCTTCTGGTGTAACCCGGAGCGGCTAGTTCCCCCGTCAGAGAACGGCCGAACTAGCTGCTCCAGAGACCCCCGAAGGGGTGGCGAGCATCTCAGCTCCGCTACGATACCGGGCGGAAGAGACTGAGATATGCGCTCGCTGGAGACCGCTGCGCCCTGAAGCACCATAGGTGGCAGGGTTGGCAGAACGATCTCCTGAGGGCGCAGGGGGGGCGAAGATCGCTGTGCGATCGTTGCTCTACCCCAGCGGGGGCCACCCTCATAAGCCCTGATCCCACTCACATCAGGGCTTCTTGGCCGAAGACGTCTTCGCCTGCTTGGCTGGGAGGTCTTTGACCGCACACCCTTCTTACCGCCCCAACCCGCTCCCGCGGGGGCACGCTTGCCTATACGAGGAGCCAGCACGCGGCAGGGGCTGCTCTCGCCCAGCAGCCCCATGAGCTAGAGAGCGGCGAGGGAGAAACCGCTGGGACGCCGCCACCTGCCTCCCGAACCAAAAAAGGCCAGACGGCAAAGTGGGGCATCCAGAAGGAAGGCCCTGTCACGGGTTTCCATAAATCCGACAGGGTCAACCAAAGATGCCTCTCCGCCGCCACCAGGGCTGCCATAGATCGCCTTGACGGTCTCCCTGGCGGCGCGGAGAGACAAATCAGCGGTTTTGCGGAGTTCACGGATGTGCTCCGCACTAATCCCCTGCCCTCATCCAACTCCTTGAGCAGGTCAGCCTGGCATGCCACCATGATGTGCAGACATAAGCCAGACCGACCTGCTGACACGTACCCCTTGCCTTCAGAGACGACGCAGCGTCAGGGGACAGATAGCTCGCAAGCGTCTGTTCCACCTGCGGCATCGCTCTGTAACCGCGCTCACTCGTCCCCATGACACTACCGAAGTAACAGAATGAGGGGACGAAGAGGCGGGCCGAAATATTTTCCCTACAACCTCGACACCTCAGTGTGGAGGTCGGGGGAAAAAAGGGCAGGCTCAGATGTGGAGGTAAGTCTGAAACCGCAGAGAACGCAGTATAACCCTCTCTGCGGTTCGACAAAACACTCCACAGGCTCCTCATATGGGACGACAGAGTGGGTGCAACATGCTCGACGCCTCCCATGTCAACCTCCTTGGAGGAAGACGCGAGAAGCGCCGATGCCGCTGCCCGAGGGGAAGAACCCGCCACGCGTGCTTCCGGACTCGGGGAGCGGTCGCGGGATCCGGCAGGTGCGTCGCTCGTCTCCGATCCCTCTGCCAGATCCCGTTGCGAACCCCACGAACGCCGCGGGGAACGCTAGTGAAAGAGCCCTCTCTGGAGGAAAGAACCTTTCGGGAGCGAAGCACACGCAGAGGAAAACCCTCGCAGTGCGGACACCAGTCACAGAGCGCTTCGCTGAATGACAAAAAGCTGATGCCGGTTTCACCGCACGTGCTTTTGTACCAGCTGGTCATTACGTCACCTCGCCCGTGACATCCCTTCCCATTTCTGGACAGATTTGATTGGTATTCAGAGCCGGTTACGCTGTTGGCGTTCCCCAAAGCATCGTTGACGCAGCTCGAGTTCCTGAAGAGGAACTCAATCAGATTACAATCTCTTTTGCAGGAGTGTCCTGGACAAGATAGGCGGCCCAAGTTTACAAATACTTATAACAAACAATAACATACAATACACAATAAAATACTGCACAAAGAAATTTCGCTAAAGATACAGCCATTAGAAACATTTGCAAATCTCCAAGCCTTTCTCCAAACCACACAAAAGTGTTTTAAAATATCTAAAAGGCACCAACTGATTTAACCTTAAATTCATTTGAAGAAAATTCCAGTCCAAAGGGGCAGCATATTTAAAAGCCTTAGTACCTAATTTAATTCTAGCAGAAGGCACATTGAGATTATAATACATTTGTGAAAGCAAAGTGGTGTGTGTGTGTGTGCGACTCCTCACAGACTCGCATCTGTATATAAACAAGCAGTCAAAATGTCTGCAGGTTCGGCAGCAGGGAGAATAATTATCTTTACACATGTCCATTTTTTTTAGACACTACGTCTCATTTCACTCATACTCATTTCAACATGCCATTGTTTCAACTGCTGTGATATCTTTTTTATGTCTACAAGTTTATCTGAAGTTAAATTGTTTACATAAATTTTAATGTATGGGATGCTGTTTATATGCAACTGATCATGCTAGTTCCAAATGTACAGTACTGAATCTGCATCTTTCAATATGGTTACACTGCATATCCAGCCAATACTGACAATACACAAACACTGCAAATAACTTATTGCAGCTTTTCATCTTATGATGGTGATGGGCTGAGAGATCATGGTTTTTATATTCTTCTTAAGAGCGATTGTAGTAATGTCAAGGAGAGGGGTCACTCCTCTTTACAGTCAGCCATTATGGAACATAATCATGCTTTCTCTCTGGGACGCGCAGCCCAGCCTCCAGTGCTCCCTGTTATCATGTCTCACAATTTTTCTTGATTGCATTGCTTGCTGCATAGTGTTGAGATGCATATGCCAAGGGCAGTCTAAGTCATGAAGCTTTCTGAGAGCTTGAAATGGCAATTTTCTGTGAGGTAAAGGTCAGTCTCATGAAGATCTCTTGCAAATATCACAATGCAGGAAAAGCAAGGTTGACTGCTTCCAAGTGTTATCATCTTGATCTTCTTGGTGTATGAGTCATTTATCATCTCTGCAAAGTAATTAATAGAGTGAGCCATGTCACAGTTAACAATATTTATTGAGCTTCAGTATAACAATGTGTAAATATATCAACACTTATTTACCGTACACTACCATTCAAAAGTGAATAATTAAGATTTTTTAAAGATTTGTTTTATCTTCTCAATTTATGCATTACATTTTTAAATGTGACAGTAAAACATTTATAAAGATTCCTATTTCAAATTAGTGTTATTTTAATATCTCTATTCATTAACATAAAAAAAAACGGTATCATGGTCTCTTTCTTGAGCACCAAGTCACAATATTAAAAGTATTTCTGAGGGATCATGTAAAAGTGAAGACTAGAGTAATGACTGCTGAAAATGCAGCTTTGTTATCCTCACAGGTATAAGCTACATTTAAAAATGTAGAAAAAATTTGTATTTCTATTTTGCAATATTACATTTTTGACTGTTTTTGATAAAATAAATGCAGCCTTATAGTATAATTTTGATGTTCTAAAATGATATATTTATATGAAATATTTTCATTTACATATTTATATTTTGCTACTTTTTACCTGCAAAAGCCACCTCTTTTCCCCTGGTTTTACCAACTCTGGCACAACACCTATCTTGCTTGTGTTAAAAATGGCTTCCAAAACTAACCCACCATGTTGAATGATCATTAGAAATGTATTTTCATGGTTCATAAACATAACCCACATATATCCACACACACTAACATCTCGCAGTGTGGGTCACTTGTGAGTCTCGTGGCTTGCAGACAATTGCACATACTGAAAGGACACGTTCTGACACATTGCACCCTCATTGTAACCTGAGAGCAGATGAAGGCGCAGAGAGAGGCCTTTAGGGCATCATTTCAAAGCCAGCTATGGCACGAGTGCTTGTTTGAAGCTGAGAGCGAGAGGAACCTGCCTGAAGAGCAAAACAGACGGTTGTTAAGTGTTCCCCTACCTCTAAATGAACAACCTAGACAGGGTGTGAGCCCTTGGGTTATTCGGCCCTCCCTCTGCCAGCCTCTTTGCCAAGCTTAAGTAACCCGGGTCCTCCCTTAAATTGTTTATGCCATGTTGCTTACAATAATTAGAGCAAATTGAGTCGGCTCCTCATTAGGATAGGATTTGTTTGTTGAGGAGTGTGGCTTGACTCTCAAAGTTACCCCTGCTCTTGAAGGGAGTTATAGCACAGTGCAAAATAGCTGTTTCGTAAAGCCTAGGGGAGCCGTTGCACGTTGTAACCTATTTGCTTGCAGTCTTTGTTCCTTATTTGAAAATGTGAGCAAAGAAAAGGCACTAACCAATTAAAAATAAAGAGGAATTCCTGGCAGTGCTGTTGAAGTGATTTGCATTTAGCTTTAAACTGTGTCTGCCTTATAGGAGTGTGGTGATTTTCACCTCACAGCAAAACTTATTTCTGCTAACAAATAGGCCTGCATTATATACACAACAATAAAGTGCCATTCATGCCCTGGATTCCATGATATCAACTCAGTGACAATGAGGAAAACATTCTTTGTTATGTCTCAAATGACAGTCTTGTCAAGGGTATGGCCACGTCTGCTCGTGGAACACAGGGACTCAGTCATGTTTGGCACTTTGATTTGTCAGTTATATAGGGAAGGCAGCTGTAATCATTGCATTGGCACTGGTGGAAATTGACAGTAACTTTGAGTGCCAGACACACTGCAGGGCTTGATGAAAACCAGCGGAGGATTTCATACACTAACACTAAGGCAGAATGACAAAAATCAAATTGGAAGAATGAAAAATAGATGCAGAGCAGCACAGTGGAACTGTAAAACTCTTGCTGTCTAGTTACTTTTCAGATGGAATAAAAGACAGTATAAAGTGAAATAACTTCCTTGTATTGGTTTATGTGCTTAACAACCAGTGCTACATTTTTTTAAATAGTATGAAAAGAGCTTTCAGACATCACACCATAAGCTGTTAAGCTGTACTTTGGTTGTGTATTTACAAATAAAGCAATCCTAACTGTTATTAAGGGATCGCTCACCTAAAAATGAAAATTCTGTCATTATTTACTCACCCCCGCTGACTTTTATTGTACAAACAAAACATTTTAATAATATTTTCTTTCGTGTTCCATAGAAGAAAATCAGTGACAGAATTTTCAGTCACACTTTATTTTAAGGTCCAATTCTTGATATTAACAAACCATTAACTATGACTTTTTTCCTTAATAAACTCCTAATTTTCTGCTTGTTAATAGTAAGGTAGTTGTTAAGTTTTGGTATTGAGTAGGAATAGTGATGTAAAATATGGTCATGCAGAATGTGTGCTTTATAAGCACTAATAAACTGCTTGTTACAGAAGCAGACTCGCACGTGAGATGTATAAAACAGGTAAAGTTTATTTGGCTGGAGAGCAAAGGCAGGTGAATGTGGCGGTGAGTATCTGATGCCGAGTAGATGGACGATGAGATTGGAATCTTACTGAACTGGGTTGTTTGTTGACAGGAGTTTGTGGATGTTTGGGAACTACACACCTCGATGCTTCGTCGTGAAGCTCCAGAGAAGACAGACGGGGATCCAGGACACGGATGGACACAACACTTGAAGGAAACACAAGAGGTAAGTTCACAGGCATGTAAGTAACAGGTAGGTCTTTGAGATAACATTCAGGAGTCCACTTCGCATGAACGAGACCGGACGTTTGACTGTTGTGAGGTGTGTGGTTATATGGGGTGACTTGATGTGGTGATGATGGAGTGCAGGTGTGCTCACTAGAACTCTGGTGATGGTGCTCGCTGTGATTGGCTGGAGTGAGAGCCTGGTCGATCTGCGACATTACTCCCCCTCTCCACGGCCCGCTCCAGAGGGCCGAAAGCCCCGACGTCGTGGTGGCCTACCCCTTCTTCTGGGAGCTGGACGATCAGGATGGGTGGTATGGAACTCCTCCAGTAAAGCTGGGTCCAAGATGTCGTCTTTGGGGACCCATGATCTCTCCTCTGGCCCATAATCTTCCCAGTCTACCAGGTACTCCAAGCGGCCACCACGGCACCGGGAGTCCAAGATCTCCTTCACCTTGTAAATCGCTCCATCTTCCATGATTAACGGGAGAGGGGGTTCCTCACTTGGACCAGGCTCTGTGGAGGGAGAAACAGGAGAATGGTAAGGCTTCAGGAGTGATACGTGAAAGGTAGAATTTATTTGATAATGTGGGGGAAGCTGCAACTGAAAGGTGACTGGGTTGATTTGCTTGACTATGGTGAAGGCACCAACATATCTGGGACTCAGCTTCTTGCAGGGCAGGCGCAGCTTGATATCCCTCGCTGACAGCCAGACCTTCTGTCCCGGTTGGTATCGCGGGGCTTCGGACCTACGAAGGTCTGCTGTCATCTTGCGCCTGCATACTGCTCGCTGGAGCTGATGGTGATCGTCGTCCCAGACCCTCTCGCTCTCCCGGAACCAGTAGTCCATCGCCGGCACTTCCGAGGGTTCCCCTGACTAAGGGAATAGTAGTGACTGGTAACCAAGCTCGCACTGGAAGGGAGTGAGTCCAGTAGCAGCTTGTCGCAGCGAGTTCTGGGCGTACTCGGCCCAGCCAATAAACTGGTTCCTTCTGCCACATTCCTGATGGCTGTGGCAGAAGGTTCGCAGGAAGCGGCCGATCTCCTGGATCTTCCTCTCCGTCTGCCCTTTGGTCTGGGGATGATAGCCGGACGACAGACTCACGGTCACATCTAGGAGTTTAAAAAATCCTTTCCAGACTCTAGAGATAAACTGTGGACCTCTATCTGACACAATGTCTTCGGGAATACCAAAATATCTGAACACATGATTGAAGAGGAGTTCCGCAGTTACCATGGCGGTGGGTAGACCCTTCAGGGGAATCAGTCGACAGGACTTGGAGAATCGATCCACTACTACAAGAATACAGGTATTTCCGTCTGATGCTGGTAGGTCGGTGACAAAATCCACTCCTAGATGTGACCATGGACGATTGGGAATGGGCAGCGGGAGGAGTTTGCCTGCTGGTAGATGGCATGGGCTTTTGGACATGGCACACTCCGCGCATCCCTGGACGAACCTTCTCACGTCCCTGGCCATGCTGGGCCACCAGTATTGATCTTTCAATAGCGAGAGGGTACTGTTGGTCCCTGGGTGGCCAGTGCCCAGAGAATCGTGAATTTAACGGATTATGGAAGTGCGTTGGGAACATACTGCTTACCAGGAGGGCAGCCCGGCGGAATGGCGGTGGAGGCATTGGCTGGTGTGGTTGGTTCAGGGTTCCACTGGATGGGGCAGGTGAAGATCTTTTCTGGGAAGATCGTGTCAGGTATTTCATCGATTTCGTCAGAAGCGTGAATGCGGGACAGGGCGTCAGCTTTGACATTACGGGATCCAGGACGGTAGGAAATTGTGAAATTGAAACGGGTAAAGAAAAGGGCCCAACGTGCTTGGCGAGGGTTGAGTTGAGACGGTTGAGTCGTTTGAGGTATTGCAGATTCTTGTGGTCTGTTAGTACTGTGAATGGGTGTTGAGCACCTTCTAGCCAATGCCTCCATTCCTCAAGGGCGAGCTTGATTGCCAGGAGCTCCCGATTGCCGATGTCATAATTCTTCTCTGCCGTGCTGAACTTCTTGGAGAAGGCACATGGATGGAGCTTGGTCGGGGTCCCCTGCTGCTGCGATAGTACGGCTCCTACACCAGAAGTAGAGGAGTCCACCTCCACAATGAAGGGCTTCTGGGGATCTGGGTGCACAAGGATAGGAGCGTGGGTAAAGGTTTCCTTTAGCCTCTCAAAGGCCTCCGTGGCAGCTGGAATCCAGGACAGAGACTTGGGCCTGTTCCTGAGCAGGTTGGTGAGGGGACTGGTGATGGTGCTGTAATCCTGGATGAATCTTCTATAAAAATTGGCAAAGCCTAGAAAATCTCTGGAGCTCTTTAATAGTGGAGGGTTCCGGCCAGGTTCGGATGGCCTCCACCTTCCCCTCGTCCATTCGGATGCCACCACTGTCGATTATGTAACCCAGGAAGTGCACGGAAGGTTGGTGAAATGAGCATTTCTTGGCCTTGAGGAATAAATGGAACTTCCTGAGTTGCTGTAAGACCTCCGGAACGTGGTGGCGATGTTCAGCCAGGCTCCGGGAGTAGATGAGGATATCATCTATGTAGACAAGGACAAACCTGTGGAGATACTCCCGGAGCACCTCGTGCACGAAGTCCTGGAATACGGAGGGGGCACTGACAAGGCCATACGGCATTACCAGATATTCGTAGTGGCCGGTTGGGGTAACGAAGGCTGTCTTCCACTCGTCCCCCTCGCGTATCCAGATGAGGTTGTACGCGCTGCGGAGGTCTAGCTTCGTGAAGATGGTGGCACCACGAAGATGTTCCAGAGCTGCTGGGATGAAAGGAAGGGGATATCGGAATTTCACAGTGATCTTGTTTAAAGCCGGTAGTCTATGCAAGGCCGCAAGCCTCTGTCCTTCTTGGCCACGAAGAAAAAACTCGAAGCAGCAGGGGAGGTAGACGCACGGATGTAACCTTGCTTTAAAGCCTCGTCGATATACTCCTCCATGGCCTTCTGCTCCGGAAGTGAGAGCGGGTAAATCTTACCATTGGGCACTGGCTCACCTGGCAAAAGATTGATCGCACAGTCCCATGGCCGATGAGGAGGCAGTTTGGAGGCCTTATTCAGACTGAATACGTCACTGAAGGGGGCGTAACAGGTTGGTATGTCAACAGATTGTTTCTCGATTGGACTTTCAACGGAGGTAGAATTCACAGGGATCTTGGAAATAACTGGGTTGAGTGGTTGCGGGATTCTCGGGAAGCAACCAGGAAAACATTGGGTGCCCCACTTCAGGACTTCCCCGGTGCGCCAATAAATGTGAGGTTCATGCTGCACAAACCAGGGGCGCCCGAGGACGATATCCGTGTGCGCTCCCTCCAGAACCAATAGTGTGATGTCCTCTTCATGCAGCTGTCCAAACCTTATATGAACCAGACCCGCACTATATCGGACGATAGTACGTCCAATGGGTTTCCCGGTTATCGAATAAATTTGGTAGGTGGTTTGGTTAGCGATGGTTTGAGTTGGCGGCAGAGGCTTCCAGAGATAAAGTTACCGGTGGAGCCGGAGTCGAGTAGGGCTTGTACTGGAATAGACACATCAGAAGCAGTAAGCATTACTTCAGCAGTGAGTGGCTTCATATTCTGAGAGATAGGTTGAATGGCACTCATCAAGAGCTGCGGTGGACGAACGGGGCAAGTTGATCTAACATGCCCATCCTTTCCACAGTACAGTCAAAGCCCTGCTTGCAGTCGCTTCTGCCGCTCGTGATAAGTAAGGCAAGTACGATCAGTTTGCATGGGTTCTTGGTAGGGTTCTGGAGGGAGGTTGGCCTCTGGGTGGCGATAGGGAGGAGGACAACGGGCTAAGGATGGCTGTTCAGTGAAACAGGATTGCATGCGGGTGGAAACATGGATGGATTGTTGAATGAATTTCTCTAATCCACTGCAACCGCAATCTGGGCTCTAGACCTTGACGAAAAGTGGTGAGTAGGGCTCTCTCGTTCCAACCACTAGCTGCCGCCAGAGTCCTAAACTGCAGGGTATATTCATGTATTGAGTCGGTACCCTGGCGGAGATAATAGAGTTGCTCGCCAATGGATGGATCCCCAACTACACACCCGAACACTTCTCGAAAGTGGGCGATGAAACTCTGAGGATTGCGTTGCATGTCCTGATTGGGAGAAAATCGATTCCGCCCACTGCAAAGCTTTGCCGGTGAGAAGTGATACTATAAAGGCGATTTTAGATTTCTCAGTCGGGTACGGATGCAGTTGCATGTCGATATTGAGTGAGCATTGGAAGGAACCCGTTGCACTCCCCCACCACACCAGAGAAGGTCTGGCCATGGGACTGTGGATTATTGGCATAGAAGAAACCGTGGTTCCGGTGACTGGGGTGAACGGAGGTGCTGACGGTTATGCTGGGAAAAGAACTCGTCAGAGGTGATCCACGAGCTCCTGAAACGGATCCGGGTTGCTCATCTCAGCCTACGGTGTTGGTCCAGTCTTCTGTTACAGAAGCAGACTCACACGTGAGATGTATAAAACAGGTAAAGTTTATTTGGCTGGAGAGCAAAGGCAGGTGAATGTGGCTGTGAGTATCTGATGCAGAGTAGATGGACGATGAGATTGGAATCTTACTGAACCGGGTTGTTTGTTGACAGGAGCTCGTGGATGTTTGGGAACTACACACCTCGATGCTTCGTCGTGAAGCTCCAGAGAAGACAGACGGGGATCCAGGACACGGATGGACACAACACTCGAAGGAAACACAAGAGGTAAGTTCACAGGCATGTAAGTAACAGGTAGGTCTTTGAGATAACATTCAGGAGTCCACTTCGCATGAACGAGACCGGACGTTTGACTGTTGTGAGGTGTGTGGTTATATGGGGTGACTTGATGAGGTGATGATAGAGTGCAGGTGTGCTCATTAGAACTCTGGTGATGGTGCTCGCTGTGATTGGCTGGAGTGAGAGCCTGGTCGATCTGTGACACTGCTAATATTTTAATAATAGACGTGATAATAAGCAACTAGCTAATAGTGCGATTCGGTCCATAAACTAAAGCAATGGTGGTTAAAATGTCCACCGTGCTAATGTCATCGGTCATGTGTTTTAATCTGAAGCTTTTGTGTACACATTTTATATGTGTGTGTGGTGAATAAATGTGATTCTATGATAGTCCTCAGGTCCCTGACAACCTACAGTTTGCATTGGGTTGACATCTGTTTTTTCTTAATCTTAGTTTTGCTGTTTGTTGTTCAATGTTTGAGCCCCAAGCTCAAAGCTAGCACAAATAAACTCATGTGTGTGTTCACAGAAGGTTCAGCACAAGGTGTTTGAACCACCATGCAGTCTGAATGATAGGATAAGAAAAACACGGTCTCACCGCTGCAGGGAAACAGCGTTCAGTAATGTTACCAAAGCCATCAACTGCTCTACTGCCATATAGATGTCATGGTATGAAATATTAAATGAATATTTCACTTTTGTGAGTGCAAAGAAATGCATATTTGTGCAGAGAGGATTGTTTACAGTCCCCCATACTGATCTGAAGATAATGGGGGATTAACTGTAATTACAAGAGGCACCAGATGAACTAGTGTTCGGAACTGAGCACTAATGAATTAGATTGATTCAGCTGCACTTATCTCTCAGATTTACATGCACACAAATAAATAAAACACAGAAACAACTGAATGACAAATGAGTTGATGCATCATAAATGCAATCTCTTTAAAGTTTTCATTATTCACCACCAACCGAATGACACCACGAGGCACTGACATCCATTTGGTAAAAATGTATATTCTCACTCATGAGTCATTCAATAAGTTAACTTCTACCTAAAGTAAATACCTTTAATCATGCACTTTATACAAGTCAAAATATGACCTCCAATGTTATCTTTGAAAAAGTGCAAATCGTTGTTATTAGCAATGAGTTAAAAGCATTAATGTACTAAATTAGAAATGATTCAGTCTAACATCTTGGCTTTTCTCTAAAATGTTTCCATCAGCTCACTAAAAATGTCACATAGTCATAACATAAATATGGTACTGTCATTTCCTCTATTTAACAATGCTAGAATCAGGAGATGCAGAGTTTTAATTGAATAATCTATGTTCAATTTATGTTTATATCCTCAATCCTCAATGCAATCACTCTACACTTGTTCCTGTATCTTTTAAATTGATACATCGAAGTAGCACTTATTTTGTCAAGGTATTCGTTGCTATTCTCATATTTCCATATTTAAAATTTTCACCTCACCCGTGGTCAGAACTTACCAAACCGACAAACACAATGCATCTCTGACATGTACTCTGAGAAAGTGATATAGCGCTAGTGATCGCACACTTTTGAATCTATCACCTCTGTGTCATCCCTGGAAACTGAAACAACTTCTACCTATCGAAATGGGTCTTGGTATCAGGTAAGAAGTTCAGTGAAATATATGAGTGAGGATGTGCACTTGTACTATTGTATATGCATGTGTGAATGAAAATGTCTCTTTGTCTGCTCTTAATTGCTCATGCTAAAATTCCTCTTGGTGATTTTTACCCTATCAAAATCAGCTCTGTTTTCAGCAAGCCATTTTTTTAGTCCATGTTGCTTTAAATGCTAATGAGCTCTGCTGACCCCGCCCCTCTCTCCCATGGGGTGAGAGCAGTACTGTAAACTACAGCCGCTAAACTGGCTAACTAGTACATTATTAGGAAAGGCGATTTGCAAAGATTCATAAAAAACCCTAACACTTCTTCTGTAGATGAAGCTGGATCATGAATGATTCGCGCGAACATAGACGCATTTAGGCAGATAGGGGATCTGTGCATTCACTTCAAAGCGAAAGTAATGTTAATACTCTGCGTCTTCAGCGGCTCAGATGTCGGGAATAAATGACAACTGCTATATTCATTATTACATCCAACAAAGCACCTCAATCGCTTAATCTGAGACATCTTGTCTTCCCCTGCACCGGAGTCGACACAATGGTGGACAGCTTTTAGCTCACTCAGGGCAGGTCTGGTAAGACAGCCTTGTCAATCAACTATCGTGGGAGGGGCCTGTACAGAACTACGTCATTCTGACAGGAATCTCAGAACAGCCTGATTTGAGAAAGGGGATTTTAAAATAGGGATTTAAAAAAAAAAAAAAAAAACACTGGCTGGATTTGTATTATAATGGGATGGATGTGTACACACACTTCCAACACACATTTATGTTCAAACAACAAATTTTGCATCCGATGACCCCTTTAACTGTGGCCATCACATTAAATGTGTCAAAAAAATTTGTTAGGTCTTGAAAATATAAATGTACATTTATGGAATCTGGAAACTTCTTGTTGTTTATTTAAAAACATCTAAATAATATTTGACTCTCTTTATTTTTTCGTGACAAGTGTGTGTTCAATTTGTCCCATTGTGTCATTTTTATGTATTGGTATGAACAGACAAATCTTACAGTATGTCAAAACCAGACCGAATTTTTGTTCCAAACATTAGTGTAGGTGTGATCAGGCATTTACACCACAAATACAAGGTGTTTCTCAATCAGCAGCCTACGTTTCTTGTGCTTCGTTCGGTTTTGGTCATTAGTATCTTTCTTCCAATTGCCCACATTCTTTTGCACACATTTTAAATTTACAAAAAAAAAAAAAAAGAATTAAAAAATGTAAAGAATTAAAAAAAAAGAATTAGCAGAAAATGAATCAGCACTAAGCTTGTCCAATTTCGTTATGTAGTTCAAGGAAAAAAAGGATTTTGGAGATGACATTATATTTTCTTTTGTTTTGTTGTAAATTAATCACTGTGCCTAATTTCAACCATCTGTAGTCTCCTGGTTTTTTACATTTCCTGTACTATATTCGTAGTATGCCAGGGTTTTTTTATACAAAGATTTTTAGTATGAAGTATTTTTCAAATTCTAGTCCTCAGAAGGACTGGACTAGGAAGGATGAAGCCTCACTAGGATACAGTTAACTAATTAATTGGTTTACAAATTAATAGCTCACAAAATGTTTTGTACCCTATTTACACCCTTAAATACCCATTGTATTTGGTATTTAGCAGTGACCACTTGTGATCTGATCTCATCATTCATAATGGATATTATCACCAGCTTTTGCATTTGCTCTAAATGCATTTGTTGTCCCAGGTCATTTTATGGCCATTTCAAACTCTTTCCATTTTCTTTCATTTTCTCAAGTACTCCGTCTCTTTCTCACAGGCCTGCTGTCATTACAAGCCTCTTTGACTGACATTTGCTTTTGGTCTGACTTTGAGCCTGCTGACTGAGCATCTGATGCCTGTGATTACTCCTCAAGTTGTTTGGAGGAGTAACAGCTACAGCTGCTGATAGCCACAAGTTCCGCCCACCCAATTCTGGGGTTAATTTGCTAGATTATGGGCTTCTCTCTCCATTGAAGTGGATCTGTCATGGGACTCAGAAAGCTATACAATTCTTGTCCCCAAGATTGCTATAATCAAAGCCAAGCCACAGTTTCAGAGTTCATTAGTGTAAACACTTGATGGGGGGGTAAGTTCGCATATGGCAAAGATTCACTCTTTTTCCTTCTTGATGTATTGCACATAGACAGAGGGATTATGTTCAAACAGCGAGGACATAACTGATAATCTATTTACAGCTGCACTGAGCTTTTTCTATGGGTTCGAATAGTTTAATTTCTTTGAACCTGCTGCATGCATGGCTTTCTTCATCAAAAAGTGACCCCACACATTCTAATTAGGAAGAATCAACATGGCTTCTATTCGAGAGGATGGGGACGTGGAAGTTAGAATGTAATGCAGAGCTGATACAACGTTTATTAGGGTCTTATAAACATTATTTCGCTTTTAAGTACTCTATTGAAATAGCTTTGATCCTCAACTTAGTGCTACGCAGTTGGTGTGGCAGCAAAACATTTCAAACTCTCTTTGATCTGCAGAGTACCACAATTTGCAATTGCCAGCACTTAACAAATGTTACTGAGCGTTTTGTCACTAATTAATTTCTTCTTTAAAATGTGCATTTATTAAGGCAGACAACTTCCAGCTCTTAGAATTTGTGAAAAAAATAAGAATTGCAGAAAAATAGGAACTGTCAGGTCTTCATTTTCTTTGTTTTCTTGGCATGTTCTTGTCTTTAAATAGATACAGCAATGAAACAGTGCACTCTTAGCATTCAACAAAGTCCCCTAGAGGACTCTGAAAGGTCTGTCAACTTCTGTCCTTCCCTAATATTCTGAGCGATGAACATGTGGCAAAGTGTGTCAGTGGTGTTGTTGTAGCAGCACTACCATCAATAGCAGTGGAAGGTCAAGGCCAAAAAATGTCAAAAAAGAGAAACAAAACAAAATAGAGCTCAAGAGGACTACAGCATGATGTGCCTTGGTTTATATAACTGTGGCCTCATTATGGATCCTCATTTGATGTTTGTAAAACAAGCATCTTCACTAACCCTTTAATTAATTATAAGAATTAGTAATTGGGTACTTCTCATTAATACTAATGTGGACACTAATTGAAAATGCATCCTTCTCTTTGCAGATGCTACATATGATACCACAGAGACTTAATTTGGACAATTTTCTTACCTTTCCTTAAGCATCATCCTGAAAATAAAGCATAAATATGCATATAATGTTTTTTTTTTTTTTTTTTTATTTAATGTCTTTGTGAACCAGACCAGGTCTCACCAGGTCCTCATTTTATGTAAATGATTTAATGCTCTGGAGATAAAAGAAACCAAAACTCTAATTGGCCAATTAGATTGTATATACTTATTATGTGGAAGTGCTTACTTTCAAAAACTAATGGTTAAAAGAAAGATAAACAAAGGATAATATTAAGTTATTTTTTTGTTCTGCAATTCATGTTAGGTTACACTACTGAATGAAAGTACAGGTGCATCTCAAACAATTTGAATATCGTGAAAAAGTTTAATATATTTTTGATTCATTACATTTAAAGTAAAACATTTAAAAAGTTTTTTGGTTTTAATTTTGATAATTAAAGCTTACACCTCGTAAAAATAAAAATTCAAGTATCTCAAAATATTAGACTATTTACATTTGAGTTTCATTAAATGACCATCCCTACAGTATAAATTCTGGGTATCTCTTGTTCTTTGAAACCGCAATAATGGGGAAGAATACTGACTTGGCAATGGACCAGAAGACGAACATTGACACCCTTCACAAAGAGGGTAAGTCACAGAGGGTCATTACTGAAAGGGGTGGCTGTTCACAGAGTGCTGTATCAAAGCATATTTAATGCAAATTTGACTGGAAGGAAGAAATTGGGTAGGAAAAGGTGCACAAGCAACAGGGATGAACCGCAAGCTTGAGAATACTGTCAAGCAAAGCTGATTCAAACACTTGGGAGAACTTCACAAGGAGTCGACTGAAGCTGGAGTGAGTGCATCAAGAGTCACCACGCTCAGACGTCTTCAGGAAAAGGGCTACCAAGCCACTTCTGAACCAGAGACAATGTCAGAAGCATCTTACCTGGGCTAAAGAGAAAAATAACTGTACTGTTGCTCAGTGGTCCAAAGTCCTCTTTTCAGATAAAAGTAAATTTTGCATGTCATTTGGAAATCAAGGTCTGGAGTCTGGAGGAAGACTGAAGAGTCAAGTCAAGTCACCTTTATTTATATAGCGCTTTTAATAATACAGATTGTGTCAAAGCACTTAACAGTATCAAATTGGAGGATAGAGTGTCAGTAATGTATAATAAGATTAAACACTCAGTTTTCAGTTAAGGCATTTCATTATTGAATTCAAAGATGTCATTGTCTAGCTCAGTTTAGTTTAAATAGTATCTGTGAAAGGAAATTTAAGACAATTGCTAGAAATTAAGTGTCCCCAACTGAGCAAGCCAGAGGCGACAGCGGCAAGGAACCAAAACTCCCTCTGTGAAAGAATGGAGAAAAAAAAACCTTGGGAGAAACCAGGCTCAATTGGGGGGCCAGTTCTCCTCTGGCCAGGAGATTGTTTATTTATTGTTTACTTATTGTTTTATTTAAAATTTTAAATGTATAAATGTATTATATTTCTATTTGTATATTGTTGTATTTCTAACAATAATAGTATTTTGTAGATAGGTATTTTATTATATTTTTAGTTATTTTGTTTTATTTTTAGTTTTATTGTATTTTTCACTGGGGATATGTCCCTGGGGCTCATCTAGGGGTCCCGGCCTCCGCCGACAATCAGGGCCGCAGACATCATCTCCCTGTGCCGATTCACCATCTGATCCAGACACGGACTGAGAAAGAGAATAAGAAAGAAACAGACAAATATTAGCGTAGGTGACATTCTTCTTACGGTGTAACGAGTACATTGTGTGTTATGGGAAGTATTCCCGGTTCCGGTTGATCTAATTAATGCAGCCTGGCAATCCTTTAATGGATTTGAATAATAGAAGTGTATTAGTGTGTTATGTGTAAGCCAGGTTAAAGAAACGTGTCTTTAATCTAGATTTAAACTGATAGAGTGTGTCTGCCTCCCGAACAGTGTTAGGTAGATTGTTCCAGAGTTTGGGTGCTAAATAGGACAAGGATCTGCCAACCGCAGTCAATTTTGATATTCTAGGTATTATCAAATGGCCAGAGTTTTGAGATCGCAGAGGACGTGCAGGACTATAATGTGATAATAGCTCACTCAAGTACTGAGGAGCTAAACCATTCAGGGCTTTCTAAGTAATTAACAACATTTTAAAATCTATACGATGTTTGATAGGGAGCCAGTGCAGTGTTGACAGAACCAGGCTAATATGGTCATAGTTCCTGGTTCTAGTAAGGACTCTAGCTGCTGCATTTTGGACCAACTGTAGTTTGTCGATCAAGCGTGCAGAACAACCACCCAATAAAGCATTACAATAGTCAAACCTTGAGGTCATAAACGCATGAATTATCATTTCTGCATTTGACGTTGAGAGCATAGGTCGCAATTTAGATATGTTTTTGAGATGGAAATATGCAGTTTTACAGATGCTAGAAACATGGTTTTCAAATGAAAGATTGCTATCAAACAGCACACCTAGGTTCCTAAATGATGAAGAAGAATTGACAGAGCAGCCGTCAAGTGTTAGATAGTGTTCTAGGTTATTAGATGTGGGGTTTTTAAGTCCGATTATTAACACCATTGTTTTTCAGAATTTAGCAGTAAGAAGTTACTCGTCATCCAGTTTTTTATATTGACTATGCATTCCATTAGTTTCTTAATTTGGTGTGTTTCACTGGGCAGCAAAGAAATATAGAGCTGAGTATCATCAGCATAACAGTGAAAGCTAACACCATGTCTCCTGAAAATATCTCCCAAGGATAACATGTAAAGCGTGAAAAGTAACAGCCCTAGTACTGAACCTTGAGGTACTCCATACTGCACTTGTGATTGATATGATACATTTTCATTCACTGCTACGAACTTATGGCGGTCAGATAAGTACGATTTTAACCATGCTAAGGCACTTCCACTAATGCCAACAAAGTGTTCTAATCTATTCAAAAGAATGTTGTGGCTGATAGTGTTGAACGCAGTGCTAAGATCCAGTAGAACTAATAAAGAGAGACAACCACGATCAGATGATAGAAGCAGGTCATTTGTAACTCTAATCAGAGCATTCTCAGTACTATGATACGGTCTAAATCCTGACTGGAATTCCTCACAGATACCATTTTTCTCTAAGAAGGAATATAATTGTGAGGATACTACCTTTTCTAGTATATTTGACAGAAAAGGGAGATTTGAGATCGGTCTGTAATTAACTGGATCTTTGGGGTCAATTTGTGTTTTTTTTTAATGAGAGGCTTAATAACAGCCAATTTGAAGGTTTTGGGGACATATTCTAATGACAATGATGAATTAATAATAGCCAAAAGAGCATCTATGACTTCTGGAAGCAGCTCTTTTAGTAGTTTAGATGGAATAGGGTCTAACAAACATGTTGCTGGTTTAGATGATTTAAAAAGTTTATACAATTCTTCCTCTCCTACAGTAGAGCATGAGTGGAATTGTTCCTCAGGGGATCTATAGCATGGTTACAATTTTATCTCTGATGGAAGTAAAGTAGTTCATAAAGTCATTACTGCTGTGCTCTTGGGAAATGCCAACACCTGTTGATGCTTTATTTTTCGTTAATTTAGTGACTGTATTGAATAAATACCAGGGTTATGTTTGTTTTCTTCTAGAAAAGACAAATCCCTCACACACACCTCACTGCACTCAAACGTCCGGTCTCGTTCAAACGAAGTGGACTCCTAAAGCTATCTCAGTGACTTACCTTTTACTTACCTGCCTGTTAACCTACCTCCTGTGTCCTCTTCAGCATTGTGTCCTCCAATCTCCTGTGTCCAGTTTCTTCCAGCGATCTCCTGCCAGTCTGTCCAAGTTTCACAGTGAGGTGTGTGGTTCTTCCAGCGTCCACGAGTTCCTATCAAGGCAAATAAATTCCAGTTATCGACTCATCTCTCCATTGATCTGATATTTGAAAATAATACTTACCAT
Source organism: Barbus barbus (assembly GCF_936440315.1). Taxonomy (NCBI): domain Eukaryota; kingdom Metazoa; phylum Chordata; class Actinopteri; order Cypriniformes; family Cyprinidae; genus Barbus; species Barbus barbus. The sequence goes on along the minus strand of NC_136730.1, from coordinate 27,688,689 downwards.
CCCTTCATCTGCTTTTACTCTGCTGTCAAATAAATCCATCTGCATTGAATTAACCCATTGTGTGAAGTCTGCATCCATATTACATACTTGTAACAAGGAGTATAATTTACAGTTTTAGCTATATGGAGTTTACACAAGACTAGATAATGATCTGAGATATCATCGCTTTGCTGCAGAATTTCAACACCACTAACATCAATTCCATGTGACAGTATTAAATCTAGAGTATGATTTGGACAATGAGTAGGTCCTGAAACGTGTTGTCTAACCCCAATAGACTTCAGAATGTCTATGAATGCTGATCCTAATGCATCTTTTTCATTATCGACATGGATATTAAAATTAACAATTAAGACACTATCTGCAGCCAGTACTAACTCAGATAGAAAATCAGCAAATTCTTTAATAAAGTCTGTGTGGTGCCCTGGTGGCCTGTATACAGTACCCAGTACAAACATCACAGGGGATTTATCCCTAACACGTATTTCTCTAGATAATGTTATACGCAGCAGCATAACTTCAAACGAGTTATACTTAAAGTCTGCCCTCTGAGAAATACTGAGAATATTGCTATAAATTGTAGCAACACCTCCCCCTTCACCTTTTGGACGTGGCTCATTTTTATAGCAGTAATATTGGGGGGTAGACTCATTTAAAGTAATGTATTCAGCTGGTTTTAGCCATGTTTCTGTCAAACAGAGCAAATCTAGATTATGATCATTGATCAAATCATTTACAAAAAACGCTTTTGTAGAAAGAGACCTGATATTCAGTAACCCAAATTTTATCAGTTGTTTCTCTGTATTGTAAACATTTTTTATTTGTTGAAGATCAATTAGATTGTTACTCTCAATTTGGTTTGGACGTTTTCTGTATTTTCTAGTTCGGGGAACAGACCCAGTCTCTATAGTGTGATATCTAGATGAGAGTCTCTATGTGCTGAGAATTAACTGACTTCTGTGACGTGAGGTGGCTAGCAGACGGTCGGTTTAGCCAGTCTGTCTGCTTCCTGACCTGGGCCCCACTTAGTCAAGTACAAACTCTAAGACTATGTGCCATATTTCTAGAGAGAAGAGCGGCACCATCCCAGGAGGGATGAAGACCATCTCTTTTTAACAGGTCAGGTCTGCCCCAAAAACTTGTCCAATTGTCTATGAAACCTATGTTATTCTATGGCACAGAATCCAAGCTGCTTGAAATCCAGTGTGAAGTTTCTGAAGTCATCGATAATTTGGGGTGCCGTGGCGTCTGCTGGTGTTTGTCCATTGTGTTTTATCAAGTCCAAAGTCAATGCAGCCATCTACCAGGAGATTTTAGAGCACTTTATGCTTCCATCTGCTGACAAGCTTTATGGAGATGCTCATTTCCTTTTCCAGTAGGACTTTAGCACCTGCCCACAGTGCCAAAACCTCTTCCAAGTGGTTTGCTGACCATGATATTACTGTGCTTGATTGGCCAGCCAACATGCAGGACCTGTACCCCATATGGAATCTATGGGATATTTTCAAGAGAAATATGAGAAACAGTCAATCCAACAATACAGATGAGCTGAAGGCACAATAGTGCCTCAGCAGTGCCACAGGCTGATCACTTCCATGCCATACCTCACTGATACTGGAGTTTGTGCTAAAGGAGCCCCAACCAAATATTGAGTGCATAAATGAATATACTTTAAAGAACTTGAACTTTTCTGTTTAGCAAATCCTTTTTTTTATTGATTTTAGGAAATATTTTAATATTTTGAGATACTGGATTTTTGACTTTCATAAGGTGTAAGCTCTAATCATCAAAATAAAAATAAAAAAAATCTGAAATGTTTTACTTTACATGTGATGAAACTAACATATATGAAAGTTCCACTTTTTGAAATAAGTTACAAGAAAAAATTAACTTTTTTATGATATTCCAATTTTTTGAGATGCACCTGTACATTACAGAATGTATATTTAGGTTATAAATTAAGATGCAGCAGATTATGGTGGCTCAGTGAGGTAACTGGGGAAAGGACGGATGGGCCGGAATCAAATCTCGACAGCCTAAAATCAGCTTCTTCATGTGCTTGTCCTTGATTTACAATCCAATATTGCTTGCTTGGGAACGGTGTGTGAAAAGACCATGTTAACAGGTTTTGTGAGGTCGAGATGTTTTTTTTTTTTAATGTTGCACTTGGGTGATAATTGTCCTGTGGCAATGGTGAAGGCTGGAGCAGCAATGGCCTGGGGTGTCCTAGTTGTTGTTATAGCATACTGTGATGCAGCTGATGAGTGTACAGAGTACAAGTATAATCGGTGCAATTGACTGCATTCAGTCTACTGTGGAGAGTGGATTGACTTTCATTAACAGAAAGTACATTCACTTCATAAATATGCACAAAATCTCTGATGTACAATATTGTGAGGCAGGTTTGATAAATCCATTGGTGATGACTTCAATTCAGGCTGTGCAGAATGCATGGTTGGCCTCTTGGTGAGAAATGTGTGCAGTAATGTGTGATTTAACTGATGAGAGTTTGTAATTCATTCATCTTTCAGATGACAGCCACTGAGAACCTAGCAGTTCACATCTTCAAATCTCAGAGAGAATAAGAGGCTCATCATGTACAGTATCTCTGTCTGTATCCTCGGATTATAGGTAATTATAGGTCAATATTTCTTAGCTAAGTAGATTGTAACTCTGTCTGTTATTTAATTCAAATATTTAACCTCTGTGGCTGGTTTAAAAAGTGGGAAAACAAATCCCAGTATTATGGAATTAAAACAGAGTTACTGTCTGGTAACTTTAATCAAACCCCTGATCTCTACTTCAATGTAAATAAATAGGTAGGTATTTGTTTGACAGGAAAATGGCTTACGGTGTTATTACACTAGATGAAAATGTGTATGGTAGTTTAAAGGTGTGAAAATGTGTGTAAACAGCAGTCTGACTGCTTTGTTATATGTTAATAAATTGCACAAAAAAAAAAAAATACAATAGAAACAAGAATACATACGTACTGCACCTTGAAGAACATTAGAACAGGACCGTGGAACAGCACAAAAAGGCACCGCAAGAGTAAAAATTGTACAAAGTACACACTGATTATGTTAAAATTGATTTGCATGTACTTACTATTGAATATAATCTCCAGTTGTTTTTAAAACTCATTTTATATTGATTGAGTAAAGTATATTTTCAGCAGACTGTCTGAAACCACTGGCTTCAACACATGGAGTTCTACTCTCCTAGTTGGAGTGGAATCATTGTTTACTGTGTATTCACCAGAAAAATAAATAAGTATGTCAAGATAAATTTCAAATGTAAATATGGAGTTTCACTGTTTTAGCAATTGTATGAAATTTGAAATACAAATGTGAGATTAATATGCCACCTAAAGTAATACAAAAAAGCCAAAAGTAAAAAATAAATATAAATAAAATAATAATAATAATAATAATAATATGATTTACTATATAAAAAGTGTTCATTAAAATATTCACACATATTCTCTATTAATTAACTAAGAGTTTTCCCAGAACTTAAAACTCCTAATTTGCTGCTTATTAATAGTTAGTAAGGTAGTTGTTAAGTTTAGTCATGAGGTAGGATTAAGGGATCTAAAATATGGTCATCCAGAATAAGGCATTAATGTGTGCTTTATAAATCCTAATAAACAGCCAATATGCTAGTAATATGCATGTTGATATGCAACTAGTAAATAGTGAGAATTGGTCCTTAAAAGAAAGTGTTACCAAAAGTCTTTACTATGGGAAAGGGCTCTCTTTAGAAATATTCTCATGGATCATTGCCCGTAAAATCATTATTCAAGAGGAACAAGAAATTACCTTGCTACCTCAGATGGTTCTGTGAAGAATGAAGAAACCATTTAAAATGTTGAGGTTTATTATTAGGTTCATCAAATGTAATTAAATTGATTTATGAAAACCGGCAACCATCCATTGACAAGAATGTAGGCAAAGGTGGATTGTGAAGGTCTATTGTTTTCAGGATTTCTTTATAAATCATTACTTCTTGTGAAATTGCAGTATTTATGTTTCCCTTGTCCCTGTTTAGCAATGTATTTTGTGCTTGGTTAACAATGTTGAATGTTTACTGCATTTTCAAGTCATATTTCAAATTTTTAAAGACAGAAGCTATTTGCTATTCTTAAATAACTATTGGTTTATATCATCACATTGACAACAGATGGATTCAAAACCTTGACAATATTGTTACAGTTTCTAAGGGGGACTCTGCCGGTTTGTTGCTCTGTGGGAGTTGAGGGATCGCTACTACTGATGAAGGTCAGAACTGTATATTGGTGTGAGTTAAGATAGTTAAATGATGACTAACACTGGTGTGGTGAATCATATGCTTTCACATTTTACACTTCAATTTGCCACATTTTGTCAGTATTCTTGATTAATCCTGAAATGAACAATTAAGGATTCCACAATCCTTGTCACCAAACATGTTTTTCCTTTCTGATAGCCACGATAATAGTTTGAATCTGCACAGAGAGAAAATTGTCCGAGCAGCGTCCTCGCTGCAGCTTGCTGTTAATATAATGTGGAATGCTAATGTGGAGTGCTATGTTATTTCCACCCTGTATTGAATGTCAGGTGTGCTTTGTCCTAAGTCAATCTAAATTGTTTGTTCAGATTTATCAACGTTATTGTTGCATTGTTATGTTATGGCTGTGCCACATTGCTTAAGAAATTCAAGAGGTTTACCCTCACTCCTTCCCTTCTCATTAAACGTTAACTATTATACCACTGTACCAGAATCAGATGTTCAATTGAGTAAAACTCACTCCCTGGATATTTCTGATTATGGCAACCTAATTAACATGCACTTTGGTGTATAATCTACATAATATGCATGTTGAATGTCAATGTGCCTCTGTGAAAAACAGGTTGGAATAAATAATCTCTGAACTGGTTTAATCGCTGAGCTGGAGTCAATCGTGCTGTCGTTTTCTGCAGAGAGATTGCAGTACTTGACATTTGTGCCGCCAGGCTTTTCTGAATGAGCAATTTTTGAACTGAAAGAGTGCAGACAATGACAATTGCACAAGTCAAGACTTATATTTGTCGTTTTAATTTCAAAAGAAGTGAAAGTAATTTATTGAATGAGTGCACAAAGTCCTGCGGGCATATCTCTGCTATGCCTCTCGTTCAGGGCTCTCCGCCATGTCTGGTGGCCTCGGTAATACTGGTGGAGTATTTTAGGCTATTGTGCACTCGCTGATTGTAAGATGTGCTGTAATGATTAGAGAAGCTTGTCTGAGCTGTCCTTAATTCACCTGAGAAATAATTTGCAAACAATCACAACTCATAGGTCCTAACAACTTGATTAGCCATATTTCCCCTTAGAGTGCAGTTTCTGTGCTCCAAGGTTAAAGATTAAATCTTCACTACGGCAGCAGTTATTGTACAGTTCTAGCCTAAAGGATTGTAAACTATTTTTTATCATCCACAATTTAGGCACAGGTAATATAAATCATGTGAGCTCTACATGTCACCTGCATTAACAGTCCTCCCATTCTTTGTGGTGAAATTAATTTTTTACAGCTTATAACCAGTCTACTGAATCAAATAAGAGTTATTGAATTTATACATGTAAAGTTACAAACACGCAAACATTGTAATATGCACTGCAAGCACCATGGCAATAATCACTGCTATCATAACAGGCAGATTAATGGTTTTTGCCAAGTAGTAAGTGGCTCCATGCTACAGTGGGCTCCCATCTTTCATCTCATATTGTGCTAATTAGATTTTTCTCTCATATACAAATTGCATAAAGGACATACTGAGACATCCCGTTGTTGTAAATTATCTGTGGATTTATGAGCATCTTAGCTTATCCAAAGGAATATGTATATAGAAACATGAAGCTCAACTGGAATTAATGTCACACTGCTGTTTGTCACTATTTGAGTCATACCTGAATCTCCTTGACCCTATAGGGTAGAAGATGTGTGATTTTCTTCCAAATGGCCTGCTTTTTATAACCACTTTACACAGGAGGAGATGCCATTCCAGCAACACCTCTCAATCGTTTCAAGGGATTAAGTCGCTGGAGAAATGAAAGCATTTCTCATGCATGTTTTCCACCTGAGTTTTACATTAACATTAACTTTTTTCATCTGAACTATTTCTGACTTTTGACCATGTGCTGGCTGTGTGGCAAGTGACTGTGAAACTAGATGTGACGGACGTTCGATGACTGCAGGGAGCCGATGCAGAGACTTTTATAAAACTGAAATGATGGACGTGTTGTCCAACCACAGGGGTTGACATAAAGAGAAATGTCTGTTTTGATCTTTCAACAGGTGTGAAAATCTGTCAGTAATATATTTATGTGAACATGAAGGTCCAAAGGGAATGAAGTGCAAAATGTGATTTTGTTTGGTTTTTGTGGCTTTTGAGATTGAGACTGTCCTCTTTTGGCATCTGTCATGCCTTCAAAATTTGTTTTATTATTAATGGAGATATTTGTGCATGTCAATAAAACAAATTGGGATTTAAAGGATTAATTCACTTCTAGAATAAAAATTTCCTGATCATTTATTCACCCCCCCCACCCCATGTCATCAAGACTTTCTTTCTTCAGTCGAAAATTTTTTTCGAAAAGTTTTTCTGAGGAGAACATTCCAGGATTTTTCTGCATATAGTGAATTTCAATGGGTTGAAGGTCCAATTTCAGTTTCAATGCAGCTTCAGAGGACTTTAAATGATCCCAGCTAAAGAATGATGGTCTTATGTAGCAAAACAATGTATTTTTCTAAAAAAAAAAAAAAAAGCAAAAAAAAAAAGTGTTTACAAAGTGAACATGCAAAGAAAGTGAAACATCCTTTACAAACAATGGTAAAACAGCGATGTTGGAGGAGAAAATTAGATGGAGTTGTTTGCCCTCTCCTACCTTTCTGAACCGGAGTACACAGACAAAGAACTAACCATGCGTGACTTTTCCAATATGATTACGTGTCATGGTCATGCATCGCAGAGCTAGTGCAGGATGAGCATTTGTGGTTAAAAAGTATATACAATTTTTTTTTTTTTTTTTGAAAATGACTGATCATTTCGCTAGATAATACCCTTATTCCTCAACTGGGATCATGTAGAGTCCTCTAAAGCTGCACTGAAACTATAGTTTGAACCTTCAACCCATTGGCTCCCATTGAAGTCCACTATATGGAGAAAAATCCTGGAATGTTTTCCTCAAAAAATGTCATTCCTTTTTGACCGAAGAAAGAAAGACATGAACATCTTGGATGACATGGGAGTAAATGATCAGAAATTATTTTATTCTGGAAGTGAACTAATCCTTTAAAGTTAACTAGGAACAGTTTCATATTTGGACTATAAATCACAAGATAAGTTCTTACCCATACAAAATCACTGTGTCTGTCTTCTGTGTTTTCTGTTTTGTTCCAGATCGTGAATATGGAGTCCCTGTAGCTCAACTGGAAGGACATGGTTAATTTGAATAGCTTCTTTTCAGTAAACAGCTGCATGTGGACATTTATTATTTACCTTCATGCAGCTCAGAGTCTTTTAAAACAGTGATATGAGCGATGGAAGAAATGACTGAATTACTATCATTGTCTATCTTGCACCCTTTCAAACACATTGTCAATAGAATGCATTAGAAAAGCTTGCCTGAAGGTCCCCTGAATTAGACCTATATTCGTTCTCGCTCAGTTTAGAATGGAGAAGGGAAAGGTCTGTGCTCCATCTGCTGAGTTGACTGGGAATGTAAATGTGAATGCTCTCTGCAGTATTGCACAGCTTGAAAACAGCAGTGGCCGTATTTCTTTGTGTACTGCGGAAATGAAGTGATTGTAAAATCAGAGGATTTTTTTTTCTATAAAAATATCTTTCCCTTAAAATAGCCAGAAAAATCAGGAAGGAGAGGGAGTAACATGAGCCTGTGACCACGACTTACTCAAGAAATTCAAGGGCTGAATTTCTGTCCTTAACCCTTTAGTCAAAGTACATTACTGCTGGTATAATGTCCTTGTACACAATAAAAACTTGTCATGTTATCCTTTTTTGGTGATAATTACCTCCTTGCTGTGATAATGCCATCATGAATCACAGACATTACTGTGAATAGTGGGAAGCTGTTTTATGCTGTAAGTACACTCTTAAATGCCAATTGATTTTAATTTGTTGTTAATTCGTTCATAAAATAGAATCAGTTCAGTTGAGAACATTTTTATACCATTACATTTTGAAAATATTCCTTGTGATTAAACAAAACTTTTCAGGGACGATCAAGTCTCTTCAGGTAATGAGAAATCCTTGTGAATATTTATAGGCCTATACACAGCTGCTAGCACAACAGAGCTGTGCACTCCATCAACTTTCAGTGAAAATAAAAATATCTGTTCAATGGAATTTCAGAGAAAGAAATGCAAGGGTAGACATTTTTTTAGTCTATATCCTCAGTGACTGTATTAACAAATCATGTTATTTGTTTCAATCTACTGATTTACTTTGCATTAACAGTGCAAAACAAAGTAACTTGCAATACTGTGTCTATGTAATGTAGGTAAAAAATTTTTGGTTATTGATGTATGTAGCAGTATCACAATTATACATAATGTTCTTGGTCTAAGTATAGCATAGACAAATCATTATATTTGTTTTACAAGGCAGCTGTTTCAAGGTTTCTTAATTGCTTGTGATGTTCTTGTAAAGTATTACCTGCTGAGTTTCTTGATTTAATTTATAGTCAGTGAAATCTTTCTACAGACAATTACACATCTGACTCAAACAGCTGTACTGTGGGACTGGTGGGAGTCACTTTTGAGTCATTTCACCTCTCAAGAGGTAAATAAACCATTAAAACTATATCTTGTTGAATACTTGCCTTAACAAATGGTAAGCTTCTGCATGGACGATCCATCAAAAGCATTGTGTTTCTTGTACAGCTCTACATAACACACAAAGTGGCAACACACATCAGCCCTGTCTCAAAGCACTCACCACTATCACGTTGCCCACACGTCAGTCTGCTAGTAAGCCAAATGAGTTTGGCGTGTCACTTTGAGGAGGAAAATTTCAGAAAGCTTTTAGTGGGCTGGTGTGGGAGTCTCTTGCCTGCTTCTGTGATCCATGGCATAGCTTGGTTTTACAAGGTGCTCTTTTCACTGTCACCCAACTGGAAAATGCCTCTGCCACCTTTCATGCATTCATGCCATTTTTCTCTCTGCCTGTCATTTTGGCTTTGCTGCCTTCCTAATATATAAAAAATACCAAAAGCTTCCTAAGTTTCTTCCACATTCCAAATGCAACATAAAATGCTCATGGCATGGTGCTTTCAGAAGAGCACTTTATTCGAGAGTGAAAGGGAAAAAAGAATTAAAAGGAAAGATGCAGGGGCCTGCCACTTCTTTATAAAAAGCGGTGTTGTTGAGCTTTAAATGGACAGTAGTTAAAAAATGAATGATGGAACATATGCGCCGAATTTAGGGACTGTGTAAAAGCCCACATGGATTTTTGCTGTGGCTTTCACTTTTTCCCATCCAGCTCTGCATAGAGTCAAAGATGCCAAAGCAACCGGAGGTAGTAGCCAGAGCTGTAATGTGTTTTAAAACCAAGCTGTTTTCTGTCCCTGTTATGTATCATGCATCATGCATCATGCATGATATGCAAATTAAAGTAAAAAGATACATTTTCAGTCTCGTGTAGCAGGTTGCATGTAGAAAGTTTATGGCATCACGCACAGTTTATAAACTAACTAGCTCTCTTCACTTTATACAAAGTACAATGCAAAACTACAAGAAACTGAAGTTGAATTTAATTTGTGGATGTGCCAGTGGATCTGCTTATGGTTTTGAGATAAGCAAAAGAAAAAAAGAGACAAGTTGGTCTCCAGCCATAGGTTACAACTCATCACTTTTGTTTTGAATTCTCTTTGCATGTCAGACCTTGCCACCGTAGAACAATTCCCAGACCTACATCACTATCTCTGCTTTCAGTCGCTGATCTAGTCTGAGTTTACCCACAGATATGGATCTACTGAGTTACTTCACAGATCTGTCACTGTCAGGTTTCTAGGCAACAAGGAAAGTAGAACCAAGTTACAGACTGTTGTAAGTTAATTATCAGAGTACACAGTTCTACAGGTATGTATAGTATAGCGTGAGCATGTAGAGAATTATGAATATGACGAAGATTTTGAAATGTGTGTGTGCGAGCTTGAAGGATTTAATTGTCTGTTTGTTTGTTTCTCCTACAAAATACCTCTCACACATGAATGCTTTTAAAGGGTAACAAGTCCTGACATGGAGCTTTAAAAAAAATCAGCAAATTATAACCGTGGAGTGATACAGTATATGATACATTACATTGGTTCTAATATGTTCATGAAAATCATGTGTGATTTAATTTCACGAAACAAACTATGGACAACTTTGTAATAGTACTTTTACTATAAAATGTATGGTAAGTCTTTCCCCTCCCCACAAAGGTGTACAATGTACCAGCACCTGCGCTTGGGGGGAGGGGGGATGGGGCATTGCCTCCCCCTCAGTTTACTTAACAAACTATAATTGTTTAAACCATTAATAGATCATTAATTGGCAGAGCATGTTGCGTTCAGTTTGCGCAGATCAGCGTCTGACTTTCATACAGCTTTCATGTCTTCAAAGCAGACAACCACAAGAGCGATTCACAAGCAGACGATTACGGTCATCGTAGTTTCTCCAGTGCGGCTGCATAAGCTCTAATGAGGACAGCTAATTCACAATTTACCAGACTCACTGTGTTTCACACAATCTTTTATACTAATAACGCTGTAGCATATTGTGTCATGTTTATCAAAATAGAACCGGTAAAAAGTAATTTACACACAAAAATAAGCACATTGTTCTATATTGTTCTCATTTTGCCATCATTCCTTTCATTATTCTTAAAAGGAATGTAAATTATGGTGACCTTGATGAGACCGGCATTAAAGTAATTATTTGTGAGTATTTGTGGCTTTGAAACAGCTGGAAAATTGAAAGTGTAGGCCTACTTCAGTTCTCTGGATAGTTTGCCATTTAGGTAGGGTTATTAAAGTTAATTAAAGGGGTCATCGGATACCCATTTTGCACAAGTTGGTATGATTCTTTGGGGTCTTAATTAAAAGTCTTTAACATACTTTGGCTAAAATTTCTCAATGGTAGTGTAAAAAAACACCTTTTATACCCTGTCAAAATCAGTTTTCAGCAAGTCATTTTATAGTTCATGTTGCTTTAAATGCTAATGAGCTCTGCTGACCCCGTCCCTCTCTTTCGTGGGGCGATGAGCAGTACTGTGTACTTTAGCCAAGAAACTGGCTAACTAGCACATTATTAGGAATGGCGATTTGCAAAGATTCATAAAAAACCCTTATACTCACTTCTTCTGCAGGTGAGGCGGGATCACAAATGATTTGCGTGAACATAGACGCATTTAGGCAGATCGGGGATCGGTGCATTCACTTCAAATTGAAAGTAATGCTAATCCTCTGTGTCTTCAGCGGCTCAGATGTCGGGAGGAAATGACAACTGCTATATTCATTATTACATCCAACAACAAAGCACCTCAGTCGCTAAATATGAGACATCTTGTCTTCCCCTGCACCGGAGTCGACACAATGGCGGTCGAACTGTTTACAGCCCACTCAGTTCACTCAGCTCACTCAGGGCGGGTCTAAGGTAAGACGGTCTTGTCAATCAACTATCGTGGGAGTGGCCTGTGCAGAACTAACGTTATTCTGACCTCAGAACAGCCTGATTTGAGAAAGGGGATTTTAAAATAGGGATTTAAAAAACAACACTGGCTGGATTTTTATAATTATAGGATGGATGTTTACACACACTTTTACCAACACACATTTATGTTCAAACAACTTGAAAAGTGAATTTTGCCTCCGACGACCCCTTTAAAACTATTAAAACATTTCTGTTAATTGAAATAAAGGTGAAATAAAATAACATAAACATAAGCAATTAGCCTGAATGGAGACAAACTGAATAAAATCACATATATAAAATAAATAAATAGGCCTAGTCTTATTCACAAAATATATTTGACTTAAATATTTCACAGATTTACAAAATGAAATAAAAACTGTGACAAGTTATAGGCTGTGTTTCTGTCCATTTTTCTAATGTGCAACAAGTTCACGGAAAGGAAATATATACGTCAGAAAGCGACATCTGTTTGTTTTCTTTAATTTGAAAAGCACAGTGTTTTGTTGGTATTGTGACTGTACACAAATGTAGACCCTTGATAGTTTCATAATGATGTCTCAAACTTATCTTTGTTTCTGCTGTCGTAAGGAACAAATTCAAGTGATCATGCAGGCGCCTCATGTGCGCACATCAGTTCTAGCTATTTTAATCTGTATTTATAATGTAAAAAGTTGGCTTTATTTAAAGGCATTTTACGTTAGGCTATTCACAAATGTAATAAAATGCAACTTGGCCATTACGCGGTTGATTTTTTTATTGATTTATTTATTGTCTCTCAAAACTGAAACTTTATAAAAGGTATGTTTAAACCATGCAGCACACATTTTAAATATCATTAAAATTTTACATTTTTAATTTTACTAATTAAAATTTGTCAGTTTTTGTATGTGTGCATGCAGAGCCATGGTTGTGCCGGGCCTGCAATATACAAATGATTGTATTCATAGGTTAAAGAAAGTAACAAAAGCAAATTTATGGGGCTGTATTCCCAGTGTAGTGGTTCTAAAATGCCCTTGATTAAACTAGAATATCCAATTACCACTCAGTCACAACAATGTGCCCTCTTCTTTTATGCATTAAACAAATTGACTTTTTTTTTAGTACAACGTTTACAAGAACTGTCTGTGAGTGACATAATAGCATACTTTGATTAATCACAATATTCTGTCTGTAGACATGCTTGAAGCATTTCTGTCAGGCTGGTTAAATTACTGAAGGCATGCTTAAATAAATAAATAAACCTGAGTCCTGTATCTCGTGTGTTTGAATCAAAAGCAGGCCTACTTTAAAATCAAGCATATAAATATGCATCTCATTACAAAAGGTTTAGACACATGAGGCTATTTTAAAATTCTAATAGAGCTGAAATTAGAAAATAAAATGTTTTTTTTCCATCACATATTTGCCTAAATAGACTTACAAAACACTCAAATCAACCTGAAACAGAAACTAGTGCAAAGTGCAGAAACAATGCAGTAGATGTTCTGTGATAATATGTGATATACAGATATGACTCAAGTTATTCATTTTTCAGTCATTTGATAGGCTTCATCAGTTTTTGGATAGTGGAGGCACCCCACCATTTAATCCTCAACACAGACCATGACAATACACCAGTGGTGTGAAAAGGATTAAATGGTGGAAAGTTTCCCTAACAGGCAACCAATTATATCAGTCAGATCAGTTGTGAAATGTTTCAACAAATAAGAAAATTAGTTCAGTTGCTTCTGACTAAACTTCTATTAGACACTCCACAGTGATGTGAATTAATGAAAACCTTCACTGAGAAGTGAAGTGTGGATAAAAATACAAAGAATTAAACAAACAAACTTTCTACTCGTTTTGTGCAACAAATTGAATGCAGGGAAATCTATCTTGAATTTGTTTGTCAGATTAGTTGACAAGGGCACAGCAGTGTTTGTCCCCACAGGCTCTGGGCGAACAGTTTCTCTCTTTAAAATCGAGCTCTCCTTCACCACCCTTTCAAGTCACTGTGTCAATTAGCGATAGGCTGTGGCTCTTTCCTGGGTCTTTTCGTGTGGATTTGACTTGGCCTGCCACTCACTATGAGTAAACATAAAACAGAGGCATTGAAAGGAAGCAGCTCTCTGCTCCTGTTTCTTCTCTTTTTCTCCTGTCAGTACATGACTCTGTCATGTCTCCGCTACCTTCGTGGTATCTTTATGTAGCAGGAAAGAACGGCAGATGAAGGAGAGCTGGGGGACTACTCACACATCTCAAGAGTCATCATTACCTCCATCTCTGCTTTAACACACACTCACTCGTATATTTTGCTGGGTTTTGGCCACAAGTCTTATTTAGGTTGCCAAATAATTGCCCTTTTTGCCTGCTGTGAACAGACCTCTATCTAGTTACAGCTCCCTATAGGAATCGTTCCTCATTTGAGAGCAAATATAACTTTGATAGCCACAGTATAAAACTCAGCGTGGTGTATTCTGGAATGAATCAAACATGCTTTCTTTTTCTTCTTCTTCTTCTTATTATTTCTCACTCTTGTGAAATGGAAGTTCTGCATATTAACCACTTAATTTGAATGTTACACAATGGATTTATTTTATATTGTATATACACATTTTTTTTTAAAGTATCACCTAAATTCAAAGCACATTTCTTTTGGCATTATTTCAAGGTCTGACACTAGCTATTGTAAGTTGAATTTTAGGATTCCTGAAGTTTTAAGAGCTTTAAGAAATGTTTTTTCTTAAAGGTTTCTTTTTAACCAATGGATGTTCATGTTAGGATTACGGACTTTAGTTTTGTCTTTTTCTTTTTTGGCTGCCTTTTCCTGTGTTGCCTTATTTGGTTTTGTTCCTGTTTGATTTAGCTCATTAGTTCATCTGCTCCTTAGGTCTTTATTAGTTAAACCCCCTCACCTGTGTTTTGCCTAAGTTGCTGCCTATGAGACTATAGGCAGCAACTTAAGCAAAACACAGGTGAAGGGGTTCAGTTCAGTTTTTGTCGGTTATTGCCTATGTTACACGTTGCCAAGTTTCTTGTTATTAAAACCTGTTACTTTTGATATTCGTGCCTTGTCTTGTCTGCCTAACTGGAGTAAACGTAACAGTTCAAGACATTTCTAGTTATTTGTGATTTGCTGGACGAGAGTTAAGGTTAAGGTTACTCATTATTTCTTCTCAATAAAATATTTTAAAGTTTGTTATTAAAAATAGTGGAAAAAAGGGGGTCTAGAAAACACTGTTTTAAAATGAACATACCTGATATAGATTTTCCAAGACCTTGATTCTTCATAGAGGCACATAAATAAATAAATAAATAAATAAATACATACATACATACATATATACAGTGCCCTCCATAAGTATTGGAACAGTAAAGACAAAATTGCCCTGTTGGCAGTGGGGTCAAGACATTTGCAAATATGATTAAAATATGAATATGAGACAAAACTACAGAATATCACATTTTATTATTAGCCGTTTCAACACATACATGTTTTACCAAATAAAAAGAACAGCACTTTTAGAGTTCATCCCACTTATTGATGTGAGCATAAGTATTGGGACAGTTGAACATAAGGCAGCTATAGAAGATTAAAAGCTATTATTTAGTTGCAGATCCCTTGCGCACAATCACAGCAGTGAGTCTGTGACCCATAGACATCACCAGACTCTCTGTCTCATCCTTTGAAATACTTTTCCCAGCCTTTAATGCAGCCAATTCCAATTGGTGCTTGTTTTGGGGAGTTTCTGCCTTTACTCTCCTCTTCAGCTGATGAAATTCATGTTCACTCGGATTTAAATCTGGAGATTGACTTGGGCAATCTAACACTTTCCATTTCTTTGCCCTTATAAATTCCTTGCCTGAACTGGCAGGTGTTTTTGGGTCATTGTCCTGATGCAATATGAAGCACTTCCCAATTAATCTGGTGGCATTTTCTTGAATATTGGTAGGCAAGATGGATTTGTACCCTTCCAAATTCATTCTGCTACTGTCATCATACATTAAGTCATCAGTAAAGTTGAGAGGACCTGTTCCAGAGGCAGCCATGCATGCCCATGCCATGACACCACCTCCACCTTGCTTTACAGATGAGGTTGTGTGCTTGGAATCATTTGCAATTCCCTTTTTTCTCCAAATTTTTGCTTTCCATCACTTAAAGGTTCATCTTTGTCTCATCGGTCCATAAACACAGCTCCAAAACTCTTCTGGCTCACCTTTGTGCTTTTTTGCAAACTCTAATCTTGCTTTTCTATTTTTGGTGCTGGTCAGAGGTTTAAATCTTGCTGTGCAGCATCTGTAATTCTGTGTCAAAGTCTCCTGAGGACAGTAGATTTTCAGAGCATCACCCCAGCTTTCTGGAAGTTGTTGGTGACTTTACAGACACATCTTTTAGGATTCATTTTCACAGCTTTTATTATTTATCTGTCATCAACTACTGTTGTTTTCTCAGCCGATCAGGTTGTTGTTGGTTGCTGGTGTCACTGGTGGTTTCCAAACTCTTGATTTCTCCATGCCCTTTGTTTTTGCTATAGCTCTAACTGACTTCCTCTTTTCTTTTATCATCCAGATTGCTTGCTTTTCTCTCAAAGTCAGCTCCCTCATCTTCTTCCAGGTTTGTGTGTGTCATCATCGATTGCAGGATTCAGAATGCAGAAGTAATGGATATAACTGATACGACACATTCCTTTCTTTTAATACCTGAAGAATTCATGCAACAGGACACAGCTGATCACTTAGAAAGACCTGTGAGGCAACTGTTCCAATACTTATGTTTACATCAGATAGAGGGATGAAACTCTAAACGTGCTGAACGTCTTAGCTGGTAAAACATGTATGTGTTGAAACAGCTAATAATAAAATGTGACATTCTGTAGTTTTGTCTCATATTCGTCTTTTAATCATATTTGTAAATGTCTTGACTCCACA